>NW_024580667.1:35864378-36417344 GCF_017639235.1 Corvus kubaryi | reverse complement strand
GCTGGGCCCGTCCCGCGCCGGCCCCGCTGCCCCGAGCCCACGGGTGGCGGCTGCGGAGGGGCCGGCGGCCGGGGAGGCGAGGGCTCCCCCGCTGCTCGCCGAGTCTCGCTCCTTGAAACCTGCCCGGCAGATGTTGGTGCCCAGGCGGGATGTCCTTTGTCTTGGTGCCGTTCCGAGCCTCTCCGACCGAGAAGCAGCCTTTTCTCTTCCTTTTTGTAAAATGCAAGGGAAGTTACAACAAGCTTTGGAAAGGCTGCCTTTGGAAATTCAAGGCACGTTTTGCCACGCAGTCACCGAAGACGACACGTTTAAACCTGTGGAGCAGCGAGCTTTTAGCGGGATGGGGAGTCCCCGCCGGCGCGGGGCGGGCGGCGCGGCAGGGCAGCGGTGCGGTGGGGGCAGGAGCCCGCCTGCTCGCCAAGATGGATGGGAGGTTTGGAGAGTTTCAGGGTCCCGTCTGCTCGCCAAGATGGATGGGAGGTTTGGAGAGTTTCAGGGTCCCGTCTGCCCGCCGAGATGGAGGGGGGCTTGGGGGTCGCAGGAGCCCTCCTGCCTACCGAGCTGGATGGGGAGCTTGAGGGGCTGCAGAGGGTCTCCTGCCTGCCGAGGTGGAGGGGAGCCTGAGGGACTGAGCGTAGTGCTAACTCCAACGGGAGAAGGTGTGGATCTTTCATGAGAGTTTCCTGACGTGTGCAGGAGAACACCATGTTCCAGTACAAGGATAAGGCCGGGAGTACGCTTTCCTGCAGGTATCTTAACTGAATTAATGTCAGGTGAAGTTCTTACTTTCAATGAAAGTATCTGTTGTATCATGCAGGTAGAATCATTCCTACAGCTACAGACCACATCAGATCCTTCTGCTTTTATTCCTCTTCCTTCTAAGGGTTTTGAATTGTGTTTTTTCCGTGATAAATGCTGTGCAGTCTTTGTGGCCACAAAGAAAATTTCAGTTTTTATTTAATATAAATTACGCTGGCAAATTCAGTGATGGAGGTAATCATTAGACATTTGCAACACCTAATCTTAGTTTAGGAATTCCATTTGGCCAGGGATACACCATTGTGTTCTCCAAAGTACACAGACTTACTGAGACACCAATCTACCGTACTGAACCATGAAATTCTGTTGCGACAGTGTACATGTGGGCAGATATGCTGTGAACACCAGCTTTAAGAAGAGAGAATAATTCAGGTGCTTCTGTTTTTGATGCTCCAAGGGTACCTCAGCATACTCCAGTCACTAATGGATGTTCAATCCAGAGGATCAGGCCAGTCTGAAGGAAAACCTGAACATGTGTCAAATGTGGACATCCAGTCCTCAGTACTAGTGGCTTTTGCTTCTGCAGATCTGTGTCTGTTGGGCTACTAAAGCAGGCATTGCCAGAATAAGATGCTTTATGAAGGCTTTAGTGTGGTAAACCTTAATTAAGAGAGGACTTTGAAAACCTGCAGTGACAGTCACGGCCTCTCTGGGTCAGGCCTAGAGGCAAATATGCAATACAAGTTGGCGAGCGCTTTATGTGAATGGTTGGAGCACTCAGAAAGCAAGATGCACAAATGCAGTCCCTTGGGTGCCCAAGAAATTTTATACCCCATGCCCTTAGAATGCCCTAATGGCAGCACCACAGGCTGTTCAGCATGCCTTCCAAGGATCTCTCTTGCTATGAAAGTGGTTTTTATATCAAAGTAAATGCTGCCTGTGTGAGAAAATGCTAGAAATGCTCTTCAGTTGATGAGGGGAGTGGTGTATGAAGTGTGCAGAAACGTGGGTTTTGGTTGCTTATTCTAGTATCTGTGTAATACAAAATACACAAGCAGGCCTTGGATGAGAGCTATAACCAAGATTTCTATGCTGAAGGGGACGTCTCTCACCCTGTAATTCTTTCACTCTTAATTTGTTCCAGAACTTGATTAATCTTTAATTACTAGCTGTAAGTGGTACAGCCTCACTTGGCAAGGGTGAGTATTCTTTAATTCACATTAGTGCCGAGTTCTACCCTTATATACACTGGTGACAAAACTACTCTCCTAAAATAAGTGTGGATTTACTAGGAGAGGACCAAGAGCATTTGCAAGGTATTTGTGAGGCTCATAGAGGGCACCTGCAACTGGAGAACACAAAAATGAGAGTGTTCTGATCGTGGGGTGAAGTACGATGACATCTTGGCAATGGCTATTTGGGAAATGTCCTGGGTAGCAGTGGTGTCAGTGTGGGTCAGCTGCACAGTGCATTGGTCAGGCCAGGACTTAGCATCCACCCGCCCATCCCACCAGCCAGCCAGGAGCAGGGCAGCTGGGGCGGGGGGGCACCAGGGCAAGCCCCAGCCCAAGGCTTGGGCACCTCCTGGGCTCAGGGAGGCTGGGCAGGGCAGGGCTGTGGGAAGCTGGAGACTGACCCTTCTGCAGTGTTGCTGAGGGGCTGACATGGGGTCCTGGGCCCTGGGCACTGCGGGAGACTGGGCAGCGGCAGCCTGGCCTGGCAGTGTCCTCAGAACACTGATGTGGTGCGTTAGGTGAAAAAGTTATTGGTGGATTTTGTAGTATGGAGGAGGACTACACGTGTGCTACAAGATGTTTTAATTTGAGAGAGGGCAGTGGAAAAACTGTCTTGGGAGCTGAGAAACAGACTCTTCAGTAATCTCTCTCCTACAGCGCTCTCAGAGTGACGCATACAAGTAATCATTAACTCTGGTGGAAAGTTGACTTCATCAGAATGGTGCAAGTATAATAATGAGTCTAGCCAGATTGTTAGTTTATTTAATCTTTTCCTTCCTGCCAGTTTCTACCATGGCATATTTTTCAATTTTCAAGCAAGTGGCTGTGTGGTGCTTAGTTGCTGGCTGGGGTTAAACCATGACAAATACCTATAATACTTCTATTTGTTCAAACTTTCCATCATTCACTAAGGAAATGATTTATGTATTTTTGTCACAGGAAAACAAAATATTTAAAAGAAAGGTAGAATGAACCACTCTCCTGACCCTTTTGTGTCACCTCCTTCATTCCAACAAATGCCACCAGCCACAATTAAGCACTTTGAATAGATGCTGCTCCATGTATTTTGATAAGTTTTATTTTCAAGTTCGGGTGCTTCAGATTTTTTTCAAATTAAACCTTTTTTATCTTCAAATAAAATAGTTTCTCTTAAAAATTTCTCTTCTTGTAACAAGTCTAGCTGGATTTTACTGAGATGGCCAGTTCATTTATCTTCCTTTCTTCCAAACTTGGAGGGAATTCAACTTAAACTATAGAGAAATGTCTGCAAAGACACTGAAACCCTTGATACAATTGCAGCAATAGAAAGGTCACGCAACCAAATACTTGGATTTTAAGACTTAGCTACCTCTAGGTGAATTTTTAATGGCATATGTTAGATATTTGTTCTTTTTCTAACAACTACATTGTACTTTTTCACTGACTGGGCTATAATAGTTTTTGTGGGCAAGAAATAAACTCTATGAGAAAGGAAAACAAACCACCATCTCTCAGAACCTAAGTCACAAAGCATGCAAGGGCAATGTTTACTCCACCTTTCCCCCCTCCCCCCCAATATAGTGTCAATTCTGATACTCAGAATTTAAGGGTATGCTTTGGGACTGGGTGTCCTCTCAGGACTTTCAAAGTCCTGCATTCAGCAAAACTCTTATTTCTGAAAACAAGGAAATGAAGTGTTAATCAACATAGCAGCCACTCTGCAGGATCTGCACAAGCTCTGTTGTCTTCCTTAGGTTGTATTTGTCTGCAGATTGCTGTGCTGGGTGGCAAGAAGGATTAGCTGGAACAAACTTGTGAGTTTGAGCAGAGGTAATGTATAGACATAGATGGTCTCTGCTTGGTCTCTGGATATCTGGTTCTAAGAGAGATGCGAGATGCCTCATTTCCTCAGGCTATCGTTGCTGCCCCGGCAAGGTGAATCTGTTGTCTTTTGAACTGTTAGCAGTTAAAGGGTAAATGAAGTCTTTTGATCCTGCAGTTGGGCGTGTAAAAGAGGATGCTGGATGGCATCACAGGCCAGTGGCTTACAGGACTTGTAAAACTCCTCATGAGGGGTGTTCTGTTGCCAGTGGCTTGAATGAATAATGTCTTGAGAGTGGAAACACCCACTTAGGAAGGAAGAGTATGGAGATATCTGCTAGAGCAGGCAGAGGTAAGGCTGCACACATACACGCTCTAAATTCTGGTTAAAGTTCTTGGAAGTGCGAGCTTTGCTTGTTTGGTGTTTTGGCAACATAAAATAAGAACGAACACCTTCAGTGATGGCACAGTACTTTGTCAGTGGTATTTTTCACAGTTTGTAAAATCAGAGACATTCAAGAGAAACAAAACAGCTTGCTGGTATCACAGAGGTTTGAAACTTGGGAGTTGAGCTGAGAAAAATATATGTAATTAATAATAGGTAAACCAAAACTAGCTTCAGGGAAATCAAAACTAATTATGCATAGACTGTATTTCAGAAATGGCTTCAATCAAGAAACAGGAAGAAGCCCTTAATGTTAACATTTTTCATATATTTTCAAAACAAAATCCTCTATTCAGAAAAATAACAGTATCTCAATGTTTGAAGCAAAGTTTTTTTACTTTCAGAGTAGCATTTTAATTGAAATATGTTCTATGCCCTAAAAATAAAATACATGTTTTAATAGGGGCATGTTTTCATAATAAATGAAATCTTTTGCTCCCTTGTCCTAGACAAGGCTGGACCCTCACAATCCTTTTCAAGTTCAATGACAAAGATCAGCTTTTCCAAGTGCAAGTTTAGAGCATGTAAATTAAGTTCTTGTGTTGAACTGTAGGCTGTAGGAGCCTTTTTGTTTCTATTTACTGCAAAGGAACCCAGAAAAAGGGATTTCCCCACAATTCACTCCTGTGAACACCAATCCAAATGTGAAATTCCCAAAAGATGTGGCTAAATAAACAAGAATCCCATGTTAAGCAGATGTACACTACTATTTCATTAAGCTCTGTCACAGCTAAGTTTCTGACAGGGATGTACATAGGTGAGAATAAAAACAAGGTACAAGGACTGAGAGACCTCTTACAAGAAGTAGTCCTGGGAGTGCTACCTTGGTTATCATCCTCTCTTGCCTCTTCCTTTTTTTTCATGCTACATTGTGCATGCAACACAACAGTCTGCTATATTACTTCTTTTCCTGGGTCAAGAAACTTTTGTTAGAGTGGTTTTGAAATTGAGATTATTAATGAAATTGCATCACCAAGCATACCAGAGTCCTCCACAGATATAACTATTTCCACCAAATGTCACCTTATTCAGTTCACTGTCTCTGAAGAAATGAGTAGCTTCAAGAGTCATTCCTTGCTAATTGCCTGCCTCTGATGTTACTATGTATTACCAGCAGTAACTCAGGAAAAATTCCTTGGTTTTTGGTCTTTCGAGCACTTTGAACACTAGTGTAGTCTTTGTCATCCACCCTCTCCCACCAAACTCAAGACTTCTGAAGAAACTTGTTTCTAAAACCAGCCTAATTTTTGTGAATCCCTTTGAAAGCATTTTTACATTTCAGCTATATTGCTTTGCTATTTTTCAAATTCCAAAATACAGAATGATAAAGTATCCTGAGCTGGAAGGATCATTGAAGTCCAATTCCTGGCCCTGCACAGGACAACGCCAAGGGTCACACCCTGTGCCTAAGTGTATTGTTCAAATGCTTCCCCAGTTTAGACTTGGTGATGTGACCTCTTCCCTGGGGAGCCTGTTCCAGTGCCCAACCTGGTTAAAAAGGTTTCTGGGTGAAAAACCTTTTCCTGATAGCCAACCTAAACCTTCCCTGACCCAGCATCATGCCATTCCCTCAGGTCCTGGTCACCACGTTGACGTTTGTTCCTTTGAGTCTTTCTCCTCTTCTGCTTCTGAAATTGCACGAGGGATCATGTGTAGTGGGTTGACCTTTGCTGGATGCCAGGAACCCACTAAAGCCTCTCTATCCCTCCCCTTTGCAAGTGGACAAGGGAGAGAACATACAACAAAGGGTTCATGGGTTGAGATAAGGAATAGGAGAGATCTACTCATCAAGTACTGCCACAGGCAAAACAGACCTGAATTTGAGATGTTAATTGAATTTATTCCTAACAAAAGCAAAGAAGGATAATGAGAACTGAAATAAACTTTAATAAACACCTCTCCCCCATCCCTCCATCCTTCCCACACTCTACCTCCTCCTCCCCCCAGTGGTTCAGGAAGATGAGGAATGGGGGTCATGGTCAGTTCATCACATTGTTTCTGCTGCTGCTCAGGGAGGGGAGTCGCACCCCTGCTCCAGCATGGGGTCGCTCCCACGGGAGGCAGCTCTCCATGAACTTCTCCAATGTGAGTCTTTCCCATGGGCAACAGTATTCCCTGAACTGCTGCAACGTGGACCACTCTTCCACGGGATAGAGTTGTACAGGAACAGCCTGCTCCAGTGTGGGTACCCCATAGGGTCACAAGTTCCACCAGCAAACCTGCTCCAGTGTGGGCTCATTTGTCCACAGGTCTGCAGGCCCCTGCCAGGACCCTGCTCGGACCCTGCTCCAGCACAGGCTCCCCCCGGGGTCACAGCCTCTTCTCAGGCATCCACCTGCTCTGGTGTGGGTCTTTTCCATGCAGGGACACAGCTTCTTCACCATGGTCTGTACCACGGGCTGCAGGGGAATCTCAGCTCTGGCACCTGGAGCACCTCCTGCCCCTTCTTCTGCACTGATCTTGGTGTCTGCAGAGCTGTTCCTCTCACATGTTCTCACTCCACTCTTCTCTGGCTCGATTACATCTGCACAGTAACTTTTTTCCCCCTTCCTTAACATGTTACCACAGAGGTGCTACCACCATTCCTGATTGGCCCAGCCTTGGCCAGTGGCACATCTGTCCTGGAGCCAGCTGGCATTGGGTCTGCCAGACATGGGAGAAGCTTCTGGCAGCTTCTCACAGAAGCCACCCCTGTAGCATCCCTGCTACCAAAACCTGGCCATGCAAACACAATACAATGTGGTAAAGAACTTTTTCTCCCATGTTTATACTTAATATCTAAATAATATCTTTCATGGGTTTTATGGTCTCTTTCAAGAATAACTAATTCTGTGCACATGGTGGCACTAATAGCAGAAAGTGACAGTGATAAATTCTTTCTCTTTGAGCAGATAATTTTGGAGTGGTGGCATTACACATTTATCTTTACATTACTGTGTCAGCTGAAATATTGACCTTGGCTCTGTATTTCAGGGCCAAGGTAAAGGACCAAGAGCTTGTCAAGCATCTACCCAAAAAAATACTTGATGCTTTAATCATATGACTTTAATTTTGCTTTCAGGAATTTGATACTTGAACTTTTGTACTTGGTATTTCAGTATGAAATACTGAGTTTTCTTTAGCTTGTTTGCTCCTCATCTTGTTTCTAAGGGACCATTAAGTGTATCATCATCCTTGGCATTATTTTCAGTTATGTTATGGGGTTGAAGGTGTAAATTCCCCTTTCATACTCATTTTATCAGGCTTTGGTCTAATACTTTTTTCTTCAGGTAAATCAAAGGAATTAATTTACGGTAACAGTGATTGTCTTCTCAGTTCAGTTTTAGGTGTTCATATTTTGTCTTGTCCACAGTAAATAGAGTTACCACATTGTTTCTTACGCTGAAATCTTTAGAATGTTATCAATTACTAATTCCACATCTATAATTTCTTATATTATTTCAAGTTCTTATTTCTGAAGGTCTTCTGCAGGTAAAATTTCTTGGTGATACCTTGGAAGCATCATGTTCCAAATGAAATGCTCAAGAGGAATAACCTACTTTTCTTTTTTTTCAGTTTGTTCTTTCAAGAAAGCTTGTAAATTACACCAGCTAGGGTTAAAACATAATTTGACCATGCCTGCAGAATGAAAGAAGAAATTTCTATGGTTGTCAAATCAGAATTCAAGCCTCAAATATTTTATTTCCTCAGCAGAGAAGGCAGGTTACAACCATCCCTCCCCCCACCAGGTTCGAGAAAAAAAAAAAAAAAGAATTTTCCTCGGAGGAAAGTGAAAGAGATAAAACTATTTAACAAATACACAGGAAAAAGATACTGATGCTAAATAGTGAAACCTTTCACTGTAGAGAGAAAACCTGGGAAAATTTCAGAGTCCTTCCGTAGTCTCTCTCTCCCCCTCCTTGGAGCTGGGACGGGGTGGTGGGCCCACCTTCAGGGCCAAGGCCTCGGTGGAAATTCCTCCCGATGTATTCTGATGTTGAAACAGTCCAGCAGAGAAAAAGGGAAAAAACAAAGTCCCAGGAAAACAAAAGTTCAACTATCAGTCTCTCTCTGGAGAAAAAGAAAGCCAAACACTGGCTGGAAAGCAAACTGCTTCCTCCCACTCCAGCCGCTGCAGAAGCAGACAGGTTTTATCTCTGTGTCCTTGGAACATGAAAACAAACTGCAAACCGCTTTGAAAAAGTACACTTTTCTCTCTCCCCTTTCAGGCTCAGTTTAAAGGCATAGAAAGGCACAAAATTAATTTCTGGGCATAGAGCAGCGATATGGGATACAACATCATAAAGTGACCCCAAGAGAGTCCCTAATATAAATTATTTATCCAAAAATGAAACAATTTGAAATAATTTGAAGCAATGAACAACTGGGCACATACGGGATTAGATTTACTGTGGTAGCTGAGAACATCGTAATTTCATTATGAAAAAAGAGGAAGACAAATCCCCCAAAAATATTTGTTAGATTGCATGCTGTCCTACATGGTCTTTCAGTTTAAAAAGCCACAGTCATAGAATAGCCTGGGTTGGAAAGGATCTTAAATACCATCTAGTTCCAACACCCCTGCCATGGGCAGAGACATGTTCTACCAGACCAGGTTGCACAGAGCCCCATCAAGCTTGGCCATGAACTCTGTCAGGGATGAGGCATCCACAACATCTCTGGAAAACCTGTTTTAGTGTCTCGTCACCCTCACAGTAGAGAATTTTTTCTTAATATCTAATATAAGCCTACTCTCTTTCAGTTTAAAGCCACTTGAGGGTGGCCACAATGTGCCACTGCTGGACTCAAGAGACCATGAACTGTCACCAATCCCTTCCATTACAAAGAGCACAGGGACTTGTGGTCCTTTTGCATCAAGCAGAGCATCACCAGCTAGGCAGGGGAGGTGATTGTCCTGCTCTGCTCTGCAGTGGTGTGGCCTCACCTTGAATGCTATGTGTAGTTTTGAGTGCAACAACATAAGAAAGACATTAAGCTATTAGAGGGTGTCCAAAGAAGGGCCATGAGGATGAAGGGCCTTGAGGGGAAGCCATACGAGGAGCAGCTGAGGTCACTTGGTCTGTTCAGCCTGGAGGAGACTGAGGGGAGACATCATTGCAGTCTACAACTTCCTCATGAGGGGAACAGGAGGGGCAAACACTGATTTCTTCTCTGTCTCATGACCAGTGCCAGGACCCGAGGGAATGGCCTGAAGTTGTGTCAGGGGAGGTTCGGGTTGGATATTAGGAAAAAGGTTCTTCACTGAGAGGGTGGTTGGGCACTGGAACAGGCTCCCCAGGAAAGTGGTCACAGCACCAGCCTGACAAGAGTTCAAGAAGCCTTTGGACAGCGCTCTGAGGCACATGGTGTGACTCCTGGGGATGCCCTGTGCAGGGCCAGGAGTTAGACTCAATGATCCTGATGGATCCTTCCTAGCTAAGGAAATTCTGTGCTTCTGTGATAAGGCAAGACTATTTCCCAGTCCGATTTTCATCCTCCGTAATTCTCTGGGCAAATTGTTAACCATTTCTGACTCTCGGGGTGTCAAGATGAGCAGAGCGGGAGTGGGCAAAGAGACATGAGATGAAATGTACGTGGAGACAGGCACACGCCGAGTGTGCCCTTTCAGCGGGCGGCCCGGGGCGGGGCGCCGCCATCTCTGAAGAAGGCCCGCGCCGCCATGTTTAGTGAGGGCACCGGGCTCACGTCCGGCGCCAGGCGGGGGCGGGCGCGCGCGGCGCGGCCAATCAGCGTCGCCCACGACCCTCCCCGGAGGAGCTGGAGCTGCCGGTCGGTTGGGTCGGGCCCGGAGCCGCCACTGTCGGGACGGGGGGCGGCGGCGGAGGAGGAGGAGATGGTGTCCCCCGCTGCCTCTGCCGGGCGCCTGGGCTCCGCGCTGCCCTTCCTGCTCGTGCTCCTCGACCTACAGTACCAGGGTGAGCCGGGTCGGGGTCCTTGTGGGAGTGCGTTGAGAGGGGGGCTGTGCCGCTCCCGTCCGCGGCCCACGGGGGTTGGGCCCGCGGCCGTGGTGGGTGGGAGCCCTCCCTCCGTCCCTCCTGCCGGGCTCTCGATCGGGGCTGCGCGGTGTCTGCCATGGCGGCGGGACACATTCACTCCCCCCCCGCCTCCCCCAGCCCGTGTCGTCTTGAGGCGGGGGAATATTTCGGGAAAGGGTGTGAGGAGGGAGGTACGGCGCTGCCACCTCATCACGCGGGGCGAAGGGTGCGTAACGAGGGCACCGCCGCTGCCGGTGACCTGTTGGGGTTTATCGGAGTTCCCGGGGGTGCGGTGGCTCGCTGTGTGTGCGCTTCGCGCTGCCCGGCCTGCTCGCGGGCGGGCTGAGGCTGCCGCCAGCGGCTGTGAGGCCTCGGGTGCCGTGGTGTCCTCGAGTGCAGCTGTGTGACAGCATCGGCCGTTCTGTGCTAGCCGTGCATTTCTCACTCCGGTGTGGATTTTGTGTCGTTCCTAAGTTGAAAGGCTTTTCCAGTGGCCTTTCTCAGCCGCAGCCAGTATTAGTACTGCACTTAGAGATTCGCTGAGGCTTTTGATGCTTGCGTTGAATTTGTTCCGTTTTTGTTTTGTTGCTATAGTTTCTGTTCTTTTTTTTTTTTTTCCTCTCACCATTAGTATTTGAAGTTTAGCTTATCTGCGCTTTGTGCAGCTTGTTTACTTTCACAGTACCGTGTCAGCAACACCTGTGTAACCAGACTTTTATTCACAGGCTTCTGTTAAATTTCTAACTCTGTTATACAATGCTGGTTACAGTCAGGGTTTCACCTGAGGGACGTTCTTCACTTCCACGTCCTTCAGTTCCACTTCCATCTGGTGGCAGATGGAAGTGGAACTGAAGCTGTCAATAGTCAGAAAAAGTCTGTGGGCTTAAGTAAGATAGAGGTTAGCCTTAAAAATTCAGTTGATATACTAAATTAAAGAATAGTTCAGCTGGCCAGGTGGCAACAGGAACATACTGTGGCAAAGACAACTCTGCATTAGACCATGTACTGTGGTGTCAGATTGCCTTTTTTTTTTTTTTTTAATATGCATTCTGGTAATGTTAGAAGACAAATAACTTGTGTCAGAGTATACTGTTGGGTTTTTTCCCCTGTGAGATTGTGGTAGTGGTGCTCCTGCTGAGGGTTCTTTGTTTAGCGTTGCCAGCCTATTTCAAGTATGTGGTTTAATGGCTATTTGGGCTTACCACATTTCCTAATTTGGGGGACATTTTCTGAACTTCAGCTAATAAAGATGTAGAGTACAGTAATAGAATGAGAAGTGGTAGTACTGGATCTTATTTACTGAATTTACTAACCTCTTAGTTCATGAGTTAATTTTTCAGAATGTGTAGTTAGAGAAGTTTTTGGGGGATGTATGTTATTTAAGTATCTAGATTTTATTCTTCCCCATGGATATTACTGGTCTTTGAGCTCAAAGGTGTTCATAGTCACATTTAAATTCGTATCTTGATGTCTTGATAATAGAAGTCTGCCTTGTGTCATCTGATTCACAAATATGTGAAAGAGTTATTCTGTATTAACTTTTGTATCTTACGGTTGATGTCAGTGAATGCTATTTATATCTGGCTGGTAAATACACTCAGTAAAAACGTTTTTGATTCCTTCTCTTCACCCCAGTTTGTGATGAATTTGGCACAGATCCTCTCTTGGGAAGATTAATTCTTCATTGCTGTTTATCCACACTAATCACAACAAAAAGAGGTGACTGAGGAGGAATAAAGGAGAGTTCATTTTCCTCCTCATAGTAGAAGAAAGGAAATGTAATATGGGGAAGAATAAATGGGCTCTGAGTACACAGTGCTAAGTTAGTTACTGTCAGACCACAAGCATTAAGTGTTTCTTTTCCTCCCCCCACCTTTTGTTTTCACCCTAAGTCTGGCAGCTTTTTTTGTTTGTTTGTTTGTTTGTTTTTTTTCTTGGCCCCAAATAGCAAAGGCTACTTGAGGGCGGGGCTTTTTTTGTCTGCCAGTCTTTACTGTATTTACCAACTTCCTTTGCAAAGGGAGGGAGCAAACACTTGACGGGTGGAAGTTACACATGGCTCAACTGGATACTCTGAGGCTCCTTGTAAACCTCAGAACTGTTGCTTCTGAAACTGTCGTTGCTTGCCCACGTCTTACTTAGTTCAGTGTAGTTCTTGAAAATCACGTTTGCAAATATACCCAAAGTAAAAACCAAACCTGTTTAAAAATAACAGTGAACTTATGATTCAGGGTCATTCTGATAAAAAAATGTTGCAAAAGTAGGATCTCCCACTTGGCTGACAAGATAAGGCAATCATTAAGCTCCTCTATGGGAGGGGGAAAAAAAAGGTTGAGATGAATGTCATTAAGATTAGTGACATGCATGCTGCTTCTTTGTCGTTGAAACAACTGGTTTTGGTACACAGTGGGAACTAACTGTTTATTTTCATAGTCTTGTTACTCGGCTTGGGAACAAGATTTAGAAAAAATAGGTGAAAATTCTATGGGGGGGGAAAACAGGAGCATGTAGGCAAATGTAACATCTTGAAACTGTTCTCAGGTTGCAGGGCTTTCTTGAGTTTTTTTCAGTGTGGATGGGACCGATTATACAAGGATAGTTGAAGTCTGTAGACTTAGGTGCCTATGTATTAGCCCCAATTATTCTAGTAAAACAAAAATCCTACTAGGAAGTTAGAATTTATTTGAAGTGAGTGTATTTAACTGGAAAAACAGGCTAGCTGCACCTGCTTATCTTCCCTGTTCCTTCTGTTGTCCTTTGCGCTGTCAGGGCTAGTACCAATTATCAGGGAATAATTTGGGGGTTTGTGTTTGTTTGGTTTTTTGGTGTGGGTTTGGTTTTTGTTTGGTTTTTTTTTTTTTGACTCATAGTCTCTTGCCCCAGTGCAAGGACTACAGGCTCTGAATTTATCCAGAATATTTGACTTAATTTGACAGCTGGGGCTTGTGTGTGTGGTTGTTTGAGGCCCAAGGTGAATGCTTAACAATTAGGCAGTCTTTAAAAATGATATTCAAATTAATATGCATGGAAGTTTTAAAAAATAAATGGTATGGTTGCATATCTCTTGTGTAAATTTAGTTTCTTGGTGGAGCATGCAGAGTTTCTTCAGCTGGGCCCTTGGTATGCAGCTCACCAATGTGTATCTGTTGGAAGGAGCTCTGTGGGGTGTTTGGTGTTTTTTTTGCTCCTGCTGAACTTTAGTTCTTAGGTTCATTCCCAGACCAAAGAGTGCGTAGATACCCAAATAGGTTGCAGAGAATTTGAGTCCTTGGACTCCTGTGCTTATGTTACCAGGTTTTGGATGTCTACTGTGGGCTGCTTAATTTAGAGCAATTGTTTGCCTACAGCCAGAAAATGAATGAGCAATACATTTCTGTGAATAAACGGCCCAACTATCAGGTCAGTGCAGAGTGTTCCTGAGTAGTTATGGTAAATGTCGCTTTTCATCATGGTTAGGCTGATGATGCAGGCTGTTTTTGGAGATTCATGCATCAATTTATGATGTTCAGCAACTTGCAGAGCCAAGATATAATGTATGGTTTAAAGTATGTCAGGTATAATTAGTCTTACTCTACAGGGAATCTACAGTACTTCACAATTTGCTTTGTTTATCCGTGTTGCTCCTGCTGTTATTATTTATTTGCTATCAGTGGGCACCTTTCTCATTTCCTTTATTAATTGTCTTCATTATTTTCAAGGAAAAAGATGGCTCTTCCACCTAAAATATTATGTAACTGTAAAACTGTACTGAACATAATGTGTTTGAAAGACACCAAATTATGTAGGTACATCTTACTGTGGAAAAATGTATTCTTGGAGCTATCCTGATGTGACTGAATGTAAAACAAGGATGCTTGAGACTGTGGAAATTGAATGTCATATTTGGGTAGATGGAAAGCTCATGAAAGAGTAATTTACAGTCCACTTCGAAGATAAAGCTCCAAACTGACAAGTTTTGAAAGATTTCAGCTATTTGTGTGTGGGGAAACACAGGAGGGATGAAACTTAAAGGTTTTTGGTTGGTATTAGGTCATGTTAAATGCTTCGGTCTGTTCATGGTTCGTTACCTGCTTTACTGCTAGCATCCTTCCAAAGCAAGGGAAATTTGTGGTGAGGTTTTTTCCAGTTCTGAGTCTTTTCATTGTGTTTCCGATGCTTGCTTGTTATGTAAAAGGACACTGGAATACTTGATGATCAAAGCTTTAAGCTAGCGAAGCAAAATGGGCAAGGAAGAATGTCCTTTTCTGCTGCAAATTGGACATTCACATAAAATGGGAATACATTTTTTACATACCTAGAATTTACTTTAAAATGTATTGTTTAGTAAGATCCTCAAATAATAATTATTCATCATGTAGACAATTTTAACTCCATCTATTTAAACAAAAAATATTCACTGGAAATTTGGGGCTCCATGAAGTAATTTCTATTAATTAAAAAAAATTAATTTTCTATCATTGTTCTAAAACAAATAATTGAGTTGAAGGCCTTGAATCCAGCTTGCTGAATTATTATCATTCTTTTAGCAGATAGAACTTTCTCTAGTGTATACAGAGGGGATTTTGTTCATTTTAGTTTAGACAGCTCAAGGATTTTCTTATAATGTGGAATTAAAAGAATTATGAGCTGTATAATGGAGTAGAAAAGAAAAATTAAGATTCCAGGTGTTGAGAGCTCTTGGGTCTAAAATCATGATTTGGTGATAAGAAATTACTGTTCTTTCATTACAAATACACTGTTGTTTAGCAACCTTTCAGTGTGAGAAGTTTGGATATACTTTCCCCTCAATCACTTGTACTGTAACATTTTTATTTGGATTTTAAGAAACAACTTCAAAGTGCTGCTGCATTTTTGTATTTAAAATGAATTCAAATACCTATCTGAATTAGCTCAGTGCAAAACCTGGGTGAAATAAGTTATAAATCATTGTGTTTTAATGTTGTAATGTGCTTATTCAGGATTTCAGTATATTACCTTGCTTAAATTTAGGTATAAGGTATCCTCTTAATAAATGAAAATTTTTCTAGTGTGAAAGTTTTTTAATAGTCATAAGCTGGCGGGTAATTTGTAGTCAAATTCTGCCCTGATCTGAAGACTGCTGGAAGCAGGGCAAATGAAAAAGCTCTTGCTGAGTTGATGTATGTACAGCATGTACTTGAACTCGACTGCTCATTTCTTCTCAACAATAGTCTTTCCCTGTTGGTTGAGCAGCAGCAGTTTATTACCTTTAAACTCAAACTGGCACTTCAAAGACTTAAAACTTAAGTATGTTTTTCATGCTACTGGTTAAAGGGAGAAGGTGTGAGAATTTTAATTGTTTGTCAAAACTTGCTATCTTGAAGAAGTTTGCCCTGGAAACTATGAAGATGAGACAAAAGTGCAGTAGATGAGAAGCCAATCTCTAAGTAGCTGAACAGTTCTCAGTTAAGTATTAAGTTACCATCAGGGTCATGAACTTTTAACTTAAAGCCTTTGTGCATTTGCTGCATGTGTATGTTATGAGTGCTTTTCCAGATTCTTCTGAAATTGAAAGTCAGAGTATGTTACTGAATGTGTAGATGTGTATTTGGTGCCTTGTCACAAGGGGGTGCAAAACAATGTTTTGTGTACTCTGACACATCCTAATTGGGACGTGCTATGAGGTTATTAGGCCTGAAGGGTGCTTTACAGAATCTCAGAATCCATTAGGTTGGAAAAGACCTCTGAGATTACATAAGGTGCAGGAAGATGCAACTTCTGCCTCTGTCAATAATGGTTTGTTACATGTATTGTGTTATCACTGTATGTGTTTGGTATAATCAAACTGGTCATTCAAAACCTTGATCTTTTTGTTTTTCTTTAAGGAGCTGAGTGTGGAATAAATGCGGAAGTAGAAAAACAACTTGAAATGGGAAAGAAATTATTGGCTGCTGGACAGCTGGCGGATGCTTTGTCTCACTTTCATGCAGCTATAGGTGCGTATCTCAGGGAGGTGACTCTTGTACTGAAATACCTTTGGGTGGGTTTTTCCCACTGTTTGCTTCATTGAATATCCTGCTTTCTTGCAAGTTGCATTCCATGAGTCACAGAAGTTGGGGTATCTATACAGCAGTTTGGACAGAAGCCAACAGAGATGCAGTAGAATATTTATGCTTAGGTTTTGATAGAAGAAAACTGTTAAATTAACTACATGATAAATAAACATGTTGTTCTGGAAGCTAGCTGTATGAAAGGAATTATAATTGGCTCTGATAGTATTTGATGGGATATTTCCCTGTCTGTCTAATCCCATCAAGATCAGGTTTCATCTTTATGATGTTTTTCAAAGTGTGTCTTTGAAAGGCTGACTTTATCCATGCTTTGTCCTATCCAGTGCTGTAAAAAATCCAATGTTTAAAATAGTTGCTCTCTCTCTTCTTTTTTCTTAACTGAATCTTGTAGTGGGTGATATCTCAGTGAAACTGATGCTGCAAGTTTGAGATACTGAGTTGGTAGTAGAGAGCAAAATTGTCCTTCTCTTGTACTCAACTAGTGAGTTCATTCTTGTTTGGTGTTCTGCATTTTCAACAAACTACAAAGTTAAATGTTTGCTTTTAAGAATTTTAAAGGAACTTTACTGATTAAAAACCTTTAATTGAAGCATAGACAGCACCAGTAAAGAGCAGTGTCCATTAACACTACAGTTTTTTAATTTCGTGGTGTGTTTTTTTAAGTTGTTGGACTTTTTTATAATGTGTACAAGTGCATTTTTTTCTCTGTGAAAATAACATTACTGAGATGTTATACGTTCATAAGTCGTACTTTTTTTATTTATGCCTTGGTTTAATAGTGAGATGTAAATGAAACATTGGTTGTTTGAGTTATTAACATTTTCTTTGCATTCTCCAAGACAACTTCCCTTATATAAAGGGAGTGGAGGAGGCAGTGTCGGTTTTTTTTCTGTCATGGAAGCTCCTTGTTCCACCTAGATGCAGTCTGTTACTCCTTTGGTTTGTGTGTTGCTGCCAAAGCATTTCTGTGGGATCTGTGCAGAGTTAGCGCTACAGTGTGATTTTCTCCTTTATTATTGGTTGGCAAACTTGAACTTGGATTTGATGAGGAGACCAGTTCAGTCTCTGGCTGTGCAGTTCCTGGTGATGGTGCAGAGGCAGCAGTGGTGTGAGCTGGGATGACAGTGGGTACCTGCATGGGTGAAACCCTCTGCCTTGCCAGCTGTGCTGGAGCAGGTTGTAGAGCTATAGTGTGACCACCTCAGTTGTGACCTTTATGGGATTCTTGGTTGGATGCTGATTTTAGCCTGATTGCCTCATTTTCATCAGACTACTTCTTCTTCTTTGTATTTTGCCTTTTTGAAAAGATTTTAAGCATGATTTGCCAACTGTGCTTGTGAGGAGGTAAGAGTTCTTTTCTGTCTGTACTGCATTGTTGTAGATTGTGAGGTAGATAGAGCTTTCTGTCTTGCCTCAGCCAGTCTATTTTTGTTTTTTCTGCAAACATCTAAAATAGATGAAAGTTACTGTCCATATTCTCTCTCTTCAGTTAAATTTTCAACTCTTTCTTCGATCCCAGCAGCTGCCTTCTGTCTGCATAAGTGTCAATTGCTATTCATTACTGTTTCTGGAGTGCTGAGGCAAAACTATCTGTCAGATTATCATCTGGTGCTGGAATGGGCTTTCTGTGTTAGCTCTTTCCTACATTTCATCCTTTGTGTATTAATAAAGTTCCTTAATTTCAGCTGTCGATTTGTACCTAGCCTCCACATTTAGGACTCAATGCTCTTTTTTTTTAAGGGTAGTAACATTTGAGTTTATTTGATGTTTGCAATGCTGACATAAAAGGAGGGATACAGCGTGGGAGTTCCTATTAAATTTCAGCTCTGGAGATTAGCATTGTCAAGACATACAGGCCAAGACATTGTAGAGGAAGAGTGCAGATAGCTTTTTCAGTGAGAACTGAACTAGTGTTTTGGTAATGGAGGTGGCCGGCTATGAAACTTGGTTACTGGTCATAAGATTTTTGGTAGTGCTATTTCTTCCATTTGTTTTGAAGTTCAACTTTAGCCTCAGATGATGTGAGGAAGAAAAATACTTCTGTTCCTCAGATATGGATGTTCTTGTATGCAAATTCTGGATTATTATGTTTTTAATAGCATAGTAAAAGTTTCCTGTCTTCCAGCATAGGGTTGTTTTGGTGGTTTAAGTTACTTTTCCTTGAGAGCCATAGTAACTGTCACCTGTTTTTGTGAAATAGTGCATAAAGAAGAATGTTAAGAAAATTATTCTTTGTTTCAGAGACTGATGTTTGCCTCCTGTATAGGCATATGTGTATGTGCTAGCTTGGAGAGTGTTAAAATCTCTGGATCTTGGAATTCTGATCAGCAGACAACATGAAATGGGTGGGCCCTGAAGTTAGCCTTCAGGTTTTGATTGTGTGTGTGCATTTGTCTGCTGGTGAGAGGGAATGTTGGTGCCCACTAGTTGCTGCTATTTCAATGAATGATACCGAGAGTTTGTGTCTGTGTTGACGTTGGACTAACTAACATATTAGTAATTTTGGGAATATTTGCATTATCCTATATGGTGATCAGTGCCTGGGCTGGAAAATGATGAATTAACATGCTTTCAAATGTAGGCCTGCAGCTGGAGGTAAAGCATTAGTATGTAGTGGCTATTCTGTATAAAGCTGAAGAACATGTACATATTTGACCTTCACTCTTAATTATTTGGCATTTACAGTATTTCTGTAATCTTTATTGTTATATAATTAAACTGCATAGAAAATACTGCTTGCGTAATGTTGCAAATTTTATGTCTTATTAATGTATACCATTGTTTCCAGTGGCATAAAAGTCAGATAATATATTTTTAGTCATTAGAGTTCCACTGTACCAGAAATTTCAGTAGCTTTGAGATAGTGTTCTGATTACTGTTTGTTCATTTGCAGAGGGGGACTCTGATAACTACATTGCTTATTACAGAAGAGCCACAGTGTACTTAGCCATGGGCAAATCTAAAGCAGCAATTCGCGATTTAAGTAAAGTGGTTGAGTTAAAGCAGGACTTCACATCAGTAAGTATTACTGGAATTGAAGATCGTTCACATGTAAAGAAAAAACTGCTTTAAAGAAGGTTTGGGGTTTTTTTCAGACTTGGCTCAACAGTAATAGAGAATACATCATCCCTCAGAGGGCTTTGAAGAGGATAAAATAATAGCAGTGGTGTACCTGCCTTAATTTGCAGCTATGCTGAGTACAGTCTAGACAGTTATTTGAACAACTGATAGTTTTACTAAGTTCATGGGTTTATACTAAACACTTTTCTTCTCTCACTTGTGGTTATTCTGTTGTTCACCAAGGCTGTGCCATTTGAGGCAGGGAGAAGAGAGCACACAGATGCCTCTGGGTTTTTTTCTGTCTTAATCAGCATTAGATTTGAGGTATCTCTTCTCCACAGGAACTGTCCCAATCTCACAGAATTCCTGTGTGATTGTTGCAAGTTCTGACTGGCTTACCTTTTCTTGTTTCTATGTACTGTATGTGGAGACTGCCTCACTAGTTGGAAAGTGATGCTGGAATCCTCTCCAACTGATTCACCTCCCTTTCTTGTGGGTCGTGGCGTGTATAGTTCACAATAAAGGAGCAAATGTTAAATTCACTGTTATATGAAAATATTATTATTATAAATCAAAGTCTTCTAAATCATTAATTTGTCTTTTTACATAGCTCCTATTATTCTGAGAGTTTAATGAAATAATTAAATATGGGAATCGTTTAGTGTTTATTATTTCTGCTATTTACTTAATCTGTAAGCAGTTATAATCAGGAAAGTGGTGTAAAGTCAACATTCACTTCGATTTGTGAAACTTTTCAAATGAGTTCTTTCCATAAAAACTGTCTGCTTTTTGTCCCTCAGTTCTGGTGCAGAGCAATTCTTTACCATTAAAGAGGTGTTACAAGAACATTATTAAATCAAAAAGACAACAAATGGGTGTCATGATCTCTGTTTCAGCTTGTTAGCTATACTAAAATGAAACTTGTGTTCATACTTTGCTCAATTCCCATTTGTAAATAAAAAGTTATGTTTCATTTCAGGCAAGATTACAGAGAGGACACTTACTGCTTAAGCAAGGAAAATTTGATGAAGCAGAGGATGACTTTAAAAATGTGGTAAGTTGGAGACCAGTGTTGAACAACATCATTACTTTTAAGTTTGGGTTCTGAGCCAAGGTCACAGCTCAGTTTTGATGCTCTATAGAGTATATGGTATCTAGGCCTGAGTTTGTCTTTCCTGTTCTTTGCAAGTGTAGTAGCTGAGCAACCTTGTGTGAATAAATGACCAGTTAAGTTGCAGTATAGTGATGCAGATGAAATGAGGTGTTGCCTGAAACTATGTAGCACTTTGGAAAGTTTTCTTTGTGTGTGCCTGACACTTGATGATCTCTGCTTGCTGACAGCTGTACTAGGGAGCAACCTGCATTTAGAAATAAGTGACATGGGACTCAAGTATGTAGTTGAACTCTGGTTTACATCACTATGTTGATGTCTCCCTGGGAAATCACTAGGGGCATCATGGATCAAGCTTTGCAGGTTCCTGTCTCTTTTTACCAGTTGCAAAATAATTGTTGGCTCTTAATTTAGCCACTGAGCAGTTAAATCAGTATGTTACAGTGGCATCCCTCTGTCTGTCTTCTAATCTGTAGAGTTCTCAATCTTCATGAATGTCTTGACAGTACTTTCTTTCCATGATCAGGAATCGTGCAGTTTCCATATACACCTAGTTGGATATTACCCACCTAAAACTTACTTGGGCAGTTTTTAGTTTTGATGGATATTTTGTGCATTTCAGCCCTATGCTGCAAAAGTAAACTGATCTAACCCCAGAAAAAAAACCCTCAGAAATGTGAATCTTGGTTTCCTCTCTATTGCACAAAATTAATGTAAATATGAATATAAATAAGATTCATTCTTCATTCTTGCTTGCTCTTCAAGAGTTGCTAGTTTGAACAGCTGGTGTGTCCCTTAAGCCAAAATAAGAAGAATTTGCAATGTAACAGGTGCTGTCTTGTTGGCTCCCTTTGAAGA
Source organism: Corvus kubaryi (assembly GCF_017639235.1). Taxonomy (NCBI): domain Eukaryota; kingdom Metazoa; phylum Chordata; class Aves; order Passeriformes; family Corvidae; genus Corvus; species Corvus kubaryi. Next base: position 36,396,072 of record NW_024580667.1, on the reverse strand, counting down.
GAGGGATGGAAAAAGCAGTCGTGTGGATGCAGATGTTTAATGGAAATCTTACTAGTGAGTGTAAATGCAGGACAGCTGTGAGGAATGGCTCTTGCAGGTAGGAATGCATCAGGCAGTTCTTGTGTCTGTAGCAGAGCTCCAGCAGCTTGTTCTGAAGTTCACGTAGCAATGGCACCTCTGGCTGCTTCTCCCTCAGTAACTTTCGTAGGAGTGTGTGGTCTGGTAGCAGCACTGCCCTGCTGTTTGCAAGTGTGGGAGAGAGTCATTCAGCTTGGATTAACTGAGGACACAGTTGCTGCAGTAGCAATTATGCAATGCCAGTGTTGATTGTGAGTTTGTGCGTGCATCTCTTTGCAGTTACTGTTTAAGTATTGCTTAATGCTGCATATGGAATTGTTTCTCCAGTCAACTGTCAAGAATCTTTCCCTGTTGCCAAACCTGCTGCAAAAATTTGGTTGCTGCCTTTGGTCAGTCAAATGGTTTCAGTCCTCAGTCAGGCTTTAAATCTGAAGTAGAAGAGAGTTTCTTCTCAGAAACTGATTTAGGAAAATAGCATATTAGTCCTCAATCTAACTTCCATTTTCCTTTGTTCTATGAACAATTTTGCCTGTGTACTTGGAGAATTGTCAAGTGGTCTGTTTTGAAGAGCATAATTTTCAGTTAAGTGCAGTATATTCAAGCAAAATGAGCAAACAGTATTAAGCTAGTAATTTGTAATAGGTTAATTTGGAGAGTGGATTAAATTGTGCTAAATACTTTGAAATCTTTAAGTAGAATACCCGTTTCTTTGAGAGGTTTCCCTTGTTTTCTAAATCTTTCAGATTTCCCATCCTTTCTCTTGTAGTCATGTTCCTTAAAACGGATCCCAACAGTTTAAGAGATACATTCATTTTTGAGGGAGAGAAAGCAAGAAAAATTTAGTCCATCTAAATGGAGGGAAGGATGACAGGCAAACTTTCCCAGCTTGTAAGACCAGTGGCTTTGTGTAGAACTTAAAAAAACATTGAAACTATTCTTTATATCTAGCAGTAAACCTATCCTTTAACGTATACTCATGAAAAGAAAAGAACATTCATGTCCTCAAATTCTTTCTATCTAATTTCATAGTGTCAGGGAAAAGTTTCATGGTGAGCACCCTAAATATTTTTAAATGATTGCTAAGCAGTTTCTTTGTATATTCCTGCCCTCTGTGGCGTGTCAGTACTGGCTGTCTTATGAGGCAGTGCTAGTGTGAGAGAACAGGCAGTGGGAATGCCTAGCTGCAAAGGATGCAGTATTCCCTTTTGGAGCAGAGCCTCTTGAGATTCCAGCTTTCATGTATTATTTTTAGCTATAATTTTTTTTTTGTACTCTGTACTTTCCTGTTGGATGAAATTAATCACGAGGCTTGGATAGAAGGTGTGATTCAGACTTAGGCCTTCACATATTAAGCAATATTGCATTTCTAGAAACCTCTCCTTTTGGCCAACAGATGGATCAAGATGATGAGATTCTTTACATGGGCCAGGTTTTCCACATGAAACAAGGAATAAGCAGACTTCCTTTGGTGATTTTACAAAGTTGTTGCTCATACTATATGAATAGTAATTATTTCTCTGTTACAACTTAGGTTGAGTGTTCATATGCTTTAATATCAAGTTCCTTCTGTTTGGTTTAGCAGTTTCTGATTAATAGAAGTCAGCAGGACAGATCTGTGGGTGCATCAACACTCGTGTCTAAGGCCTTAAGCCATGAAAGCCCTGGAATGTTCATTTTTTCTGTAAGCATGTGATTTTTACTGAAAATAAAAGGGATATTGGCATACTTTGGTTGATGGAAGGCCTTCTGGAAAGGTGACAAAAGCTATGCAAATCCTGGCAGCCCTGTGTATATGCTTTACAGTGTTGTCAGTGACTGCTTATGTTATAGAGAAAACAAAAAGCATTTGAGTTGGTGGATTCTGTAGAAGGTACAAGATTAGAGAGAACTTCTGCCTTGTCCATTGGAAAGTGAGGAAAGGGCCGAATTGTTACATTTCTTTTAAATTCTAGTCTTTTTTAAGACTGACTGTAACACTCACAGTTGCAATTTATTGCAGTAAGTACTGTAAGTTGAGGTGTCCTAAATACACAATTCTGTCTGCCTTGGAAGAACAAACATTTCAGAGCTCAAAACTGAAGGCACAGCTTCCAGCTCCACTAGATGTCAGCCAAGACCAAGTGACTGAACTCTGCGCATCTGCAGATTGCTTTCTCATCTAAACCCTTGCTTGTTGCAAAATATGTTGGACAACAGCTTTCCATGGTTGGTTGGTGTGTGTAATAATAATACTGTTTTGGATGTAGGTGGGAGAGGCCATCTTATGGCACTATAAGTTAACCTCTTTTGATTAAGTTGCTAGGCAATCTTGGGTTGGGTATTTGAGGCTCTCTTAACCACATCAGAGTAGCATTAGATGTCTCCAGATACACTCCTCTGTGGTACAGTGATCATCTGTAGCGTCCCAGCTAAAGAAGAAAAGATATTTGAATATTTCCTTGGTTTTTGTTGGGCTTTTTTTTCCATCTGTCTGTCATAGCTGTGTTACCTGATATATTACCAGTGCAGGGCTTTCCTCTGTGCACTGTCCTTGAGTGCATGGATCACTTGATCTTAGGTACCACAAACCATGGAGGTTCCCTCCAGGATGTTTTTCACAAGCTCAACAAACAGCCTTCTTTTTGCTTTAGTTAACATTACTGATTTATGGATCATAGCAATACACTAATTACTTACTAAGAACTTACAAGTGTATATTTTCATCATACTGTAGCACAGAAACACTCCATGACTTTGTTTGAATGATACCTTGAAAAATTTCCCCTTCTTTAACTGGACATGTACTACCTAAAATTACCTAGGATGTTTCACTCAAATAGTTTTTATTACTATTGGACTTGCCTCCATGACTGTAACATTGCTTTTCATATTCCACTGACATTTTCTCCAAATACATTGCAAAAAACATACCATGAGTCTAAGGAGTGCAGTGTTACTATTAAATGGAAGTGTAAAGCTCATCCATAGCAAAAGCTCTTAATTTTTAAGAAGAAAATGCAGAGAAATTAAGGAAGAAATCAGACAAGTCAGCTGGAACTTCGGAGAGTTTTGTAGACTTGGTAGTTTTTAAAATTACAGGTTCAGAAATTTGCCTCTGCTACAAGCTCCAGATTTTGGGGGGAGAGTGGATGCACAGCATCAAGGGTTTATAGGCAGAGTTCTAACCAGAAGAAAAGCTTTATGAGACTTACATTGGGAGTCAGCCTACAAAGAAGAAACCTCTTTGATCACGTTGCTCTCCTCTTGCTGAAAGACAGTGTAGGGAATAAAGGAGAATTTTCAGGCCTAAGTACAACTTGATTTTGCCAGGTAAAATGAAAAACTGCATAAAATTCAGAAAGATTTATACAGAGGAATTGAACACACAGCGTGGGACCTGTGCATGATTTTGATGTAGCATTTAGGCACTTTCCTTTCATATGCTCAGGTGTTAGAACCAGGGGGAATTCTGGTAAAGGACTTCTGAGTTGAATTACATTAGAGACATAAGCACGCAAAAGCATGTATTTCAAGAACTTTCTGATGAGAAAAAAGGAAGAGGCCACTTCAAGATAAATGAGGAAAGAAAAAAGTATTAGATGTCTTTGAGCGACTTTAGTTCACATTCTGTGTATAGGATGCAAGATAATGCAAGTTTTTATTTAAAAACAAACAAAAAATAAAGTCATGCTGATCTGTCCCTTTTTAAATTCTGAAAGTCATTCTGATCAGCAACAAGTGTGAAGCCAGTGCTTCATTCAAGCTACAGTAATGCTGCAAATGACATCCTGGCTTTGCAAGGGAATGGCTGAGATTCTTTCTGGCCCATATGTATTTTCCTGGGTGATAGTAAAGTTGCATGCAAGATCTTTTAATTTTCTTTGAAAAGATAAAACTGTGTAAATGAAAAGAGGCAAGTACAGTGTAACCACTTCTGCTGGCTCAGAGGGAGGGGTTAGAGAAATGAAAGTCCTTGTAGACAAAACTTTAGACTTGTTTAAAACTACATTAAGAAACAGAATGCGTGAATGTCTGGCTGAGCCTTTTTCCTAAGCTGTAGTCTCTTACCCTGCTGCTGTAGCCACTCTTTGTGAGGAAAATGTAAGAAACACAACTTCACAGTAATAACTGTCTGGAACATGTTTCATTTATTTCTGTCATGAAGTTATAAATATGTGTAGTGCTTAAAGTGTGAGATGCGATTATGCCGCGTGGTTACACTGTCTGCTGCAACTGAGGAATTCAGTGTTTAGTAACTGCCAGCAGAGGTGAATTAATTAGTCTACAAAGGAGAGGTCCACAACTTCCAGCAGGTGATGGGGGACTGTGACTGTTGTGTATCAAGTGTCCAGTGGTGAATGATCAAGCACGAGGAATTGGATTTCTCTGACTTCTGACATCTTGCATTGAATCTCAAAATGTTTCTTTCTTCTGAAGTTTAGAGGTAGAAATGCTTGCAGTGGAGTTTTGAAACTAATTTTGCTTTATTTGCAGCTTTAGTCAGTTCTCCGTGATACGATTATTAATGAGACTAAAAGAGATCCTTGAACAAGCATTTGAGTCTCTCTCCTTGTTCATGTTTGCAGCTCAAATCCAATCCTAGCAATAATGAGGAAAAAGAAGCCCAGACTCAGCTGACAAAATCTGATGAGCTGCAGCGCCTGCATTCACAAGCATTATCTGCCTACCAGCAAGAGGATTACGAAGCTGCTATTTCTCTTCTTGATGAAATCTTGGCAGTAAGTGTTAAGTCAAATGGTACTGTGAAAGGAAAGTAAGAGCTTCTGTCTGACATCTGTGTGTTTTTGTTTAATAGTTCTTCACTGATGTGAAAATAACTTCAGTGTAACTGGTTTAGTTTTGCTGAGCACCATGGGTCTGTAGTGATGTTGGAGAGTGGAGAAGGCTGAGCACTAACTGCAAAAGAAGTCAAAATAATAGTTTGTGTTAAAGATACTTCAGTGAAACTTCTGTTACAGATAACTTTTTTGATTATATTTTCCTATTTTTCTACAGTTTGGTATTGGGGAAGCTGGGAAAAAGGTTTTCTGAAATCAATGAAGTTTTGCCAAATACAGGAGTTGTAGGTTTTTTCATCTGGATTTTTCATTCCATATATGCAGACGGTTTTTGTCTTGAGAAAATGAAGTAACAAAAGACAAACCCCAAAAAATTAAAAATGTATATAGCTAGCTGAATTTTCCGCTTATTCCCTAGATATCTGTATTTGTTGAATCTTAATTGGTATAGACAGCCTGATAGTGTAAGCATGAATAACTCAATCATGCGGGAATTCTGTGTGTCATATAGATACGTACTAAAAGACAGCTAACTGCTATGACTCTGCTCATACAAACTGGTGCTGTTGACTTGGAGTTTACAGCCTTGGAGCTTTTGGTGAAGAAGCTGCCACAGTGTGGGCATTGGTTTATGGGGAGGCAATGTGGAAAAGCAGAAAAGCCTCCTCTAAAATGATAGTTTCCAAACAACTGATAAGACACAGATTTAATTCCCTAAACCAAATTTTGATAGGCAGTTCCTTATGAGTAATTATTTTTGCCTTACTGTGACATTTTTGCCTTTCTTTATTCTTAAAATCCAGATATTAAGGTCAAACTTTGTGGAGCTGCATCTTACCCACAGGCTTCTTCCTAGAGGGCAACCGACAGCTTGGTCCTTGCTGTTCATTACCTCTATTCTTTTGGAAAGATACAATAATTTATGATTCTGGTATCTTCTCCTGGAGGCTCAACAGAGTGTCCTAGTTTAAGCAATGCCAGTAGATTTAATTCATCTCTCTGCATGAGTTCATTGAATCATTTACAAAATTTTCAGGCCTTTGTTTTCTATTTGGGCAGGTGCATCACAGCATCCACCAGGAAGCAGAGATGCTAATTTCATGAGCTCTGCATGCAGCTTGAACCTTATGCTACTGCAGTTGGCAAAGTGAAATTAAATGGGATTTTTCTTTTGGGGAGGAAAAGAAGTGAAGTGTTATGGACCAAAAACAAGCTTTAATTTTGATTTCTCAAGGTTTGTGTTTGGGATGCAGAGCTACGGGAACTTCGAGCAGAGTGTTATATAAAGGAAGGGGAACCAAGCAAAGCCATTAGTGACTTGAAAGCTGCTGCCAAATTAAAGAATGATAATACTGAAGCCTTCTATAAAATCAGCAGAATATATTATCAGCTGGGGGACCATGAATTATCTCTCAGGTAATTTTACTATTCGCTGTAATCATTATAATTGAGACAGAAAATATGTAGATCTTGATAAACCATGAAGTATCTATTGTGTGAGGTTTGGATGGAGAAGAAACTGTGGTCTAGATCTGATAAAGGGAGTTCCTTTCTAGAAACTTAAGAATTGGCAGTGAAGATACCCATGTTTATTCTTGGCAAGAGCAGCCATCAATGGTTCCAGGATCTTGTTTCCTTAAACAGAAGCCAGAGTACCTGTCCATCAGAGTTGCTTAGAGATGCTGTCTTCATTGTATTTCTCCATCCTACAAGGAAACGCTTCTCTAAACTTCCTTTAGTGGAGCCTTTTTTTAACCTTAAACCTCTATTGAAGTTAAGTTTAAGATGCAAACAGAAAATGTATACTTTAAGGTTACAAGCTTAAATATAAATAAAAATACAGGAGCATCCAAGTATGAAGAGCTCGAGGTACAGAGCTGTTTGCCTTTCGTTCCTGCAGACAGTCCTGGATAACTTTTTGATAATGCCCTATCCTTTTGTTCATACTAAGTTAAGATCTTACTCCCATATGTCCCTAGTCAGTCTGGCAGATAACTGCCCTTACCCAATCCAGACTGTTCAGTTTGTACTCTGTGCCTAACTGCAAAAATGGTGCAGCTTCCTTTTGCACAGAAGTGGTTTCTCTGCCAATCATAATTTCAGATGTGCTGCCTTCATCTCCAGAATCCTTCCAATATGGTTTCTGCCACAGAATCCCTTCAATAAGGTGAAGAGAACTGAAAAAGCCTGAGCTTCCTTCCTTGGTGGATGGAAGCTGCATGTGATTATAATTGCAAAAGTTCATTTTATAGCTGGCCAAAAGTAAACATGAAAGTAATTGGTTTGCATTAGGCATCCCCTTTCCAGAGCTTACTTAATCTTGTGAGCTCATAGGTCACTTCTGTGATGCCTTTGGGTAGCTGGCCATCACTTTGCACAGGGATTTGAAGTATAGGTGGTATTTTCGTTACTTAAAAAGTACAATTGAGAGCACTGTTGAAGAACAGAATGGAATCAGAATGAAGGGATAAGCCTCTTTCCTGTATTCTTACCTGATACCAATATTTTTTTGCATAGTGAGATATGCTAAGAAAGAGTTCTATAGCTCCTGGACTTGGCTGGGTGCTTGCTCTTGTCCTTCCGTTAGTTTATTCCGCTTACAGGCCTAATTATTTTCAAATAAGAAGATATTTTTGTCTGTGTTTAGGAACAAAATAAAATTTTGTAATCTCTTCCTGAAATTGACAGCGTGGTTGTGCTATGATGACGATGGGATCCAAAACATTTATTCCTTCATATGATTGCATTCTGGAGGGGTTTGGGGTTTTTTTAGACTTTTGGCTATTTTGAGAGATACTTGCCCTAATCAGAGTCTGATTAAACATTCTTCACAGTGAAACGTCAGGCTCAGGCTTGGCTGAGTTTCCATCAAGGAGGTTTGAGTCTTAGCTGAGCTTTATCTGTTTGAAGCAGCACAAAATATGCTTCAACACAGGAACTTTGTAATATATCTGAGTTACAGTTGATGGTAATTTTCATATATATTTATCTGAGAACTGCTGAATATAATTTTTTTCACAGATTACCATTTTCATTGGCTCTTTAGTCAGTTATTAATGTAACATTTAATCGTTAATGTGTTTGGCAATACAAAAGAATTAAAACCAAAACCAGATAAGTATCCCTATGTTTTGGAAGACTCTTGCTAGTCTTGCTTTATATTAATTTTTGGATGAAGGGAGAGATTGCGTGAAGAACTCAAGTGTTCTGAACAGCTTATATATGCTGCATTGTGTCTCTAGGTGAAATTTCATGATATGTGGTGACCTAGTTTTTTGGTTGGTTTTTTTTTCCCCCCCTGCTTCTCCTTACCTCCCTGTGAAAAGTGAGGTCCGGGAGTGTCTGAAACTGGACCAAGACCATAAGCAGTGCTTCTCTCTCTATAAGCAAGTAAAGAAACTCAACAAGCAGATCGAGTCAGCAGAGGAATTAATCAGAGAAGGCAGGTAAGTATTCACTGCTATATTAAAGAAAAAAAAAGAAAAAACCCACAATTGAGGCACCAACGTACTGATTGAGGAGCTGATTAAAGTGATGCTTTTTGCATGTGTCAGTTGAAGTGCATAACTGAGCACAGTTCTCAAATTACAATTAAAATAAATATTGACTTGCATAGCAACAATTCTATTCTGATTCCTTCTGATGCCACTGTCTCCCCCTTGCATACTTAACTTCTTTCTGCAGCAGGTGGTAAGACTGGTAAGACTCCCGGGATGGGAGTTTTCAGCTGTCATATAGTATTACTGAGCACTGATGAGACCACACCTGAGCACTGGGCTTCCCAGTGCAGGAGAGATGAAGCTACTGAGAAAGTCCAGCAAAGTTCCACTAAGATGATGGAAGGACTGGAGAATCTCTCTCCTGCAAGGAAAGGCTGGGGTGGCTGAGAGTATTCGCTCTGAGACTTCTCTGCTACAGGGTGATTTCATCAACGTATCTGAAGGGAGGGTGCTAAGAGGGCCAGAGCCAGGCTCTGCTTGATGGTGTTCTGTGACAGGATCAGGCCAGTGGGTGCAAACTGAAACAGGAAATTCCCTTGGAGCATAAGGAAATGTTTTTTACACTGCCTCGTTTCCTGTGGTGCAGGTTGTCCAGGGAGGTTATGGAGTCTCCCCACTTTGGAGTTACACAAAAGCACTTTGGACACAGTTATGGGCAGATTTCTAGAGGTGGCCCTGAGTGGCAGTGGGGTTGGACCAGGTGATTTCCAGAAGTTCCTTCCCACTTCAGCTATTCTGTGATCAAAGGACTGTATCTTAAGACTAAAACCACCTACTAACTCTACTACCTTGATGGTAGAAGTAGTTCTGACCGATAAGCTTTTTTTTTCTTTTATGCACCCTGTTAAATAATAGACAGTGCCTCTGTATTCTTGTAGTTCTTGCTTTACTTCAGTTTTGTGTTCCCAGGCACATGACATCCAGCTGTAAGGATCCCTAACAAATCATTTAGACATTGTCAAGGTGGCTTTTTTAAATGAAGTACATCAGGAATGTGAATAAGCACAACTGATGCCAGTTTTACTAAGCCAGAAGTCTGTTGGGACTCTTTTCACTTAGCCAGTATCAGCACAGTTTCAAGGAGTCTGAGAGCTTGCATTTCTCCAGCCTGTAGCAACCCATGGGTTCAATCTCCCTCTTGCATTTTTAGGTAAATGTTCTAATCTGTTTCTTGCTCAAACCATGTAACTTTAGCATTTTGAGATCTTCGTAGCAAAATTACGCTTTACGATGTGACTTGTGAAGAAGAAAAGGAGAAAACATGCCTAAGTAAAGCTGGCATAAGGAGCTTTTTTGTATCTCTGTGAATACACAGAATCACACACAGAATCACTAGGTTGGAAGAGACCTTCAAGATCGAGTCCAACTGAATAGGTACCTTTTGTAGTGTGCAGATAGTGCAGTGCTCACAGCAAGACTCCAGACTGGGTCTATCTCAGGTATCAGAGGAGGAGATGCTTATTTTGAAGTTCAGAGTCATGCTGGACAGGAGGCAAATCTGGAGACTCTTGGCTGTGCACGGTGACAGATGGCAGTCGTTATCTTCTGCATAAGCCTGACACGCCTAATGCCTGCTCTTCTGTATCACAGCACAGAAAAGGGAATGGGGATGTAATTCTTGAAGTGCCTGCAAGTTTTCTTCATTCTGTCGTTTTACACCTTGCCTTTAAGGCTATTCAAGTGAAGGTCTTTTGCTAGAAGAATGGGAAAATATGTGAATTTTAAGAATTTTAAAATAAATCGCAACACCCTAAGATAGTGATTACATTTCATGATTTTATGCTTTATGATTTAAACAGGTATGAAGATGCTATCAGTAAATATGATTCTGTAATGAAAACTGAACCAGAAGTCACAGTTTATTCTACTCGTGCCAAAGAAAGGATCTGTCACTGCTTATCAAAGGTAATTCTGCTTATCTCCCTCTGTAAATGTCTTTAAGACAGACACAAAACAAAACCCCCACAACTACGTGAGTTTTATTTTACTTTTGCCTCTCTAGAATCAGCAGGCTACAGAAGCCATCAAACTTTGTACAGAAGTTCTGCAGCTGGAACCAACCAATGTGAATGCCCTGAAAGACAGAGCAGAAGCTTATTTGCTGGAAGACATGTATGAGGAAGGTACAGTTGTATGCCATTGGCACATATGTTTTTGTGGACGTTTAAAATGTAGTCAGTGTTTCAAAGCCTTTTCTTTAACATGCACTTTTGATTCTACACTGTGTTATCCTTAATTAGCGCTGGTAGTTGCAGATTTACAAAAATACTTGGTGGTAATTTTGTCTTGATTAGTGTAAGTGGAATGTACTTGTTTTATCTACACCAGAGTTGTCTTTACAACAGTGGACTGTGTTCAGGATGTTTTATGAGACTGCGCAGCTTACTCACCTCAGACATGTTTTATATAATCAGCAATGTCAGAGAATTGCGTTTAGAGGTAAAAGGTAATTAAAGTTAAGGTGATGTAAATCCGTTTTAGGAGCTTCATTTTTGTGTCTTGAGATGGCAGGATGAAATAACGCTGTTCTATTCCCTAGCATGTGCTGAGGGCAGAGGAACTTAACAGCCATTGCTTCTCCTTCGTGAGAAGGAGAAGTTGCTCGGAGAGCAAACTGATTCTATTCCTGAAGGCTGCATTTTCCATATGGAGTTTCTGTACAATGCATCCTATTACACGGAGTGATAGAAATGACCTCTAAGATTATCAAGTCCAACCATTAACCCAGCACTGCCAAGTCTACCACTAAACCATGTCCCCAAGTGCCGTATCTGCATCACTTTTAAATACCTCTAGGGAGAGTGACTCAACTCTTGCAAATTAGAGGGAAGAAAAGTTCTGCACAAATGCGGAGAGCCAACCTGATCTTGTGCTGGGGCAGATGCCTCCCCGTTACAGGATATAAGGAAACAGAGAGGACGTGCCTGGGATCTGGGAGAGGTTATTTCTTGTGTCAAGCCTGCTGGCCTTGGCCTAGCCTGGTTTCAAGTTCTGCTAGAGCAGAACTGTGCTTCTCCAGGTTCTGTAGCATCTCCCGTGCCTTCCTCCTGCCCTTGACAGCAGTGAGGTGGTTGTGGTTACACTCTGCCTTCCAGCAGAGCCCTCATCAGCAGCATTACAGCCCATTAACGTTCATCTGCCTGAAGGTGTCTTCATTTATCCTTCAGTTTTAACTGCACTAAAATGATGGCTGATTTCTCTTTGCTGTGGAGGACACTAGAGCAATTAAAATTGTAGTCTTATATTTAAAGGGGCAAACTCATTCTCATTCTTCCCTGAAAAAATTTTTCAAGCTGGAGGCACCTATTTTCCTGTTAAAGGTAGGAAAATTTCAAAGTACTTGTAATTCAGAACTTTGAAGGCAATTATTGTTAAGTGTTCAAGATGCAGTTCACTATGTATAGCTGAGTTCATCAAATGGTTTTAATTACTTCATAATCACATGAGATCCAGGGCTTGTCTACAGAGACAGATGTTTAATGACTCCATTTCTGGCATACCTCATAAGTACAGGAGTCTATCTGCCTAGAGCACAAATTTTGTCAAAGAAGGAAAAAAAACTGCCTTGCTGTTTCAAAATTGGTCACAACATACTGATTTTTTTCTGTTTTCTTTTTTTTCCCCTCCCCACTCTACTACTGTAGAGGTTTCAGTAAGAGCATAAACTGGTTCTGTTATTTCTGTAACAGTCTTGGCATGGATGTAGGCTGTCTGTAGTTACTTGGGATTTTTTGATGGGTAATCAAATCATTCCACATGCAGAATTAATCTGTCTCCATTTTAAAAATGCAGGCAAGATACCAAAACCAGTGAAGTTTTTGAGAGATACAGTGTAATTACCTATTGAGAGATCATGAAGATTCTTGTATTGAAATAATGAGAGTTAGATTTGACTGAAGTATTTAAGTTGAAAATGACACTGGGAAGTAGTTGTTCCTTTCATGTCAGAGCAGCATGAAAGGAAGCTTTCTGAAACATTAGGCTGGTAAGAAGCAGCAGTGGCTCTTCTGTTTGTTTGTGAGGTACTACTGCTTTTAGAAATTATGGCTCAAAATATTTGATTAAATATCTCACCTGACATACTAGGAATTAGTAATAAGTTTCCTGGCTTCATAGCAAACTTCTTGTGGTCATGAAGCTGCCATCCTGTTCCACTTGCTTCCAACCCTCACCTCGCAGACGGAGAGAGCAATTAGCGCTCTGAAAGATGAAAATCCCTGCACTGTAGTGTGCAGTCAAAATTAGAGAGCAAAAGTGCAGTGTGTACTTGCTGAGTGTACTGGATGAATTCCCTCTGCAGTGTGCAGCACTGAAACACCTTCCTTTGTGCTTAATGCTTATAGTTCTTAAATAAAGAAGCTGATTAAGAGAAAAAGAAGGGAAATCCGATACTGTCATGGCAAGTGGTTGACCCCTGAGCAGGTTTCCCACAATGGTGCTGTAGGTGATGTGGTGCTCGGTGAAGCCGAGCAATCTGACCTGCATTTGGCAGGATGTTGTGCTGGCACCTCCCAGTATTACTGAAGCAGATTAAGTTCAGTGGTGCTTAAAATTACTGGAGCAGTAAATCAGCATAATGAAATCCTTGCATTTTCACTGCTTTTATTAGTTTTGATGGCATATATTGGGCACACTCCTGTTTTGGGTTTTTTTTTTAATGACTGGACAAATTATTAAAAATACCAGTAGAAGGCAAAATTCATTAAGCAGCAAAGGCAGTGTCCTGTGATGTGAAAATGAATAGAAATTTTGGTTGGTTTGTAGTAGCCTAGGAAATTGTTTGGGCTCTGGCAATACTTTTTGGAATAATTTTTTTTTTCAGTAACTGAAACAAGATTGTGGTGGTATCAGATGTCTGGGTAATACAAATTCATTAGCACTTCCTGCTGTCTTGCTCAGAAACAGTGAAAAACAAATGTAACACCTGCTGAGAAATAGCATCTGCTTGGAAATAATCTGATGCAAGTACTTTGTGTAACTTGAGAAACCTAAGAGACTTGGATCTGCAAATGAGACCTTGAGGATTATAACAGTGAAAGAAGTGCAGTCTCATTAAAGACTTCAGCTTGCTTCCTTGATAAATTTTGATATTAAAGATTATATAAACTTGGTGTCTTAAGCACTTGCAATAATAATAGAATTTACTTAAAGAAGTGTAGACCTTAAATTTCTTAAAAATTTCTTCTCTTGCTTTCATTTCTGAGAAATGCAACTCTTGAAATAAAAGTGAGAGCATGCCTTGGGAAAAAACCCATAAAATACAACTGTCTGCATATTATGCATGCAGAGGTGTAAAAAAGCACAATATTTGCCTTTTGCTAACAGTGTGAACTTAGTGGTAGTCTGAAATCTGTCTTTATAGTCACTAAAGAGGAAGAGACTTTCTATTGTGTTGATTGAGTACAGACTGGGGGAGAAGAATAAATATTAAAGACTCTGGTTAATTCATCCTTCAGTTGAACAACAACGTGGGACTAATGTGCAGAGGGCTTTTCAAGTATATTGCTGAATTTTTCTTCTTGGTTTCTTTCCTCCTCCCAGTCCTAGATGCTCATTATGTTCATCCTTGTGACTGAAGTAACATCTAGAGAATGTTGTGACCTACATGGTACCCACCCTTCTCTTTCATTTCCCACGAGTATGATGAACCTAAAGAAAGTCACCTAATGCATATGTGAACATGAATTTCTTCTATTCCAAGGTTTTCTAATTTAGAAAAAAACCCCAAAATATGTCAAGTTGAAACAAAAGTTTTGCTGTTTATATATGGTAATAACAAATCTTCAGTTTTGTTGAGTTCTTTAAATGGAAGTTTGTAGAGTTGTGTAACCTTTTTTCATTGACTTTTTTACAAAAGCTATTAAAGACTATGAGACTGCTCAAGCCAATAGTGAAAATGACCAGCAGATTCGGGAAGGGCTGGAACGTGCCCAGAGAATGCTGAAGCAATCACAGAAGAGGGATTACTATAAAATCCTGGGAGTAAAAAGGTGAGCTATTAATTCCAGAGATGATGATGTGAAAGGTGGTTATTTAAACCAGTACGTTTAGGGTTGATCACTTGAATTTGTTCTGCTGAGTGTTAATTTTTGTTCTGTATCTTTCTATCTTCACTCTTCTGCTGTACTAATTTTTAGTGTTCAAGTTGTAAAGTAGCATTTGTTAACAATTCCTTTAGAAAGAATGGAAAACAACAGCAGGAAGAGAGGAAATAAATTATTTGGGAAGAAATTCTTAGTATAGATCCTGAGTCATGTGAATTAGTTGGGGAAGAAATGAAGACTGCCAAGAATTGCTGAAAGTAACAAAAAATTGTGGCAGACTGAAAGGTATCAAAAATCCTTCTGCCATTAACCTTGAGAAACCAACAGCTTCCCCTGCTAATGAGGAGCAAGCAAAGTTCTGAACTAGTATTGGTTGTCCTTCCAGTTGTGAACTAATTTGATCTCTGTTTTTTGTTGTTCACCTGATGTTAAATTCCTCAGACTGACAGCTGTATTCTGGGGAGTCACTGGCAGTAGCATCTTTCCGAGGGAAGTAAATGGGTGGTGAAGGAGAAAGTGAGGAACCTTTGTTTAAGGTTGCAACTTGCTTCCTTTGTTTTGTGTAAAGAATCTTCAGTGCCACTTGCAGAAGGTTAACAGCACCTCATAACTTTCCTGATGCCCTTAATTAGTGTCTCAGTGTTTATTTTAAACTTCATTAGTGTGTGGCATATAAGCAATCAGAAAATGAAGTTACCGTAATTTTATTCATCCAGAAATGCTCGAAAGCAAGAAATCATAAAAGCTTACAGAAAGCTGGCATCCCAGTGGCACCCTGATAACTTCCAGAGTGAGGAAGAAAAGAAGAAAGCAGAGAAAAAATTCATCGATATCGCAGCTGCTAAAGAAGTCCTCACTGACCCAGGTAATGATGCAGTGCCTTCATTTTTTTAGTTACTTTTTTTGCATCAAGGTCAAAACACAAGTGTAAGTCATAAGAAGCACTGCAGCTTCTATGCTGCTTTCTGCCCTTACCCATCTTGAGAAAGCAGTGCACTAATACTTGTATCCAATCTGTTGCATGAAGTCATGTAAATCTGGAATTACTATGTTTCAGTGACTTTTGTTAAAATGAAATAAAAATTATATTTTGAAGGTCTCTTCTAGGGATATGATCTTGTAGAGATTTCCAGGATTGACAAACTCCGGATATGCTTATATAAAGGATATGTGTATCTCCTTCTGCCTCAAGTGCTATTACAAACTGCATTTAGATTATAACAGCAACTGAAGTATTCCAGGAAAACCCCATTGTTACTGTGCCATGATTCCACCCTGGTTTTGTTTCCTCCAGAAATGAGGCGGAAGTTTGATGCGGGAGAGGACCCACTGGATGCGGAGAGTCAGCAGGGTGGCAACAACCCTTTCCACAGGAACTGGAACACATGGCAAGGATTCAACCCCTTTGGTTCTGGAGGAGGACCATTTACATTCAAATTTCACTTCAGTTAGAGCCAAGACTGTTTCTGGTGGCTGCTGCTGTTTTTTACTTAATTCATTGAAAAATAAAAAGTCTCTCAGTTCAAGACCCAAAATCATAATTTCTATAATGTTGTCCTTAACCCAGAGT
This sequence comes from Corvus kubaryi, assembly GCF_017639235.1. NCBI lineage: Eukaryota > Metazoa > Chordata > Aves > Passeriformes > Corvidae > Corvus > Corvus kubaryi. The sequence goes on along the minus strand of NW_024580667.1, from coordinate 36,380,102 downwards.
CTTACTGCACTAGAAGAAAGCTCCTTTTTTACTTTCATTGGGTTTACTTTGTGGTGAGCTTGACAAGCTCACACTGATGGGGGTTGTGCTGCCTATGTATTTGTTGTGGATATGCAGGACTTGTTTATTCCTATGGATGGAAAAACCAGTAAGATGCTACTTGGGACAACACTTAAATTTAGAACTCAAGTATACGCTTAAAGATAAAAATGCATGTAAATATTTTTCTGGATTGGGGCCTAATAAACGTGGCAAGGGTAGTTACAGTAGTCTCTACATTAACAAACTGTTGGTTGTGCTCAGCAGAATGATCCATCTCCCAGTATTTTTAAGAGGAAACCCAAGTGACCACCTGCTGGATTGGCGTTGGCAGTGACAGAGGTGGGGAAGAGGCTGCGCGCTGAACCAGTTGCAACAATCGCTCTGGAAAAAGAGTGCTTGGGAGTACCTGTATCTGAAATACCTGCTCACTTTGTTGTTCACTAATCTGAAATTAATTGGGGTGATTTCCTTGGTGGAACCCTCAGCAGTGAGGTGGGGGTGGGTGGAAAGACTTGCTTTTCAAAACACTTCTTTTTTGAATGTGATTTGGGGTGTTTATTTAGGTATGATTTTTGAGTAGTTTGCACTTTAACAAAATACCTGCTTGAGATTTGAGTAGAAAATTTTATGTGACATTTCCCTGATTCTGCAGCAGTTTGTTAGTTCTGTACATAAACTCAGAACTGAGACAGCTTGTGAGGCAAGTGTACTGCAGGAATATTAATTAATTAATACTAACTCCAGCCTTAGCATGTAATACAACTTCACTTCTGCTGAGTGATACAACAGGGAGTTAGTACTACATGAAATTGTAGTAATTTTATGTTATGTGCAAGGTACTGCAGAGACAGCTGTGTGCAAAAACAGGGATTTGCTTCCCACTAGCCAAAAGTCTGTTTTTATTTTTTCTTCTATATGCACGTACTTAAAATGGGTTTGGTGTAGTGGGTGCAACTGTGTGAATGCGCTGTGTGGTGTTACCAGGGCTGTAGCTGGTAGGAGTGAGGAGTCTTCTCGTTCTGTAACTGCATCTGTCATAATTACTGACATAATTACTGAGTTTCATCAGCAGCCATTTTCTTGGAATGCAGGAATTACAGTTTGTCAGTGTTCTCTTGATTGGATTTTAACTGGAAAACAATAATCAGTTGATAGGAACCTTCTCTCGCTTCAACTCCTGGCACTTGAAAACCTAAGCAGCCTCAGTAAAACAAATGATATTGGCAAATAAGGCCTTCAGTCTGAAAGGGGGCTTTTCTTACTGTAGATGAAGTTGCTGTTGAAGCAGAACCCTTGGCTCCTGCCTCAAGTACTTCACCACCATAATTGCAAGGCCATGTGGCTTTGTAAAGTGTTTTTCAACAGCAGTTTAAAGGTCAGTGTTCACAAATTTATCTTCAAACTGAGGAGCTTGTATAGTGGTATCTAAAAATTTATGATACAAAACCACCCCACTCTCCACTGTTGCATGTTCCCCAAGTTGAATGACTTTCTGCAAGTTCAGCTTGTGCTTTCGACCTGTTGGAAACGTTTTTGCTTAAACCGTTGGGGATGCTCAGGGCTGTTCAGAGGCTGGCATGGCTCTGAGGGGCTGGGGCTCAGACACAGGAACTCACTGCACAGTGAGGAACCTGCTGCTCCGTGGGCTTGGCCTCTGCACCTGCTGCTTGCTGGCAGTACCTAAAGCTGGGCAGGTACCTGTGAGTGGTGGCTGTCCCGTGTCCCCCTGGAGCCCTTGTCAGCCCTGTGCCCCTGAGGGGCTGCTGTTACATGAGTATTGAATGAGCCGCGTGAGCTATGTGTCTGCTCTTGTACATGCAGGAGTGGCTGGGCTGCGGGAAGTCACAGTAAAGACCACAGACAGCTGTGCTTGTGGGCCGGGGGAGTGCTGGGAATAAGTCTTCTTTCAAAGGACTGCCCTTGTGCAGCTTTAAAAGCTTGAGCTGAGAGAATTGTTTCCTGGGGTTTAATTTTTTTCCTTCTAGAGAAGGAATAAGATGTTCCCTCATGAGTAAATTCTTCATACAAGGCACTGATGTTGGAGCAGTGTTGCTTTGTTTCTCAGAGGCAGCAGCACAGCTCTGCTGTACACCGGGAGCATTCAGGAACAAAAAAGGACCCATGTGCATTTGGAAAATGAATGAATGGAAATGGGAAAACTACATTTTAAGAACAAAAAGGCTTGAATGTAGTCAGTAGATGCTGATTGCTGAATGCATGATTGCTGTTCACAGATTCCTTCTGTGGAAGACAGGTTCTTGGAAACAATAGCAAAAAGTGACAGTGGGGAACAAGGCTTTCCTAGTATTGAGCAGCTGCTTACAGGAAGTGTTACCACCCCAGTGCTGTTTTGAAGGGCTTTGAAGTGTTCTGGAAACACAGAAAGACAAAGTAATGTTAAAAAGAAACCATTACCCTTGCAAGGCTCTCCAGCTCCGGCGCTGCATTTCCTGACGTGATTCTGGAACATGAAGCGCCGGTACCCTGCTGAGTGTTAATGGTGCAGGAGAGACGCAAGGAGGCTGAACTCGCCTTTTTATTTATTCGTGGGTGTCTGTAGTGCAATGATGTTCAGTAACTGAACATTGAAGTAAATGTCTCGGTAGTTTGTCAACCCTGAGATGTGCATGAAGCAGCGTTACCATAATTGGCTGTATGTAGATGCAAACTTTGTGGAATTCTTTCAGTTTTAATAAACTAGTTTCCAACTTGTTTTAAAATGAAGGTGGGGGGAGCATAGTTGGTACATGCTTAATACTGGTATAATAACTGATCAGTATTTAAAGAGATTCAAAGTGAATTACAAACTGAAGAGCTCAAACTTGTGACATATGCAGAAAAAACAAAGCTTGTTATTGTTTCAGTTTTCAGACCAGCGTTTGGAACAAGAATTATCCTTCTGTTTAGGGCTGTGATTTATAGGAGCTTTGCTGGAAACTAGCCACGATAGCATAGCAGGTTAGTTGTATTTAAAAGTGCCTTATTGTAAGGTATTGTTTGCTCTGTAATCCACACTTTTATCCATAAAGCTGTAACAAAATAAATGGGAGAATAATTTTTTTTTTTTTGCCCTCAGCAAATCACTAAGTAGCAGTTTCATGTTTTAAGAAGGATAAGTAAAGCTAGCCAGAGATTTATCAAATGTTTCAAATTATAAAATGTCTTTATATGGAATCATAAATCTAAAAAGCAAGAACTGTTTTTTCTAGAACTGTGGGAATTATTTTATGGTATTTTTCACAATAAAGATATTTATGATGACAAGAAAGCACTGCTATGTATTTGTCTTCCCTTCTTTCCTCACCCTGCTCTCCAGGTTTGAAGTTGGAGCTGTGCAGAAATGCACAGGGCAGTTCTGCAGGCAGGGGAGGAGGAGGCAGCAGCCACATTCTGTGTGGAAGAGAACCCTGGATGTATAGAAGTCAAGTACAGCAACTGTAGAAGCCCTGTTGAATGCTGATTTCACCACGAGAACAACCAGCCCGTGGAATATCCCCAGGGAAATGGTGGATTCCCCAGTGCTGGACACTGAAATTTGCCTGACTGGGTGCTGGGTCATTGTGTCTGGACTGTGTTTTTGCCAAAAAGGCTGGAGCAGGTGATCCTTGAGGTCCCTTCCAATCCAGTATCCTATGGTTGCATGAAGTCTGAAGGAAAGTACTTGATTCAGGGAACAGGTTAAAAGGAACCTTACTGAGAAATACTTTTCATCCTAAAGCTCATCAACAATACTGCACTAATGCCCGGTTTGTTCATTTTCTGTTAAACTTACCAGCTAATAGCAAAAAGATCAAGACATAGAAAAGACACTGTAACAGGAATATAAATTGTAAAATCCCTTCATTGGAATAGTTTAAATACTCCTTTGCGTATTTACTGAATTGTCCCATGTTTTGGCAACATTCTAAACCAGGATATGTTCCCTTTCACAGGGCAGAGCACAGAGACTGGAAATAAAAAATAAGCTCTCTCTGCACCTCAACACCTCACCCTACAGCAGATGCCTCGTTCTGAACATTGCTGTTGCTTCCCTGCAAAAACACTCACAGCTTGAAGACATTTGAGGACTTGCTGCCATTCTTTTGCTTTGGACCTGTTCACCAAGTCAGGAATGGTTATTGTGTAATACTAAAAGGGAGAACAGAGAATAATCATCTTTTTTTCTCCAGTGGTACCTTTTAATATTTTGTACAACATATACAATCCATGGATTTAGTATTAAAAATATAATGATATGCTAATGACTCAAAGTGCTGCTTTAAAAAGTAGTGAATGTATTTGTGGGACCTTTCTTATTTTATAAACCGTTCTATATCTCAAAGAGCTTTCTTTGAAAGTAGTATTTTATGCAGAAAAAAAGAAATACTGTAGAACATTTTTTACAAATATATAAAACACTGTAGAAAATTGCATGAAACCTTTTACATCTTCAAAATATCTCCAGCAAATTACATTTATAAAATTATATTCTAACCATTCCAGTAATCTCAAGGAAATAGTATTTAAAGAGTTATTTCTTTTTTTAAAGCCAGTAGAGGTAATCCAATTTTAAAAAGAAGCTATAGAAAATGAACATGAAATCAGTGCATGAATTAACCACTTTTTATACTGCATAATACTCTCACACAGATAATCATAATTAAAGAGAATTAAGGTTTCTTAAAGAACCTTTAGGACAGAAGTTAAAGCAAGTTTTCCAATGTGTGCTTCAAGCATGGAATACCAAGGCAGATCAATGTGAAATGCTGCTGCAGAGTCAGGCAGCAGGGTGGAAGTATAAGCTTAGAAAAATATTTTGAAAATAAAATAAACAGTTGAATAATGGTTTGGGGTTTTTGTCCTCTGATATGGAGAATCAGTTATTTCCTTGTTATGCATGGAATTTATAGTAGTGCATATGTATCTGCTGAGTCAGTTACAAGTCCATCTCTGTGGTATAAAAATACCAACTTAAAGTTTATGTTCAAATATATTTGACTTGCTGCATCATGCCCTGATGTAATTAAGAGGACAAGGATAACGAAACAGCTCCTGCACTGAAATGGGACAGAGGTAAAGAGAACTGACATTAGGCTTTAGTGACTGTTGCTATTGGGTTACACAGGAAGTACCCCACTGGGTACTTCATACAAAGGAAATCCCTCAACAGGCACCTAAAAATCTGTATGTGACATGTTAAAACTGTTTAAAATACATAAAGGTGAAACAAAAAATACAGTAAGCTGTACAAAAACCTGCATGTCTCACATTACTTGGTAAAATGGCTTGAAAAATACCAGCAACATGGGATTTGAAATACTTGCTCTTACAGTAAGAAATTGTAAATAACCAGTACCTGACGACAATGACAGTGGATACAAAATAGGCTTCATTTCTCTTATTGTTTATTCAGTTATTTGCTGCTATGGAAATAATGTGCAACTCATTGCTGATTCACCCACTCAGTGCAAATTACCTGGTCTTTTATAATTCCAAGCATTTAAACTGGAAGACTGCATTAAGTTGTTCTCAGAAGAATGTATGGTCTCATCCAATCCCAGTTTGAAACCAGCACAGCCTGAAGAACAGGGTCTGTAGTTAAGGCATTAGATTTCAGTTTAAGACACAAATTCCCCATTTTCAAATATGTGTATTGCAGGAACTTTGCCCTGCAATTTTTCTGGGATCAAAATGTCAGTATCCCATTAAAGCAACGGTTTTGTGAATACAGGTTGAGAAAATTACAGGAGACACCACTGATAGTCAAAAAATACTCATGTATTTTATTATTTTCAGTTAGAAACAGGATGATGATAATCAAAAGTGAGTAAAAGCAGCTTTCAGGTACTGACCTTCTGATGCAATGGATGCTCGTTGGAAAATCACCTCAACCAAAACCATAATGGAATTTTATCACACACTATTCAAGTGGCCAAAAGGAGCCTAAGAATCAAAAATTAGTTTTTAAAATCTGTAAATGTGCAGTAATCCTGCATAGTAAATGGGAAGTGTCATTCCCTGCTTTAGCTCCCACGTGGACTTATCTTTGTGTAGTCTAAATGACACACGTTACCTTTTATGAAATTCTTTGTGACCACAGCATTTCTCTAGGGACAAAACTATGGGCATATAATCAAAATTTTTGATGTTTAAATACATCAGCCTAATGCATAAAACAGTTTTCAAGTACATATTCACTGTGTGTGTGTCCTCCCCCAGACTGACAATGCTGAACACATCTTTCTTCATACTCCAAACTCCTCTGGGAAAACTGTACTTTAAAGAAGGAAAAGAAAAGCAAAGCAACAGGGAAAGCTGCTCCATACTAGTTAAAAAACCCCAAACCCCCAAGTACCGGTGGATTTCCCACTTTTGTATTGCATTTAAAATGTTTTAAATAACACTTTAAGTTATAAAATATTTGACTTCACATTAAAGAATGTTGCAAATAGTGCCAATATAACAGCTGTAAATTCCGTTCAGTCCTTCCCAGAAGACTCTGGAGCTGTCACCATTGCTGGTCACGGGCTGTGCTAAAGTTCATCGTGCTTGAGACCTGTAACCAAAGGGAAAAAAACCACACCAAAAAGAGTTACATAAAGACAATGCCTGGGTTTGTAAAATGTCGAGAAAGCCCTTTACTTTCCATTTTTTGTTAATCAGTCAGTTGAGCAACAGGGACTTTATTTGTGGAGCCTTGCTACAAACTGACTGTAAGCTTTCACAAAGAGTAAAACCCACTAAGAATTCTTTATTAGGAAAAGTGAATTTGTTCCTCTGCTCAAAACTTTTAAATGTTTATCTGCTAAGTTTTTTCTTCAACCCTGGGAGCTGAGATCATCTTTTCATTTTGTTTCACATCACTCCAAGAAGTCAAGTGGGACTTGGATTTTTTGGTTTTGGGTTTTGTTTGTCTAGGTTTTTCATGCTATTTAACTAATTCACTTTAAAACAATTTTAGTTAAGAAAACCCCAAAACATAACAAAACAAAAAAAACCCAAACAAACAAAAGAAACCAAATCCCCTCAAACTAATCCAAATAGAATTTAGTCTAGTGCAAAAAGGCCTGGGTAGATAAGCGTGCAGTGAGAGATGCAGAGGCAAATTAATACTCAGTTCCCTACTGCTTAATAGACATGAGCTTTAGAGTATCTAAGTGAAGTCTAAGCTAATGTGCTTTGTTTAATATTTGTGGCTGAAATGTGTGACTGGTGGTCACACATTGTGTTTGAGGTCCAGGCACAGGACCCCACTGAACTTTCTCTTCGATTCTGGCATGAAACAAGAGGTTTTGTCCTCTCAGTGTAACTCCTGTGTAAAGAAGCATCACATGACTGTCAAACCCCACACCATTTCTCTAAGAGCAAGGGAAATTACACAAACACAAGATTTGTGCCTACTGACCCCAATCTTAATTTCAACTATACTAATATTTAATTTTTAAAAGCCAACAGCTGAATATGCATGTAAATTACCTTTCTGAGATGATGACGTTAGATTTTTCTTCTCTCTCTCAATTTGCTGTATTAAGTTTCGGATCTCAGAGTCATAATCAACCCATTCAGGAACTATCCGGGCAGCAGCCTTTAGTTTTGGTTCTTTGGTTTGGGGGTTGTTGCACTGAAAGTTTAAAACATGTTAGATGTAAACAAACCAAATGTGAAAATAACACCTTTTCAGAGAATGTAGCTCCAATGAATTGTAAATACTTTTCTTTTCCTGACTATATGTATAGCACAACACTACTAAGATTTAGACAAAGTTACCCAGGGAGATACAAGATTCACATTAGTATATTGAAACTGACCCTGAGGTGGGTTTTGAACAGAGAGCACCAGCCTTTAGTGCACAAAGCTCATTTTAACAACTGTAAAGACACAAAGAAAACAAAACTATTTACATACTGAAAAGTCACACCAAGTCCCAACTACCTGTTTTTCTTCCAAATTGTATCTAAAGCATCACAAACTGTGTGTGTGTGTGTTGTCAAAAAATCAAAATGGGGGGAAAAATGGGATGGGGTAAATAATGACAGGAAGAAGAATTTTCTCTCTGTTTCTATCCCCAAAGAAAGAAACTTTCTTCTTCCTGAACATGGATAGTCTCCTGAGCACTACACTTTTTAAGCTTTGCTTTATCTCCTGTTTACAGCAATGAAACAGACCAAGAACACCATGATAATGTTAAGTCAGTGGGCTCTGGAGGAACCTTCTATATGGGGAGCGATTGAGCTCACAAATGCCCAGACAGGTAACAGCACTTCCTCACAGTCCCAGTAACTTGGCTGACTGTGGAAAAATTATAAGGCGAATATGTGTATGAGCATGAAAAGCCTCAATCCTGTCCAGTTAAGAGACAGCAATACTTAATTCTTTGGTACAGTCTTCAGCTCTAATGTAAGCAAACTTGTACAGAGCAAGTGGGAGAGATCTCAGAGGAGAAAATGTTTCAGGGGAAGGGATGGAGTGTTGCAGTGCCTTCCAGCAAGGCTGCTGCCTTCATGACATGATATACACTTAACCTCAAAAGCCCCAGAAATCACAGCAAAGTTGTTAATCAATAGAACTCATTTAAGTCAGGATCAACTCACCAGGTCTATTGTTTTAGCCTTTTTCTTGGACTTATCATCACACCAGGTTTCACACCAAAGCCACTCCTGAGGGAGAGACTTAATGGCTACTTGATGAATCATATTATTGGGAAGATCCTGTACAAATTTCATAAAATCATAAATTAGCATTGAATGTAATGTAACTGATTATCAAGCTGCTATTTAAAAGTATTTTTCCTATTACCATTTCTGCAAATTGTTCTTACATTTCCTTCTAAGTGCTCACCCAGTTCTTTTCCAAGTAGATTCAACATTTGGTCATGCTCATTTTGATGGCCAACTCCACATCTCACTTGTCAAGCAATTTTTTCTGGTCCTTAAGTCTGTCCTCCCTTAGCTTGACATGAGCAATACTTCTGTCTGATACCCCTGGCTCAGATACTGCCTATCATACTATAAATACTACTAAAAAGCAAAACTCAAACCAGCTTTCCTTTCCTTAAATTAAAAACAAACAACTCAAAAAAGAAATAATATAGAATTACGCCACTACTTTAAATTTAGATGACTTCTAGGAAAATGGCTTCCAGAAACATGAGGTTGAGAAGGAAAAGCTTTTAAACTGCTGTTCTGGCTATGTTCCTTACTTTACTTCTGGGTTTTTTGACCTTTATTACATAGAGTCAGGTAGTCTCATCATGAAGCCTCTGAACCAAGATCTGGCTGAATGCAGGGAACAACAGCATTTGTAAATGAGAACAACCTCAGGCAGTCGCTCACTGCACATACTCTGGGGCCAGAGTTACAAACAACAGGGGTCATAACTGGTATGTCTACTTGTAAGCTCCCTCACATGTGCAACCCTTACATTATATTTTAAAATAAATGTCTCATTAGAATAATAAAGTATTAGTCACATCTTGTTTTGCCAGTTCACACTGCTAAACGTGACAGAATAAAATAGCACATATACATCTTTCATAATGCAGCAATAACTTCACTCAAATAGAGACATTAGTGCAGAAAGATTTCATCAAATATTAGTACACAGAGAGCCATGACATCCAACATTAATTGAAATGCTTTATTTTTTGAAAAACTTTTAATTTTTGGAAGATCAAAAAATAGTTTTTCACCATTTCAATTCCAAAAAAAGAGAGACTGGTTTTCTGTTGTGCCTCTCTGACATTCTAAATGAAATCGCAATTCCTGAGTTACTATACTTCTTTTAGAAGCTGTGAATTTAACAATTGTTACATGGAGTAAAAAGTAGAAAGTCAGCTGTTACTTTCAGCATTTCAAGTAAACAAAAAAAGAATTAATACAAAAAACCCTCTGAACAAAATTACTGTCCTGGAAGTCTAGTTTTTATTATGTGTAATTTTTTCTCCCTAGGAGTTCTATACTTATTCTCCTTGGCATTTAAAATCACCATTTTCCCTTCTATCTACTTCTCTTTTGTGGTTTAAGAACCTTAACTACCACCCATGAAGATGGCACTGCCAGCAGATTAGCAGAGAGCTGAGATTGCTGCTTCTTTGAGAAGGGCAGTGAGCACTCCAGACAGGTCTTTAAAATGAAAATAGTAATAAGAGTCATAATGCATCCTTAGCAGTGGATGAAAGCTCTCCAGGTCTCAAATACATTGCACTGTGGTTTGTATTTCCAGCAGCATTGCTGTATTTTGTGTAAGAAGTGTCAACAAAGACAGCAAGTAGTTCCTATCAATACAGTCAAACCAGATTATTACGAAAATGTTACTTTGAAATATTCACTTTCCAAAGTGATTCCAATTCCATTCTGCCAAGATTTAGCTACCTTAACATCTGGTCCTCAAGTGGCTTTTGATTTGATCCAACAGTCTTAGAAGAGTTTTATGCTATCATGTATTAATGCTGTAATTGGAAAGATAAGAATCTTAAAATGAGAAGTTTTCATATTTTGAGAACTTGGATAAAACCAATTTTCTGAAAACCAGCATTATGGTGGAAACCCTGTAACCTCTGAATCTTAAAAGGTCTTTCTGAAAGGCATGTGGGTAAGACTGTGTTTGGGGAACACACAGCTCTATCACATCAGGACTCTGCATGGGTGATCAGGGCCAGTAATCCATTCTGTTGTCCACAAAGAGGGGAACTCCGTTGCTGTTAAATCAGCCTTTTGCTCTCAACATTCAGCTAAAGGCTGCTCCAGCTCCAGGTGTCCAGTCTAGTTTGAGTTTTTAGTGTGGTTGTATTTCCACTTTTCTTTGTCCAGTATCATAAGAACTGCTATTTTCAGTTTTTACTTTCATTTCTAGGAAAAGGACCATGTGAGTGGCAATAATGTCCTTATGTAAGAGAAACTTGCTCGGAGAGCAAGGGTGTGGAAAAGCACTGAGAAATGTGGGCTTTGCTACTGTGGGATCCTGTTGCTGCTAGAGGCAGGTAAAAATCTTCTGTGCTTTAGTAATTCCACAAGGAAAACACCAAAAGTAGGGACAATTTCACTTCTGAAGTCTTCTGACGTTCACTCAAAGTGAGACAAACTCCATGGTCCACCCCAGGGTGACCATGTACAGCCACCACCAGAGTGCATTTGCAGTTAGCTTACAAAGGAAAATTAAATTTACGTTAATGGAAAAAAAGAAGAAAAAGGAAACAAGCTCTTGCTAAACAAGAATATAATTACCATTATCAGAATATACAGTTATCAGAAGAACACAAATGCACACAGGACAACTACAAATAAAGGTGAAAAGTCCTGTATGTTGGAGTTTTTCCTCATTTTTAAAATTAAAAATAATCATCAGTGTTCAGTTTTCGGAACTGTGCTCATATGCACACCTGAAAACAGGCTAAAACAGCAGTAAATGGGAAATAGTTTTGGAATTATATAACATTTATGTTGAGATACAAGATACTCCATGCATATTGAGAAAGATAAAGAGAATAGACCCAAAAATGCTTAAAGCCATATATACCTGATCTAGATTTGACAGACTGTTTGGATCTTGACTAAGAGCCTGGTACTGGCCCCGAAGCCTGTCTCCAGCTGCAATCTTCCTGAACTTCTTCAGATCCACAACATACAAGGCACTAAAAGGATTAAAAAAAAAGAACTAAGATTTCTGGGGTTTCACCTTCTTTTTGATAACAGTAATAAAAGTAACAAGGAAGTAAAACATGTTTCCATCCTGAAGGGATATTTTTCTTTATTAAGTGGCTGAAGCTACCATAAGATAGTGAAATCAATATGTCATCAGAATTCCTGCCTTATTCATCTCTTACTGAGAATGGCTCTTGAATGCCTCAGTGATCAGCACCAACATCCAGTTTTTAGTCAAATGTACAGGAAGTGTGTAAGGGGTGATCCTACCTGATATGGTATTTCCTTTTCCCGAGGTGTGATGCCCAGTATCCCGATTTCCAGAAGCGGTAGCCATCCATCTCTCTGCGGCTGTCACAGAAAGGAGTGTATCCGTAGGGAGCTCCATTGAGGTCTAGGTCTCTAAGTTCTTTCAGGTCACTTCTCACAATCTAAGTAAGAAGATGCTTATTTTTATAATTTAATACTGTTTCCAAGGTATGCATATGAGGGTAGGTATTGCAGCAGGCTTCACAAAGTTTAATTTTAAAAAAACCCCTGAGACACTGCAACAGTGGGGTATAGATAAAGTATTCCAATGGGAGATATTTACTAAATTATTCTTCAAGAAAAAAAAAAGTTTACTATATTATTAACAGTGGTCACCTGTGCAACACATTTATTGAGCAAATTAAATTAAACTGGCAATATATTTTTAATTCACAGACCACTGTTTCTGGTTGCCCAATATTAAATTCCTTAATTAAGAAACATAACTTTAGAAATCTCCCAGTCATGTCCCTTCTAAAGAATCCTTCCTATGTGTTACCCAACTTGGGCGCTCCAAAATTATTGCATCATTTGAAAAATCCTTGTATCTAATGGTGAAGTATTTTCAAAAAGGGGTTATAATGACATTTTACAAATGCCCTTTATTTGCTAATCAACCCTTCTTCCATCAAACCCCACTTACCTAATTCATCAGAGGTAAAAAAGAGTTTTAGCTATTTGGGAGCACAGAGAAGTCATTACAGTAGTTAGGACAGACAACCAGTGTTCCCAGGCAGTGTATCCAGATGAAATTGCAGAAAGTTGCAGTCTGAATTGCTACACCTAAATTTCATTTATTCTCAAGCTTTGGAAAAGGACCAAAATACATTAGAATTTGTCCCAATATTTTTAATAACCTTGTGATAAACTCTTCAATGTCTCATCTGAGACAGCACTTTGCCTTTGAGTATATTTTACAATATTCATTCCTGAACGAAGGACCGCATACAAATTTAAAAGAGAGACAGAATTAATCTTGAAGAATTTCAGCCATCCAGAAGTCATTCAAAAGGTCCAAATCACCTCAGACTCTGGCCATAGTGCAGAATTCCTCTCACAATCAACCCAGAGATGGAATCACTCCAATATGCTTACAGTGAAATGCACCTTTAAGATCACACACATCTCTCCAAGTGCCTTTCTCTCTCCACAGACAATTTAGGACAACTCAGTGTAGTGAAATTCTTAATGCCCACATGACTGAAGACAAGTGAAATTCTTGCATTTACATTCTGCAACACCACTGGTTTAGTTTGGGCAACTGCAACAGTCTTACGAGACCAACAGCTGAGTAAAATGGCCACAGAGAATGAAACTAGATCAATTTAAGCCCGAATTAATTCCTCATACAGTTAATATACCATTATTTTTTCTTACCTGGTCGGCATCAACAAATATTATTTTATCCACAGCCAAAGGGAAAAGAACATCCAAGAAAAGAATTTTGTAGCCCCAGATAATTCTTTGTTTTTCTGTCTGTTGATAAAGCCAGCGGGGCCACTTGTACTGTACCAACTCATACTTGAACCCATATTTTTTAGCCATGTGAGGAATTACATCCTAGAAGAAGAACAAAAAACTATCAGGTGCACATATATGAGACACACAAGGACTCAAAAGGAAAAGAAGTGAATGTTACAGGGCAGCTGCAGCTGTGCTGGCCTTACTGACTGGACAATTTATTATTTTAAAATGTTCCCTTGGTTTTAGCAGTATCCTCAGCTGCACCAATAGAGAAAGCATTTCATCAGAAGAGAATAAATTATTATAATTTATCACTGGGCTTAGAGTTCCAGAAGAGAAGAACCTTATACCTAATGCTTTTAAAACTATTGGTATTTAATAGATTCAAGGATCATTTTCCACTGTGAAAATTTAATTTGAATGATATAATTAGTCAATTGTAATTTTAAAAATATTACTTAAATTTTTAAAGGAAAAAAAGAGGAAGACTCTTCTCCTACCTTAAAAGTTGGGGAGAGATAGTTTTTCAGAAACCAAAATTTAACTGGTGTTTTTGTATGACGTAGGACAGAAAGCATCATAATTCTGTGGAAACATAAGTCTACAATAAACAAACAAATACACACAGGTCATTAAATTTCAACTGCACTTAAAAAGTACTAAAACTCTCTAAGTATAAATTTCTTTAACCCAGTTTAAGTAGAAATTTCTACCTATTTCTAATTAAAAGCTTTAAAGAGCACGTGTTCAAGGGCACTTTGAGATGGCCTTATTTGATCCAGATTGGCTAAGCAATAGTAGAAAGAACAATTTCAAAAGTGGATCTATTAAAATGTTTTATTCTAAGAGAGGTGCCTGACAAAATTAGAATAATGGTTACTACCTTATATTAACTTGGCTACTGAAATAGCCTGGAATTATTTTAGAATATATTGGTTGAGTTTAATAGGTTGCTGAAAATAAAAACACAGAGTGTAAGTCAGATCCTGTTCAGAAAATCCTTAGTAAGAATTACACTAAGAATTACTATTTTGGGTTCAATTACTTTTCTCTATCATGGCCTTTGTTTGGTGCAACCAGAGAGATAAGCAATGTCTTAAACCTTACAAGAGGTCAAGTCTGACTGAAAAAATCAAGATATAATGAACTCGAAAATAAGAAAGCAGCAGGTAGGATGTTTTAAGATCCCTTTTTCTCCTTTAGAGTAAATGTGTCTTTCCCTTTATGAAGGTGGTTGAAGGAAAGAAACATAATGCTCAAAGTTCAGATGACTCAGCAGTCAAATCACTAAACGTGTGCTCAGATCATAAAAGTAACAGAGATGGTTGTGAACAGATTAGGCAACACTGTAAAGGATTCCTTAAAAGCAATCACTGCTCATTGAAAGAGCCCTGAGATCAGTAAGGCCATATGTGCATGTAGTAAATCCACAGTTTGGACTAAACACAAATAGATACAACTCTAATGAAGCCACTTCTGGTTTGTCTTTATACAGAAAGGCTGAACTTCATCTTTTATGTTTGGACTTCACACATGAAAGACATTTTCTGTCTTCAAAGAATAACGGTATTTTTGAACATCTGTATGTTGAATCACTTTGTTCTTAAAGATTAATTTAGTCCTCACTGTATACAACTTTCCAATGTTTTGAAAATTTACCACTCAGATGTTGTTTAAAAAGTCAGTTTCTTTAGATTGCTTAGTTTTACGAAGAGAATTTAGAGTATTGCTATGAAATTCTTGTTTCCCTTTTAACCTTTCCTTACCTTAAAAAACATTCATATATGAAATTCTTGTTTCCCTTTTAACCTTTCCTTACCTTAAAAAACGTTCATATAAATGGCCTGAAGCAACAGAAAATATGTTAAGAATATCACTTTTCTTTTCCTTCACATCTGTTGGAATTTCTTCTGAAAATCTAAGAATTATTATAAATAATTATATAAAGTAAACGTTCAGCATAAAAAAATCCTACTAAATTACCATTAAGTTCATAGGGAATCAGAAATAAGAAAATACACAAAAGAAATACACATTCTACAGTAAACAAATACACTTACATTCTACTTCCACTGCACATGCCTATGATACCAAAAATCTTTTGGGAGCAACACATCATACCCAGTCACTTAGGACAAACAATGGCACTACAGCAGTCTTCAATATTTTCATTCAAACAAAACCCAAATTTGACAAGAATTCCACGTTTTATCAAAGTTAAAAAAAAAAAAAAAAAAAATCAAACCAGAAATACACACAGACAGAATATCTGTAAAACTGGTAATTTTTAAAATCGGACACAGTTGTTTTCCAAGCTTCACCCACATGCATTCTACATCCACATGCATGCTACAGAACAACCAATGCATATTCTGGAAGTGAAGGAGGTCTGCACAGCCCCATAAATGGTTAAACTGACTATATCCTCTAAGACTGAACATAAGAAAAAGATGGCCACATGAGGCCAAATCACTTATTTAGCCCAGGGTTGTCCCAACAGCAAATGACAAGGCTGAGGAGTTGTAGCCTTTTCCAGAATACTCTCATAACATTCAGTGGTCTCTGGTAATGGGATTTCCCAAGTGTTTCTTGTAACACTTGCAGAATTCTTCTTCAAATTAATCCAATTCCTGTCCCTATAAGAGGTATGTTGTACAGAGGTTTCTGTTTCCACTGCACAGCATTCTTTGCTAGCTTTGAATACCAAAGTCTACCAGGACTGGTTTTTAATCTGCCTTCCAGCACACAGAGCCAGGAGGAGATGGTGACTGCAGTCTCCCTCAGGCACTGCTTCACAGATCTCAGAACTGCACAACCAGATTGGTTACAGTATGGCTTGATACTGTTGGAAATTCACCTCAACAGTATTTTTTGTGAAGTGAGTCATTCCTCACACACTTAGATTGCATGAGTCACTCCTATTACTTTTTCTTCTGGTTATATCCCTTTTAAAAGTATCCTTTAGAAAGTGTAAAAATAAGTATCCTCATAATCTTTAAGAGCAAATGAGACAAGTCTCAGATCTCCAATGTATTCAAAAGAATTCAGATCACTCCACTAATACAAAGCTGAAACCTCAGAAATAGCTGAGAGGCTGCAATGTGTTTAAGTGGTGTGAATAATCTTTTGAGACACCCACACTCTTTTCACTCAGGCATGGTGAAAGAGAGAGACATCAGTGGAGTGGCATTGTCTGCATGGTGTGGCATCTTCAAAGAAGACAGACAACCTCTCAACCAGCACTGAACTCTCACAGGCTGAACAGACTGCAGTTCCCAGGTCCAAGCAGTCTGTCTCCTTTCTTCCTGACTTTTTGTCTCATGTCTTATATTTAATGATAGCAGGACTGAAAGAATATCAAACTTTTTATAATGCAGCCATCACATGCGAACAAAGAAAATCAGGGTTTGATGCAAGGATCTTGAACATATTGATTCTGCAAAGCTTTACAGAAAGCAGAAATCTCCCAAAGCTGCTGGGTTGACCTATAAGGTCACGTGGGAAAAGCAGTCAGCTGGAGAAGGGCAGCTCAGTTTTGAAAATGCTTGGGCAACGTGGTGTGCACAACTCCCATGTTAGAGCACACGTGGGGTTCCTGTAGTGAACATTGTGCTGGTGGATATTGTTCTCATTCTGGGATAACAAAAAGGAAGGGTATTTGACAATGTCCTAGATGGCAACAGGCTGACAGTCAGCCTCAAATCCTGCCTTTGAGCCACAACCTTGAGTCACTGGGAAGAGCAAATAAACTTCACTGGGTGAGTGGCTTCCTTGGCCCAGCCAAGCTCAGAGCCTGATGAATGCCACTGTGATAAAAGGCAAGACCTGGAAGATTGAGAGATGTCTGGCCTTGTAACCTTCTTAGAGGGAGATAAGATTTTGATCACTGCACATACATCCTTTGATGCAGCCCATTAGAGGTGGGAAGCTTGAAGTCAATGAAAATCAACTAACATCATTCTCCAAAGGAGGCACCTTTGTGCAGCAATGTGGGTCCACAGCAAGAGATTTTTGAGAGCTGTAGCATAGTTGTCTGGGAGGGTTTCTGAATCTAGTCAATGTGAGTACAAACTGACAGTGAGGAAATCTAGGTTAGCTATTAGGAAGAAATTCTTTACTGTAGGGGAGGTTAGACACTGGAACAGGTTGCCCTGGGAGGTTGTGGCTGCCCCATCTCTGGCAGTGTTCAAGGCCAGGCTGATGAGGCTCTGGGCAACCTGGTCTAGTGGAAGGTGACCCTGCTCATGGTGGGCAGGTTTGAGACTGGATGATCTTTAAGGGCCCTCCCAACCCTTAACATTCTGTGATTCTATCATATTGTAACAGTAAAACCATCTGTGGATAAATGGAGATAAACGTAAAATCAGCAACAGACTCTCAATATAATTCTAGGTCTGTAGGTACTTGTGGTACAAGAGGCCTTATCATGAGATATTTTAAAGCTAGAACAGAACTCAGTCCTGGATCTACCAAGAGATGTGTGTGTACAGGACCGACTTGAGCCAACTGATTACTAGATAAAGTAGAACTGCTATGCCTTTTCTTTATTTTCTTTAGCAGTCTGTGACTGATAACCATTGCCCAAGCCACTAAAAACTGAAGAAAACCTTTTTTGAATCTTGTTCAAAATGGCAAATTAGAAATATTACGAAGTTATTAGCCTGAAATGTAACACTTGAGATGCTTATTACAGTTACTTAAAGAACTTGAACCTTAAAGAAAAAGGTAAAAACACTACTTGAGATTTCATAAATTATGTCTAGTAGCAGACAAGCAGCATTATTTTGATGTTCAGTTTGATACATCTGAGTATGACATAACTGGCTGAGAGTTTCACATTGAGACTGATTCCCTGCCACAGCAAAATGAAAAGTAACAGCCAAAGGATAAAATGAGGAGGAACTGGAAGTACAAAGGAGGGATTAAGAAGGGGATAAAAAAGGAGATGTACAAGACATTACAGCTTATCTTTCCCCCTTTTTATTTATATTATAAATCCCTTGGAGAGTCTTTTCATACATTTGTATCACTATCAAGTAAGAAAATTTACTTGCTATGAGTAATAATAAACATGTCCTGGAACAGTTGAATTAGAGGCAAATTATGCATTACCTTGTAACTGATTCCGTATTTCCTTTTTTTTCTGTTGTTCCATCTGTAAGAAGCTCTTCATTCACTTTATCAGGCTTTTTCTGTACCTAGTCAGTAAAATAAATGCATTTGTGCAACTTGGGAAGGTAGTTGATAGTAATTACTACTTGCATTGTGATATCTAACTGCACTGTATTAACTGGCTACAGCCACTAACAAGGTGATTAATAAATCAGTCAGCATGTTCAATCCCTCTGTACATCTCTATGCTAACAATAACTACAAGTGTGGCGAATTTTATCTCATTTTCCTCCCCCATGAGTTTGTGATACAGCCATTAGCTGGCAGAAGTGTAGCACCTCATAGTGGAACTTACCTGAGAGGAAATTGTCATTCTCATAAGCCCTTCACAAGGAGAAAGTGACAAATTTGTCACTGAAAAATAAGCTCTCCCATCCAGCTTAAGCAATTTCTGCTGTCTTATCCAGATGCTTATAAAGGCTCAAGATTAATTTCATTTACCACCTCAATTTCCTTGATTAAAAGAAATCTAATTGCTTTTGAGAACCAAACATCTTCTTATGCCCTGAATGTCTGAACATACTCGATTCTAATCATATTAATTTCACATGTTTATACTGTCAAGCTAACACAGATTTCTGTTGACACTAAATCATGAGTCTTTTTAGCCAGCGCTCCTGAAGCCCCATCCTACAGTTCACTGAAGTGTTTCTAGAGTTCAACGGAATGGCAGAGCTTAAGTATTCCAGCTGTAAACTTAATACCACCTTTCACACAGAATAATATTCCTATTTTGGCTCAAAATAGGGAAATTAGGCACCCTTTTACCCATTCTCTGTGGTTTAAAGGCAGGCTCATCATGCTCCAGAGTTTTACACATTTTCTCTCAGTTCTGGAAACTTTCAGTTACAGGACTGGGGAAGAGACTCATATCTGGTGTTTTAAAATATTTACAAAATACTGGAAAATATATAGAATTATGAGGATCTTTCTCCTCAATATAAGTGGTGCTTAATTAGATGTTTTTGATACATCTAATGAGAGTAATGGATTTTCATTTACAAAAATTTGGCAGCTTAGGGTAAAATTCAACACACCTAATTTTGACTTCCACTCTGGTATCTGGACTTTGTGTAAAATCTCTCCTAGGTCACTGGAGAGAAATGGATGTCTCAAGAAGTCATTCTCTTGGTTTAAATCCATGTATGAGCTGGGATGAGTAGTCCTTTGGACTCTCTCCTGGTAAGCAGAGAGAATTTAAGTCACCAAGACTACACGCTTGGGCACCTTGAGCTAGATGAGATAAATGTTATCTATGTTTAACAGCTATTTAACAAATCTCCCACACAATTAGTATAACCTGATTGGATCAAATTAACTACATTAATTTGCACATCCTTCTCTTTAATTATACAAAATCTAAATTATATATTTCAGTATACATATTTCAATTAAATATAGCCTGAGACACATAAGCAAAAGTCGTATTTCACATATGGAAGCACTGCATACATACTTGAACTTTGATGATTTTGCTTCTGAAGTTGTTTAATACCACAATAACATCTGTCAGGTCAGCTACAGAATCTGTTCCTTCATGGCTGTGAGGAGGAAAAAAACCCATGCAAATGTACTGTCTCATTAAAATAAACATTGTTACTTGGGTTTAATCAGAGAATAAGGTTTAGAATTGCTGATATCTATAAAAAAAAAATTACTTGCACCTAATTATATTTTAACTTCAAAAACTTTCTGAGTTTTATTCATCACTGGACATTAACCACAGTGGTAGCCCTTACTTTTTAGTTTGAATTTTCACAGGAAATTTACCAATCAATGAAAAAACGCAGTAACCTAGAGCCAAACATACTATTATGTATTATAGAGATACATATTACATTCAACTATTAAACAACAATTTATTTTTCAAATATGGAAAACATCTTAAAAATTGCTATGTGATGGCATTAAATGTACTTTTAAAATAGATCTGCTTAAAAAAGTATAGGGAAAGCTTCATCACAGTACTGAGATATTTAAGATTGGCTTTCAACTGGCAGGCTTTGGAAACTGTACCCCTGAAGACAAGGCTGTGCAAGCACCACATGAATCTCTGCCTTATTGAATATCAGTTTAAAGCCATTCAGGTGTCTCCAAACTGTACTGCAGTCCACAGAGTAGCTAATATGAAAAATGTTACTGTCCCTGTTGTTGTTACTGTGATACAGTATAATAGCAACATAATTTTCAAATTTTCTAGCTTTTACACATCAATAGCCCATATATTTCCCCTTCAATCCCTTAGGTCTTTTATCAGCATTATGTGGGTATCAGTATTATTATTCCTCTCGCTAAAGCTACCCATACAAAAAATGGGTTTAAGAAAGTAATCTGCAACCCCTTAGGTTTCATTTTCTTTCCCCTAGAAAACAAAAATAGTTAAAACTGGTTTCAATGTGTATCATACCACTTACCTAAACGCTGCAGGATTTCACACACTCACCTGAATTTTTTATTTAATAAATTTTTTGCAAAATGTGCCTGTAATCACTAAGTCTCATACAGATGGCCTAACCTTGCACAAAACAATGTTTAGGATTATCTGAACTTTTCTACTCTCTGTTATAGTTTTATTTTCACACTTTTAAAATATCATACATATGCACACCCAGCCAACTACAGTCTTTTTATCACAGGGATGTACAGTGCTCAGATTTGAATTCCATTTTAAATAAAGTGTGTCACTAAAAAGTTCTAAAATGGTAAAATTAGATCCAAACACAAACTGCTGATAGCAGCAGCCAGTTCCCATTTTTGCCCCCAGTGTTTACACAACCAAAATTTTCACTGTTATTCACTCAGTTACCTCAAAATCCCTATGCTATGCGTTTTGCAGGTAGATAAAGAGGATTCTGCTGATAAAGAGGATTTTCCAAAGTCTTTACAGTATTCTCAGAGTGTTTGGTTTGGATGTAAATTCAACAACATTGCTTTGTCTCCCTAAATCTCCTTCACGGATGCCTCCCTGTGGGCTCCATCTTTACTGAGAGCCAACTGTTTACTCTGTGCAGAACTCAGTTTGATGAATTTCTGTCCTACTATGAAAAACCTTTTTAAATCCAAGCAAAACATCTTGCATACTGACAGCACCATTACATATGTAATAATAACTACCTTATTGTTATGCAATTGTTGTCAAAAGCTAAATGTGTTTAGCAGACTGTTTATGCCACAACTTTAACATCTTTCAAAACACTTTTAATACAAATACAAGTAAGTACCAATATAATACAAATTGTAATTTTCCATATGGGGAACAAAAGAAATTGCATTCAACAAATGGAGATCCATTAAAACCTCAAGTCCAAGAAACAAACACACAACTCCCTGCCCAAATTATAAAATACAGAACTTTCAGCTAAGCAGTCTGCATGACATCAAAATATAATAAATTATATCTACCTGCCTTTTTACAAAATAAAATATTCATCAGGATTTTATTTATATCTTTAGCTATAAATTATTTTCTGCAATCTTATCTTGCAGTACCTACTTGTTTTCCTACCAACATCAAAGTTCCAACAATAAGCAATGCTCAGATTATTGCTGAGTATAACAATTTTCATTTTCCTAATATTCATAGTAACTTATTACTAAAAAGTTGATTTAAAAGCGTGACTGCATCAAAATAATGACCCTTGTTAGAAGCAGTCTTCAAGAAGAAAGAGGCAGTTTATTTCAAATGTTGTGTACTTACATAAAGTAAAAATAAATTATTTGCAACTACGAGAGAAGCAAATAAGGTAAGTACTGCAATGCAGAACATGCTGTAACTTCAAAGTCCTGTATTTCTCCTAAAACCCTATTTATAAGTAGAGGACTGTGCCTCAAAGAAAACAGGTTCATCTCACAGTTCAACAGGAGAGGGTATGACTCATATATAAGGATGGAGAATATACTGCAATAGCTCTTGGCAAAATTCCACACTATCAAACAGTTGCCTGAGTTCTTGATAGCAACTTCATACGATTAATACTGTAAAAGAAATATCAAAGACCCTGATGCAGCCCCTTAAACATACTTTTCCTGTTGTACTTTAAGCCTACAGCTTGTAATAATGAAATGAAGTAAATTGTATTGTTTAGATTCCTCATGAGGTATTAGTTTTTCTGACTTAGCTGAGTTCAATTAAGCCTGTTTGTGTTACATAGGGAAAATGGGCAAAACCCCAGTAGATCATTTAAATTTCCTTTGATCCAGCCTAGAATGTAGAGTGATTTTGTTTCATTTTTTTTCATTATTTAACTCAACTACACCTCATTACATTCTTTTTTAAAACCATGCTATCTTACATAAATCACTTTATATTTCTTAAGAATTAAATGCTAAATTAGACAAATGGTACAGCTACAGTTATCAGAGATTAGGTGAACTTCTTAGAGTAAGGACTATGTTTTTCTGCTTTTTCAACAGATTGTAAGTGAAAAAAAAGAAATTGAAAATTGCAAACAAATAGAATGAATCTAACATCCCATTAACATTTCTCCCTGTAACACTGATATTAATGTACTAACTAAATGTTCAAAACCACAAAGAGGTTCATCAAATTTTTTACTTTTTAATAGCAGCTGATGAATAACAACATATAGAACTATGTATTCCAGGGCTTCAAGTAATAATAAATATTTTATAAGAAATAGACCTATTTCAAGCCACACAATTACTTTGAGGGGGAAGAGAGATAACAGGAAAAAGGAAAAAAAAAGGAAGAACTGAAGCTGAAATTAAATAAGCAATACTGGTCCTCTAGAAGGGATTAGATCTAAAGCTTCAAGAGAAAGCTCTCATATGTTACAGATCTATGCTGTTACATAAAACATGGGGAAAAGGTGATTCTCCTAAGGAACAGTTGGAATGATGGTGAGCATATATATTCCTTTATATGAAAATCAACCATGGAAATCACGTATCTAGAAGCCATAGAGATGTCAAATAAATGCCAGTTATGGGAGTACAACTTCTCTTCTATGTACAGAGGTTTCTCCCAAGAGAGGAAAATGTGGCACAGTCAACATGCAGCCAGGGTCTCAAAATGAGAGGTGCTTTTATACCCTAAGGTGGAGTTGTAACCACAGTGATTCTAGACTTAGACAACTAAGAAACACTCAGAATTAATTGAAGAAAAAAGTCTGGAACTGAAATGAATATAATTCTCCTGTTAAAAAAAGATGCCACCTATAAATATACTGCATTCAGAGGCACCCTCAGGGCTGAAAAAAATTATGAGAGGGAAATTCATGGTACCTCCTCCAGCTGATCAAAATGCCTCTGGAGAGCCAAGCTCCCTCCACTGGGCATACTCTTGAAATTACATGTTAAGTATGTTGGGAATGACAAAATACTAATCAACAAAACCATGAGTGATATTTCTACAGAATTTGGTGCAAGCAATTGTGTGATAATGCTAACCATGCATGGAACTGACAGGACAAGTGTCTGGTAGCTGTGTAACTGCTTAGTAAGAGACTTAGCTGGCATCTAGTCTAGCTGAGCAGCTTAGGTTTATTATGCATTAGCATACTGAAATACCTTCAAAAACACATGAAACCATCAAACAACAACAATATAGGAAATAAGGTATCCCTTAAAAAACTTTAAATTATCATTTGTATCTTATACTTTTTTTAATGCTATCTTTGCTTATTTTCCTTCAGTATTGTCAGATCTTTTCAAAATATGCTGCACTTTCAGAATCATTTTTATTTCCAAATGATGGATTCATACTTACGAAAAAACCTGATAAATCTCTTCAGATCTTCCTTTACGCAATCTCAGTGTCCAAGCACCTGGATTTGCTTTCAGCTGAAAATACCCCTAAGTAAAAAAGACAGGCACTTCTTGTGGTTGCATTTCAGACTCAATCATATACAAAAATCAACTACCCAACATTTAAACTAGGCCTGAAAGAAGTGTCAAGTGATGCAACCAGTTATCACCTTTCCTGTATGTCCATTTTAATACCTTCCAGTGCTCTGCTTATTTCTAGCTGAATTTGAGTTGGGTACAGAAACTCTACCAAGGACAGCAAGTAAGTGAGCAGCAAAGAAATCAATTATTGAACTGACCCTAAATCGAAAATCTTCTTTGAAACTCAAAATTTTTGTCTGGAACAGCTTTCCAAGTCAACACAGTTCCTTCCCATTTTAGGAACAATGCAGACAGCTATCTCTATGTTAAAGTCAGACAGAGAAAGCTTTGAAATGTGAAGAATTGTTAGCAGTTTCATCAATGCCAAACATCAGCTACTGCTGAGACCATATTCAGTACTTGTGCACAAATCAAAGATTCACAATTTATTAAGCATTTCATTCCTTATGATACAGTATTTACAGAGAATAGAAAACAGCAGATAGGTAAGAGGTCTTATTCATCAAAATCCTTCCCTATCAAATTCCCTTAGCCAACAGAAAATAAATCTTTCACTTCAGAAGTCACATGGTCTTCTGCTCTACAGACTGCCAACATGAAAAATAATTACTCTGCATGATGAGAAGAATTCTCAGATGTGGGTATGTCCTACAGAGGCTCTAAGCACTTACCTGAAGCATCTAAAATAGGAGCCTTCTTTTGCCTGGATCATTGTGTAACAAAAAGGGTTATTTTAATCACAATGTGAATCATACCTTACATTTGTCAGGGAATCTCAGCCTGAATATAAAACTACCTTCTACCACCTACTAGAGGCAATTAGGCTATCAGTTTAGGCACTTCAGGCAAGAGTCTAAAATTAGGCTATATTCAAACCCATACTGGGTCACAGGAGAGGAGCAGGGGGAAAGCTCAGCAAACTAGATGAGCTCAGCTCCAGGTTATGCCTGTTACTTTTAGCATTACTAAGCTTGCAACACAGAGAAATAGATTTAAAGAACAAGATGCTCATGAAGAATTCTCACAAGAAGAGCGCAATTGTACTGACTATTCCTGTACTAAGTACTTACAAGGTTGGCCATCACAATAGTATCAACCATGACAGGATTCTTCTTTGTGCCCAGAGTGAACTGTAACCCTCGAGGAGGTTGTCCAGTTGTCACATCAAAGCAATGTCCTTCAAGCAATATATATTCCAGTTCATACTCTGCTATAACCGCCCCTTTTATCTATGGAAGGAACACTTCATCAATAAATTATGTCACATAACTATGTGGGAAAAGCAATATATTACAGTCACAAACATGTTGCGTGGGGTTTGCCTCGAGGTAACTTCCACAGCCAAAAAAACCCCAAGAAAGGTCCATCCAGCATGAACTTCACTCAATTATAAAACAGGTATCCAAGACAAAGAGGAAGGATCACTCTCTGGAGGTACCTCCCCTCCACTGGCTGTTGAGGAAGCTGATGAATTTCTGCTTTGGTAAGGTAAATCCCAGCTTTATTTTCACAATACACTTTCCAAACGCTCAGCTTTGGTCAATCAAACACCCTCAGTATTTTGCACAAGCTTATTGACTCAAATAAATCTAATTACTTTGGAGATGAGGGATTAAAATGTAATAAAATGCAATTAAATAATAATTGAAAGAACTGTGAACTAAAAGAGGGTGATGTACATTTTAAACTACATTAATAAACAGTAATGAATTCCAGTTTATATGAGGATTTACCTAGGTTACAAGAACTAGGAAACACAAAGAATCCTTTAATTGCTTTACTTTTATCTGAAATGTAGTATTTCTCTAAACACAAAGCTCAATTTAGCAGGTAAATTGCTTTAACTTGTACTTTGCATTCTGATCTTTTTCTATTACATTGCTTTCCTTTAAGACTTGTCTTATTTTTTAAGAGAGAAAATGAAAAAAAGATGATGACAATAGAAATGGTAAAATATTGACTAAATAATCAATTACCAAAGAAAGTAATTCCAGAGAACAGACACAAGACAAATCTCACAACATTTCAACTTCCCTCTTGAAGTAGAAGGGGCAACACAAGTTTTACAGTGTTTGCAAACTATTACTTACTTCCTGCAAATGAATGTTATCAAGATCACAGGAACTGTTCACTGCTTCAACCAACCAGCTTTCAGGAGTGATCATGTTTAAGGTCAAAAGAGGTGATTCTGGCAATTCTAGGAATTTTGCTACAGGTTCAGAAGGAAGGTGCTTGTTGATCCCATAAGTTAATTCTGGTTCCAGAACAAAACGATAGAAGCTGTTAAAAAAGAAGTGTGACAAACCCCCAATTTTTATTGAAATACAAAGTTCAAACATGAAGGTCTTCTAAAATATTTCCAAATATGGTGAATATTTACCAAGTATGATGGTGTTGGAGGCAAAGTAGCTCACTATTCTCTTAGAATACCATCAGACAATCCCTACAGCATATTGAATGGGCTGGTAGACACACACAGATCTATTCACTTTTGGTAATTTTGCTGTGGACATGCCTGTTTTCCATCAACACTCTAAAGGCTGTGAAAGTGAATACCCAAGAGATGCATCTAGACATCTCAACTGTGAGCAGCCTTGAATTCCCAGAATCTGTATCACTGAACTAAGTAGAAGGACTAATCTCTATTGGATGTCACTAGCAGCAGCAAAGACAGACCAAAGGAAAGGTCAAGTTTCTCTGTTCCTCTCCAGCTCTTCCCCCGTTTATTCCACATGTAAAAGTTCTCCCATGGACAAGGAAAGAACCAGGCACTAAAACCTGAAAAAGTGCCCAGCTTCAAATGCAATCATTGATGATCACACAAGACACTCAGAAGACTGATGATTAAGACCCTCTTGTGGAATAGGAGATGTGATGTAATTCCTCTCAAAACGAATAAAAACTAAGGACCTCTGTTTTGTGGGCAAGTGATTAATTCTCCAACCCACTGGCTAAAGGACAGGCACTACCACCAGCCTCTCTCATAGGTAATTAGTAATACAGGTGTTAGGATTATAGGTAAAATACCTGCCAAGGAGATGGCTTGTGCTAAAGCTTTTGTCTTAGAGGGAAAGGAATCCTCTCCAGGGAATTAATTTCAGTGTAAATGTCTATCACTGAATTAGTGAATCCTGTTTTTTACATACAGATAAAAGAAACTTCCATTTATGGCAAATACATTCAGTCTATCATATTCTCAATGAAATATAATGACATCTCAAATGCAGACTGTACATTTATTCAGATGAATTTAATTCTTAAGAGTACTGAATCTGTAAAACTGATTACACAAACAGTGGGCTGTAAAGAAGCCCATTGTTAGGAAGACAATCTCCCTCTGCAAGTTTTCACAGGCCTAAGTGAATCTCCATTGATTTCTTTAAGGCCTGGTAATGAGAGGTGCATTTGATGGACTAGATCATTCCCTGTGATACCATGCTTGATGCCTTAAAACAAGAACTCCTCTAAACAAGTGCAAACTGCTTAGGTAACATTCAATGAAAAATGAGTCAACAAAAAGAATCCAGAAACACAAAGCAATGTTTACTTTTTAAGAGAATATACACCATTAAGGCTGTTTTTTCAAACTAAGCATTAGAAGCTATGAACTACTCACCTCTTCAGTGGCACTTCAGACAGCTTAGATTTGCAGTTCAAAAATAACCTGAGTTTCATATTGATAATGTCCCTGAGTACCTACAGAAAAAAAAAATCTCTGTAAAAAGTGGTTCTTGGTAATCACCAAACTTTGAAAAGAAGCCAAAGTTACCTTTGTGACATCCTGCCATTTCTCAAGTTTCAACAGAAATCTCAAAACTTTTAAAAGATGTAAATATATTTGTATATAAAGGATATTGTCAGATACTCTAAATAAAGGTATGACCTTTCCTAAAACTGCATGATTTAGCATATGATATTCTTGATAGTCAAAATATTAATGTCTTCTCCTACTGATGCAGTTTTCTAAAAAGCAGCTATCCCCATTTTCCAATGCTTGAGTAAATTAAATTATCACCCTTGTTACATTGTGATTTTAAAGCACTTGAAGGTCTCTAAGTACAACATATACCTTTTATTCAACAACCAATCTTAAAACAATTACTTTCAATCTTATTAAAATAGTTGTATATGGAAAACTGTTACATATAGTAAAGTTCAGACCACTATTTTAATATTACTTAATAATTTTAAATGTCAACAATATATTAACAGTGTATTAAACCATTCAATTAACTTCAAAACATTTTGGTAAGTTAACATTTCTATTTTTTTCCTCTCAGTTTCTTCATCTGTTCATTTCTAAAACACTAATGTTCTGGATGTTGTTATATAGGAACCATAATATTAGGAGGGTATTTTTTTCTTATTTTTGTGAGCAATCTGTTTTGCTTAAAGCTAACAAAGTTATTAATTTCTTTAATGCACTCATAAAAACCTTTATCAAGTTACCATCATTTCTGTGGTTTCTGATACAAAGTGCTTATCTGAAAGCATAAAGCAGCTGTGCCTGCATTTATGGATATTAGAAAAGCCAATAAGATATAAAAGCTAAGTTACAATACCAATACTAGTAAGGCTAATATCTAAAATTACTACAATGGCAAATAAATTTGGAACAAAGCAAGACAATAGTCATCATTAAATCTCTCTTTTATTGTAACTGTAATTTTTCTTTCCTCAGTTCAACTCATGGCTTACACACATTCTTTACTACAATGCTGTAACTTTACTTAGCCCTAGGGACCTGTTCTATTCCTAGTTTCTTATTCTCATCCTTTGTGTCACCTGAATACCATCACTGAAAAACTACTGAATAAAAAATAAAGACTAGGGAATAGCATATTTGTGTGAACAAGTGAAGAAGCAGGAAATGAGAACCCAACAGCACTGGAAGCATAAGAAGGAAAAGCACTACATGACGTAAATTTAAGACCACCAAAATCAAAATAGATGTCAAAGTGACTCGAATACCTATCTATCATTCAGAATGAAGAGAATGATAAAAACCTGTATTGGACTTTACCTTCAAACAAAACAAAACCCTCATCCCATTAGCAAGAATGATTCTTAGCAATCTGCATTGATAGGCTTTTGTGTAGACTGAAATTATCTTGCAGAAGGCTGACGTATCATTCCAATTCATCCATGAAATTTAGTACAGTACCCCAAAAAAATGCCATTCTTAATTAACATTTCAAAGGAATTTAAATAGGAAATGACAAGTAAGACAATAATTCCTTTTCTCTGTGTGTTTCAACAATACAACTTCTGAAATACTGAACTTGGTTCTATTACTTAGGGCGTCTGAGAACACCAAAAACCAGGGCATTCGAGTCAACACATGAAAATGGTGACAAAATTAGGAAGACTCTTTTATAGGATACTTGAAGAATTCAGTCTGTTTACTTTAAGTCAGAAAATTCAAAGAGCGTGGAAATTTAGTTCAGGAAGCACTGTAAAACACGGCTGAATTATTTCAGGAGGCCTGAAAATTATTCAAGAGCCAGTTTTATTGTGCATGTGCACAATAAAAAGTCATTTGCAGAACACTTACTTGAGTTACCACAACTCATCTGAAGAACATTAACTCAGTAAACCATGATTATTGAACCAGTCACTTGGAATTGTTTATGAACCTCAGCATAATACAAAGCATCTGCACTGAAAACAAACTTATAATAGAATCTTCAACAGAACTGGCAAAATGATGAGACCATCAATGCTTACAGCATGGATCTAAACAAAAATCTGTAATTCCAAGTCTGAGTTTAACAGTCAGGTTAATTAGCCACTGGAAAAGCTCAGTAGGAGCTCTAATCTCTACTCAACTGCTTGGTAATATTTAAATTAGGAATTGATTAAAAAATTATTTCTACTTCAAATACTAATTGTTAGAAAGAAGTCCTGTGGCCTGCGTTATATAGAAAATCAGACTAGACTATCAAAAGGGGCTCCTTCAGGGATTCCTGTTACTTCAGGGATGGAAGAAGAATTTCTCTCTGAAGATAGAATGAACAAATGACTAAAGGCAAAAGATAACTGACAGGAAAAAAATAAAAGGCTTGATTTTTCTCTCCACACTTTTGAATTACTGGATACTTACTGGAACAAGAAAAAACGTGGATGATCCTATGAGTATGTCGAATAATTTTTCCTCATGTTTTTGGTGAAACATGAGGAAAAACCCCCACAACTCTTCGATTTTGTCCTCTGTTTTAGCAGAAAGAATTTCTACTTTTCTCACATCAACTTAAGAGATCACCCTTCATAACTTCAGGACTAGTTAGCTTTTCCATATATTCTGCTGAGAACTTATGTGGTCCAACCATGGTAAAGTTATGGCTGGCATTTAAATATTTACAGTAGACAGTGACTCTGCCTCGTCTGGAAATACTTGATGGTGAAGTCTGTAACAAAAATGGAAGGTGCTACCTGCCTCACTCTGGAGAGGATTGGAGCAGTTCATATGATACAATACAGTATATATTTTAAAAACAGAAAGCAGCTTTGACTGAGCACTCATTCATGCTCTGATTCATACCTTGCCTCTACCCTTAAATTGCCAGTCTCTTACACTAAGCAGTAAAGTTTGGATTACAGCCAACCTAAAGCTATTGACACCTCTCTCAATTTCAATCCCACTTAATATGAGTAACTTTTTGTTCATATTTTTAATAAAAAATACCAAAAGATTTATTTGAAGTGACTATTAAGTGACACAAAGTAATACAATAGAGTAGTCTCACCAGGGTGAAAAAACCCCATCATGATATGGACATATTCAACACAGACTGGGGCAAGAATCGTATGTTCTGCCATGGTAGTTACTCCACAAATTTTGCACCATGAATAGTTACCAATATAATATACTTGGCTCTAATCCAATTATGTAACTGAAAAAAGAGCCTTTAAATATAAATATATTCTAGCAATTCAAGTTTCTAGTATTTAAGTCACCTATATATAGTAAGCTAATCAGAAAGGCATTCATTTAAGGACTTTGAGTTTGGGGCTTGCTGCATTTGCATGTCTGTTTTGTTTCTACAGCAGGAGATGCTGGCTTTCCAGGTAATAATAATATTTACATATATATATATATATAAAACTTTCAGGTGATTTTTCCTTATTTAAAAGATATTATTAAAAAGTTTTAATTTACATTAAAATATTTCTGGCTTGTTTACTTTCAACAGCATTTCATTATTCTCTCCTGAGGGTTGGCTTCTTGCATAAAACTAGAGCTGCTATGAATGAAGCAGGAACTGCAATAGCTGAACAGCTTGGGACACCATGGGAGTCATTTGCCCAAGCATGCATGAGGGAGCCTGTTGAGCCCAGAGGAATGGAGGCTTCTGCTCTGAGCTATAAGGTCCTTGATGTGATTCATATAATAATATGAACTTCTGGATAAATGGAGAGTTTCCAGTCCATTTCAACATGAAAATATTTTCATTTGGTAATATCAAGCTTTCATTTTAACTGAGAATGGTGAAATGAAAGACCTGGTTCTAGAGAAAAGCTAGTATTCTGGAGTCTTGAAATAGAAAAAATTTTTATGAATTTAAAAAAATGTTTTACTTTGCTCCACTATATGAAGAGTGAGTGGATGCTTCAATATTTGATATAAAAGGTTATGAAAATGGGCGGGGGGGAAGGAGAACATCAATTAAAGAATTTATGAAACTTGCATAATTACTGCAGGGGGAAAAAAAAGATAAAATAGGATGCAGCAAAAATCAAGTTGGAGGCTTCAGAATTGTAAAAGACCACAAAGTGAAGACAAAATTTACATTTTTAAGGGAAATATAAAGGAACCTGAGACAGAGTGATATTCTGCAGTAGGTGAAAGAAGAAAATAGTTTTAGCAGCTCTGTTTTTAGGACAGTTTCCCTTTAGAAGATCAATAACTACACACAATGGAAGTCTATCTAGATATACTTGGTAGCGTTAATTAACTGATAAATATCCCTCCAAGAGCTGAAAGGCTTACAGCCCAATCTTCTTATGATGATATTACAGGTCAGATTTAGACCAACTCATTTAGATGCCTTGGAAAGCTAAGGTGATCTGGGTTTAATGGAAAGAAGCACCTCCTAAGTGCTGGTTTAATGGAAAGAAGTACCTCCTAAGACTTTGAGATGCAAAAAATTATGTACACAATCTCCTCCTTTCTTTCTATTGACTGTATAGAGAGCACTTACAGACTCACTTTAAGAGGACTGGGGCATTTGAATTTTACTTGCAAATAAGGTATTCATAATGATGAATTAGGTCATCCTCAACTTCTTTTATGAATTAAAATAAGTAAACATATTTTAGAGGAAAAAAAAACCAAACCAAATTTTGTTTACCCTTTACTAAACTGTATGTGGAAATCAGAACAAGTTTAGTAACAACTGAACTACAAAGATGCAAATTAAAAGAAATGACCAGCATCTTACAATCAATAACTGAGTCATCTTCTGTGCCTCTCTTGTCAATGGATCCACAATAGCAACAACATCATAGAATGGGTCATTCTCTTGGGGCTCGACTTTTACTACGCTGTTAAAAAAGTATTAAAAACAAGTGACATGAAACTCTAAACTGAATTTGTTGAAATGACAAACTTTAGACATGAATTTGCAATATCAGAGGCACTTAAGATTTTACTCCTCAAGAAAATATTTCCTTCATTTCAAGCAATAATCATGATTTCTCCCCGTGATACAATTAGGAAAGCTAAATGTGAACAAAAAATATAGCATTAATCTACATACATCTATACTGGTTATTGATTAGATACATTCTCCAAAACAAAACTATTAAAATAAAACACAGTAACACTTAAAAAAGGGCCTTTTTGTCACTTGTCTACAGTTCCCTTCATAGAGATCTGGAATCATTGGATTAGACAAGCAGTGGTAGTGACACAATTTAAAAAGAAAAAAAAAAAGGGAAAAATGGCATCTGAGAAGTGTGAAACTTGATACCTTTTTTGCATTCCAGAAAATAATTCAGTTTGATAAACTTGTAGACTAAGTCAAGCAAACCCTAGTTAAAGCACTCTGGATCTACAGGAAGGAAATGTCAGTAAACTTCATTTTTAAAAAGAAAAAAAAAAAAGTCGTATGCTGTAAATACAGAAAAGGGACTTTCTGAACTTGTTTTCCACAAAACAAATGGTAACAGCACAGCACTGACTATTGCTAGTGTAACTTTGAAAAAGGGGTCAGCCTCTTAGAAAAGGCTACCTCTTAGAAAATATTTCATTCCTGCTCTCAACAACAGGGACAGCCCTTCAGCACAGCACACTGAAGCACCTTTACTAACAAAAATAAGTAGGGATTCACAACCAGCATGACAAAAGTTTTTATAAAAATTTGTAATTTGATCACAGTTCTTGTATTATCATATGTCCTTTTAAAACATGTACCATCTGCTCCTTTTTCAGCAAAGGGTAAGGTTGGAAAATCAATAGGTATTACTAATGAATTTGTCAACAAAAAGGTAAAGATGCATTATGCTGTGGCAGATGAGCAGGCTGTTCACACAAGAATTTTAAAATTAGAATGCTTACTCAAGTTTCCAAAGACTCTATGTAATCATCATTACATTCAAATGTTAATTAAAAAAATACTCTAAGTGCATTATCATGACAAAACTGACCTGTGCTGTTCTTTGAGCAACTCAACATCTTGTCTCATCTCTGTTTTAGGCAAGGAAGACAGCAGGGCATCTATTTTCATAATCAAATCACTGCCACTGTATTAAATAAGGCACATAGAGTTTGGTTTTCATTAGAGAAGGAGTAAAAAATTAACATTTTAATGTCTTTCTCTTTGTATAAGGGATATTTAGAAAGCCCACATCCCAGACCTGGACTCTAAGGTGATTAACACCTTGGGACTTGTAGCTTTGAGTTAAACCTTTAGCATGACAATGCCCAAGAACCACTACAGCCTTAGAGCTTTTGAAATGTACACTTCTTAATTTTAAGAGATGCAGAATTCAGAGTTATCATTCAGCCTCACAGCAATTATTTTTCTCAATTGTGGGGTCTTCAAATCTGTGTAATTTGATGAAAATGTGGGGCTTGGTCCACAAGGTGAATTAAACCTAAATTAACCACAAGTTTTTATTAGTCACAAGTTTGCCAAAGAGATCTGATTCAGAATCAAGAGAATTGAGTATATGATGTCAAAATCTGCTGACATTTATAGCTCTTTATTCCTTTTTTTTTTTTTAAATTTTCCCATTTATGACAACATCTAGAAACAGACATAAATGACCATGTTTCAAGTTGGCCGCATCTTTATATTTTTTCTATTGGAATTTTAGAAATCTAAGTTCTATTTCAACGTTGTTAAGTCGTAATATTTGTCTAAATACAGTTTGTGTCTCACTGCTTATCTCCTTGAGTTCTATCTCTTGCTGATTTTGTTTATCTGGCAATGATTCTTTCAGTTGTGCCAGTCCTTCTAGGTATCAGAAGTGATACTCAGAAAGTTGATAGATACTGTAAGAAGAATATAATTTTGCTCTCTTCTTTGTACACAAGCTGTAGCCTTAGACTAGAAGATGGCTAGGACTCATCTCATCTTTACACTTCTTCAATGAACAGATGTGTGAATGTTGTCCAGCCTGACGTCAGGGCACAGCATCTGCCCATGCCTTTACAGGCTCCCTTACTAACAATTCCCAAAGGCAGTGACTTCAAATATTAATAGTCAGATTGGGCTTAAGATGCACTGTATTTTATCAAGCTTATTATTATTCTTTACAGTTACTCTTATGTAAACAAAGCCTAGCAGAAATTGTTTACTGTTAGCTGTACTCTTGGTTGTAAGTACAGTCCAAGTAGGGAAAGTATTTGGAGTAATTCAGCAGAGCTGCACACATGTTATGGGGCAAGAGAATTTTACCTTTTACTACTGTTTCCCATCTCCTTGACAATAGCTTTAATCTTCTCTGCTGAGGTACTGTATGTTATCTTTTCCAACAAATTAAAGTCTTCTGCAGAGAATTCATTTTCATCTAAAGGACCCAGTACCTTAGATAGAGAAAAAAAAATGTTAAGTGTAAAATGTCTCAATAATGCTCTGGCTGTAAGTAAAAATAAACGAGTATTTTAAATGAGTGCACAATATTCAATATGAAACCCCAATCCCCATATACATCAACACTATTAATTATAAAACTAATTAAACTTTATAGCAACTATGCAGAATTGGGTTTTTATACTTATGTGACTATAGTTAATCGTCAATCACAAAGAATAACTGCAATGGAAATACCCATGCTATTTTTCATTATACATCCTTCTGTTAAGGAATATACTATTTAGAAATAACAACTCTAAGTTTAAGAAAAAGCTCTCTTAAGTAAAATATTTTAAACTCAAATTACTACTTGTCTACCACACTCTTCAGTTGTTTAATTCTATGAACACAATCTTCTTGTAAGACTTGTCAAATGAAGCAGAATGGATAGTAAGGAAGAACAGGAAAGGATACAAAACGCATAATAAGAGAACACACAGGATTACTACACTTTTTGGTGTCTGAAGGAAAAGAAAGTGCCTTGGAGTCCCAGAAAATAGCTTTGAGGATATTGTTTGGATTTTCTACTCAGTCTATCAGGCCAAATTGACCCAAGACAACTTCAATAGCCGACAGGGCTCCCAGGATGTAGAATGTCATGATATAAATTTGGTGTTGAATGCCTCTCTCCCAAAATTCAACTGTTTTCTATAAATGAGAGGTTATATAACAAAATTCCACTTTTGATTTTTTTATTAATAATGTATAAGATAGATGAAACCATAGTGTAATTATGAAATACTATGGTAACTTAGTAGAAGCCATACTTAAAAAAATTAATTTGCTCATAAAAGCAAAACTTCTGTGATGAAATAGCAAGAAAGGAAGGATATCCCATGTCTTTTTAAAAGTAATCCTTTAAAGTGAAAGCACACTTTCAGAGATATGAATACACATTATTAAATTTATCCAAATATTTTAATGAAACTTTTTGCCCAAAACTTAAAAGATATCTTATTTGAGCTTTTTTTAGGCATGGAGAATAGTAATATTAATTTATAAAATAAATTCACTAACTTAGTTATGAGGGAGCTGACATAAAAAAGCCAACAGTTCCTTAAGGCTTCATCAACAAAAATGCTTTCCGTGTGTTTCTTAGTGGTATTTCAGTTGCATCTCAGAAGCATTTAGGATGCCTAAGAGTAACCCAACTCACAATTTAAAGAGTTACCAGTAATGAGATGCCAGCATAGTTTTCTTTCTGTTTCTTTCTAATGGTGTAGGAGTAAATCAAAAATAGAAGAGTTAGTTTGTAAATTGTACATTTGTGATGTAAGGCACTGACTGTCATTTAACAAGCACTAAGTATGGAATGCAACATCATATTTTTTGATCACGCACCATCTACTTACAAACTGTAATAAAGGCTACTGGTTTCAGCATATACATACAAGAAATTGAAACAACAAAGTTGCTATACTTTTATCTGCATATTAGGAATTAAGACTATAAAACAACTTAGTATTTATAAAAATGTGGTGTTTTAGAGCTTGAAATACTAACCTAGTCAATGTAATTTATATATATTTATTTACATGGCAAAATAAAGGTAACTTCAGGATCAAAAGTTATTCTTAAACACCACAAATAATAAATCAGATATTTACCTATTTTGAGAATTTAGTCAAATTAACTCTAAAATAGCTGTAGGAATGATATACACACATAGTAGCTTCAATAGAATGGAGCTAATGAAAAAATTAGGAGTAAAGCAAAATAAAAAAGCAAACATTCATACCATTCTCTAACAACTGTCTGAATAAATGGGAAATCAATATAATGCATTTTCTTTAGTTTGAAACTGAAGTTTCAGAAGTAAAAAAAAAAAATCCTACAGAAAGATTGAGAGACTTAATTTCTTTCTTACCCTGCCATTGCTGATAACAGCCATTTGCCCAGGAAGCAGCTTCAGAACCTCCTGGCAGAACAGCTGGTGAGTTTTAATTAAATCCAGTCCTAAAGTGTTGTACTTCTTCTCAAAAGTATCGCCATCCATTCCCTAAAGCAAAGGTAAAGCACGAGATGCTGGAATGATTCAGCAAAAATAAATTTTGTAACAGATGAGGAAATCAACGGTTTTCTTCAAGTTATGTGGTAACCAGAAATCAAAGTAAAACATCCACCTCAGCTTCAGTGTAAGCACATGATTGCTGGAGTGGAGCCACAGTCTCACACCCATCTAGAGTGCAGTCTGTACCCTGGGGCAACTGTGAATAACCATGAGAGCAAAGCTGAGCCTGAGGTTAAGCAATTTTTTCATGATCCAGCACAACAGCTGCATGAAAAGTAACACTCTCCATTAACAACTCAACTGTATTCTCACTTCCAGGAAAAAGATATAAAAAAATTTGTAATACTCTAAAAACCTAACAATCATTCTAATATGGTCAGTGGATACAACCTGAACATGTTTTTGGGGAAGCCAACATCATCCAGAAAGACACATAACAAATTCATGTTCAAAGTGGGGAAAAACACGACCAAAACTTACACTGGAACTGTGCCTCACCTATCAAAATTATTCTGATATGTATATCTTCCATTAGTAATATACTGACCAAGCAAACAGATTCATTCAGATACAATTAATATAATGACATAAATTAGTAACATACTTAGCGTACACAGCTTCATTAGAGACCTTTATGTCTCTCAAAATTTATTAAACAATGAAATAAGAGCATGACTCAAAAATATTCCTTTTCTAATATGGTTCCAGAGAGTTCCCTTAGTCTTCCAACTCTTCTGCTTAAAAACACTAAAATGCACACCTCTTTCTGATGGAAAACCAGTAGTTAGCAGCTGTTATTTCATAACTCACCTCCATTCTCATTTAGTCATAATTTTCTCTGAAGTCTAAATTCTTGAAAAACATTAATATTGCAAGTTTAACTAAACAAAAGACCTATTAAAAAAATCAACAATTAAACTATTTTGGTCTCAATTATTTGGTACCCATATGCTAAATTTTTCAGTACTCATATTTTCTCCATTTAAAGAAATTCTCTGTTCTTCAATCACATAAAAGCCATCAAAAATCCAAATCTGCTTGAGCAAAAACTGTATATGGGTTATAAACTTCACTGGCATTTGGCCAAACACTGTTATTCTCAACATCTCCTTACATTAAAACATATGTAAAATAGAAAAGAAAGTAATCTAATTTAGTTTGCACTCACTGGGATGAGGAATTTAACAATTTTAGTTCCAGCTGCAAGGGATTTCGCTGTCTCTTCCTTACTGAGTTTACTTAGGAAACTTTTTAAGTTGCTGTTGTTTTGGGTTAGAAAAGCAGCCAAAATTCCTCTTGCAATGGCTGTGTTATCTTCCTTTATTTTTGACGAAGGATTGTTCAAAATCCCAACTCGTGTATGACTGCTTGTTTTCTGCAAAGAAAAACACAGAACAATAAGTAATTTTACAGTTCCATCTGCTGTTAACTAATGTATTCATATCAATTATAACTATGTGAAATGCCCTTAAGTATTTAATTTTTTGCAGCTATTTCTCTTTAGAAAAGACACATCAATGACTAATTCAGAACAACTGTGAGTAAAAATGTGATTAGTAAGGATTTACCTATTTTGTGATAAATATTTTAAATAGAAGTGTTAAGTTTTTTTAATAGAACAATTGCTTTTGAGCATTTTGCAGAAGCATGTTTTTAACGAAGGACATACACACGTGTTCATTTACAGACTTCAGAACTAGTTTTATAGATGTCTTTCTACTTCACAAAAATTATTGAACTAAGCATAAAACAAATGAAAGAGAATTTATCCACTTATCACTCTAATCTTCATCAACAGAAAAATCTTTCACTTGCTAGTGCAGTGATGCCACTCAAATTTTACCAGAGAATGGGATGATTCTAAGGTAGGATCAAATAACATCACAAACTGAAGAAAAGGTAAATGGACTCCACTGCAGGAAGGAATAAAAAAATAAGGAATGCAATCACTGGTATTCAGCACTGGAGAGGCTTCCACTAAGTACTTCCAAGATGGTCAGAAAACTGAGGAAGCACTGAAGAATCTGGGCTTGCTCCATCTGGCAAAGAGAAGGCTATGGAGAACCTGAATAGCAACCAACAGCTACTGACGGGGGAGTAAAAAACACGACAGGGCTAAACCCTTCCTGGTAGCAGCAAAGGGCACAACAAGGGGTAACACTCGCAAATTTTGGCCTGGCAGAAAAGAACTGTAATGTGAAGGCTGTGCAACACCAGAGCAAAATGAAAAGGGAAGGGACAGAGTCACGTCCTTGGAGATTTTCAGAAATCCTTCAAACACACCTATAGCTGACCTGATGTAATGAAGGCAGTAATTCCACTTTGAGTGGGAGGCTGAACTGGATGACCTCAAGAGGTCTCTTCCAGCTAAGACAGTTCTAAGCTTTTTCCAAATGAAGTAAAAATCTATCAGTAGTTTTCAAGATAGCTGGAATAGCTAAAAGTGAATTTCCTTCAGCCATTTTTCCACCCAGATTTTTGCATGCTTTACTTCAAGTGCTGATGGCAAGTCATGAGCAAGTGGTGACTGCCAAATCCGCTACTATCAGAAATTATACTATACCCTGACTTGAGAAATAAAAGGGACTAGAGAGGAGTAGAGAACCTCAATACAAATCAATGGACTTCTAAAAAGACTGTTTCGGTTTTTTTCTCATGAAACTCAAAAATCACTGGACTAAGAAATACATGAGGTTTATCTAATGTTTTGGGTTTTTTTCCCTAGATTCTCCTCACCAATGCAAGAGGACTTGGCCAGGTGGTTCTCACCTCTTAGTTGGGAGCTATGGCACATTTCCCCTTTTGAAGACGGTTAAAAAATGAAGCTACAGAGAGAATACATCTGTCAAGCCTGAGACACAAATCAAACAGTCCAAGAAATTAAATGCCTTCTGCAATAAGGACTTGTACTGCATATTGTTCTTTATCTTTTTAAAAGCCTCTTTCTAAGACACAGTTGTTACCACATACTTTCTGCAACATACCAATTTTCTAATTCCCTCAGGGTGGTTCCTATTTCATTCTTGATTAGAAAATCTAGATGCGTTCCCAATTTCAGTTTAAGTACTCTTTTAACCTGCCCCAAACAGAGGGTCTTTTTGTCATTTATATTGATGTGACATTTATACTTTCTAAAGTATATTTATATTTTAGACATTCATACTTTAAATCCTATTATTAACACAAAAGAACTTAAAAATAAGCAAACTCATAAATGTGGATGATCCTCCTAGCATATTAAAACACACACAAAAATTGATCTGTCTCAGAAGCACACAAACAGCACAGGGAGAAATGGTTGCTTCATGGCCACAGCTGTGCCACATAATACAGGAGATAAGTGCTTAATGGTTCACATCAACAGGCAGTATCCTAAATGCCTTCCCAGTAACATTCTGGGCTACCTGATGGGAGTAAGTCTAACTGGGAAGAAATTCACCCTTTTAATACACAGTGTCACAGTTTGTCTCCTGCCTCATGAGTCCATGAACAAAATGGAAATTTCCATGCAGGAATTACAAAACAAAAGCACAGTCTCGTAAGTCTGCACCCGATCAAAAAAAAAAAAAAAAAAAAAAAAAAAAAAAAAAAGCTGTTACACTTTTATTTAAAAGTATGATTTTGAATGTGCAGAGACAGTTGTTAAGAACATATTCATAATAACTATTTTAATAAAACCTGCTAGAAACTCACCAGGCTTTTCAAGGCATTAGAAAGCAGTTGCCTACCAGCTGGCTTTTCAAAATCAGCAATAATCCAGATAGTAACAGCATATAATGCATCCTCACCTGAAAATTAAAGATAATCCTGTTTTACATTCTGGAGAATCTTCTCATAACTAATGAAAAACAAACCAATTCTGTTTGTCATTTCAAAATTTATGTGTATATTTGACTGCTGACTTCCACTGTAAGAATCCTTTCCCCTCTGAATTGAAATAAGATTCTTAGAAGGTAATTTATCATTTTAATAGGAGGGAGGCACTAAAATAGCTGATCCATTGT
The DNA here is from genome assembly GCF_017639235.1 of Corvus kubaryi. NCBI lineage: Eukaryota > Metazoa > Chordata > Aves > Passeriformes > Corvidae > Corvus > Corvus kubaryi. Next base: position 36,338,533 of record NW_024580667.1, on the reverse strand, counting down.
TGCAGCACTTAAACAAGAAGGCCCTAAATAATTAGTTCCAATTAACAAAACCCGCTTTACCAGAGGTTACTTGTGAACATTTGATGGAGGCTGAGCATATAGCTAGCAATGAAAAGAATTAAGTAGTTACAGGAATGCATAAACTAGGCCAGTCGCTTTCCCTGGCAGCAAAGGGAGAGAGTCCTTCAACTAAAGGCAGGAAAAAACGTATCATTTCTGGACACAAATGGGATTATACTAAATACAGTCCAAGGAAAGTAAACTACTGTGTAAGTGTACACACAGAAAATGTCTGTTTTTCTTGCTCTGTGGTCTCCTGTTCTTTACTTGTCAGAGAAGAGCAATGGTAAATGAAAAATTTTGCAAAATTATCTGTAGAATATTATCAGTCTACTCAGGTCTATCATACATCCCCAAAAAATAATGCATATAGCCTGAAATTTTCCAAGGTTCTGGTGAGATGCTAGGAAAAGGTTATTATTAATTGTTGCTGTGGTCTAGAGAAACACACTGGGCAGAGAGATTTGAAATGTAGATTCCATCTTAAAGGTTATAGGTTTTACACAAGAGACCTCAATCTTAGAAATAAGTCTACAGATTGAAAGCCACTCATTTGACAGCTTACTGGGATGTCCCTGTGGTTGTAGACACAGAACCAAGAAAGAGCCAAATAACTTTATTTTAAAGAAATTTAAGTGTTTGGCATTTCTTTCTGATAATGAATTAAGTAAAACTCTGTAAATACCACATAAAAATCACTGAATGAACAGCACTTTGTTAACAGGGTAATTATGTCCCTTGATGGACTCATGTAAATGAGCAGCTGTTAACTGTCTACTTCTAGAATTTAATAAGGCAAGACCCCATGCAGAATTATGCCCCCACTGCTGTAATTTCTTCTCTCTCAAGGAAAGGTACTTGCGTATGCAATAAGAATATTTTACGTCAAAAAGTATTTGAAATGTACAAAAACATTTGAGGTTTAATAAAGACAAAATGTATAAATGGGTTATAATCCATCAGATTATATATAATAGAATATAACTTCTATTTCTTTTCTATAGAAAGCCAAAGGCTCATATAGCAAAATTAAACCATCTAACTAGAGGAAAAATAAGGAGATACTTAATAAATTAGAAACATAATAAATTATTCCTTAAATTTAGAAATACCTAATTTTGGCATAGACATACAAACTCTATTCATTCTGCAGCTGATAATACTGCAAGTAAGAGTAACTTGAAAACTGAACACACTCCAATATCCTCAAGTAAAACCATATTAGTATGGAAGCTGAGTCTATCTTCAAAGCTGCAAAAGTCTTGTAAAGCCTTTCAACTCCATGTCTGTAAAACAAAAACAACTAGCCACAACATCCATCCCATTTCAAAGCTACAAAAACTAAAACAGCTACCCTGTTACTTATAATTCATGTTTACAATATTCAGATATGCTCTGCTTCCCAAAAGAAGATACTGTGATACTGAGAAATGTTTAATTTACATGGAATCCTTGGGATATTGACTTACTTGGGATATCTTACTGGTAAATTTCAACAATTTGTAATAGCCATATAAAGACAGATAGATAACCTATAAAGAAAATTAATTACCTTTTTTTGTTAAATACTTCATGTTATCTGAGATTACAGCACTTTTATCTTGTGAATCCAAAAAGGAGAAAGTAGAGAAGTCTTCCACATGAAATGGAACTGCATAATGTAAACCACAAAGTATTAGATTTATAAAAATGAAAACAAAACTGAAAAACAACCCACAAATCATAACAATATCCAAGAAAAGGAGTTACCAGAGCTGGATCTGAAATGTATGTATCTTCTTTCTGCTCCAAGAATACTGGGGTTTATACGTGAAACTACATTGTTCTGATCCATAAGAAAATCCACTGCATTTACATGATCATCTAACAAACCCTGCAGTAAGAGAAAAATGTAAAATCTGTACTTTTAAGACAGATTTTCAAGACAAACAAAGACCAAGTATTTGTACAATCTTTCAACTGAGCTTTAAGTTTCTACATACACCAAGTTATTGACAATGTCAGGTCAAAACCATACAAATGTGACACAAGTAGTTATTTCAAAATATCAGATACAGATTTTTCAATGAACATCTGCAGTACATTCTCAGTTTCTGGTTGAAAAATTCCATACAATGACTACGTGCTTAGCCGATCCTTCAGCCTTGAATAATTTAAATGTACTGTTTCAAAACCACGACCAGAAATTAACGTAACAATGTAATTGCAGGTGTGATAGTATTAATTTCAAGCCATCTCATTATAAAAAACTTTATATATAAACATTACTGAAACAATTCACTGTCAAATATTTCATCTTGCACTCGTTCAGAAATCTTAAACATACCATGAACACTGCCCGCTGGAAGGAGCCACTGGCATCAAAAATCCTCTGAAGAATAAGTGTCTCCAACTCTGCTGCATCCATCTCCTCTCTGGTAAAGGGCACGCCATTAAACAGCGCTTGAGGCAGCGGGCCCAGACCACTCTTTTTATAAAAGGTTGCTCCTGCCTGATCAAATCAGAAATATCACAGGATTAAAGAGACTGTGGCTGACTGTAGTAAAAAAATGAAACTAATATCAAGAGAGGATGAACTCTAATCTTTAAGCACTCTTCACTGTCACACCTTGTCACGAGTAGCAGAGACAAAACAGAAAGTGCTTGGAAACCAACCAGGACAGATGGGACTCATTTGTCAAACAAAATGACAAAAGAAATTATAGATCCATATACATCACTGTAAACTTTTGCTTTATCATCTTGCTGAGAAATATTCTTTTATTCTGCTTAACATTCCTAGCAAGTAAAAATAAAGCAAATAACATTTGGAGAAGAACCCTGAGACAGTCAAAGCTGCTTTTATCAAAGAAACCACCCTAGAAAAAAACCTCAAAAGGGTTTTGTGTTTGTAAGTCAAGTTTTACTTGGTAAGAAAGCAGAAGAGGCTAATTTTTCCCCCAAGTGAAAAAATCCATGAGACAAACAGAAATAAAGATGTACTGTAAGTAATTCCCCTTTCTTATTCTGCATCCCTTCATGTTTTCTTTCGGTGCCACTTTCTGAATGGCTACAAACTCTATGGCAGTATCTATGCTGCCATCTTTCTGCCATCCTGCTGTCTCCTCCCTGGTCTTCATCACAGTCCCACTGTCCCTGCTTGTATGGAGGATTGCCTCCTGGTGGCTGACTAGTTTTCTTCCTTTAATATTCTCTATGGGAGATTTTCTTCTCCTAACTGTTTCCAGGGCACATTCAAACTGCCCTTCTATATGAAGCCTCCAGGCTTCATTCCAATGAGGAACAAACACTGTAAGGCACACAGCGCTCTTTTCTGGCTGCCTCAAAGCATCTTTTTAAAGAAACATAATACACATTTTATAACAAATCCTAAAAGGAAATGAACAAAATGGAGTCAGAAACAAGACTATATAGATAGCATGGCTGAAGACACATATAGGAAGAAGGTATTTTATATATGTTTTAGCAGAAAACTGATTAGTCAGTCAATTAGAGATAAAAATGTGATCTCTATAGCCTTTAAATTAAAATCCATAGTTGTCTTTCCCAAAGGAAATTATAAGCAGAAAGCACAGTTAAAGAAAACAACGATCCACCTAGAAAAAAGGCTTCAGCTCCTTATCCAGACATAGGTAAACAATTTCTACAGCATGAGGGAGACCCCTTGACATGCCTACTAGAAAAACACTTGTGGCTCCTGAAAGGAGCAGGCAAGAGTAAATTTTCATAGTGAGAGTAGTAATGCAGAAACCTTTACAACATTTCCATTAATGACTGAATGGTGGCTGAAGAACAGTTTGACTCAAAGATGCTGTATTTACTTGCTCTAACACTTAGCAATCCTTCAGCTTAGTAAATACACTGAGTTGTACACTGCAGTATTTCATACTCAACATAGGTCTCAACATACCTGCCTCCCTTCATCATATTCAGAATGAACATCCAGGATACTCTGAACATCAGCACGGGGGTACTCACTTCTAAGAACATCTTTCACATCATCTACTGTCAGAACATTTCTGTCCTTCACTTCATGGTACATCTGTAAAAATTATAGCAGAAAGAAATTAAAAAATTTAGTAAGTCGTCAAACAGAACTTGATAAATAGAAGTAAATAAACAATAAGTAAGTATAATCTTTTTATAGTGCTCTAGCAAATTTTATATTGGTATAATTTTACATAGCTTTTATTGCTATACTGCAGTTTTTATACTGCTTTAGTAATTATCACCATTGAACATATGCACAATTTTTTATCAGAGCACTGTTCTGATTGATCTATTATTTTACCTTTAGTCTAAATCTGAAGTGGCAAAGGAAATACAACTATGTGAGCTGAATGTGAAAGGTTATTCCTCTCTACTAATTAGAGAAGCAATTTAAATTCTCTTTATAAACTACCTAAAATGGGTAGTTACCTGAATTCATATTAATCCAAGCCTAAACTAGTCAGTAACACTTTTGTCTACAGTGGTAATTTTTCCTTACCAACTTTATCTTATTTCAGAGAATAGTAATTTTATTACTGTCATCATATATAAAATTAAAATTTGAAGAGAAAATTATTCAATCCATTTCTCTTCAAATGAGGAACAATATTTTCCTCTAGCTCTGAGTATCTCAAACCTTTATTTTATTGCTTCTATTTTTGTTATCTTTCAATTATATTTATCATCCCCTCCTTTTTATATTATGGAACAAAGTAAAGAGAGAAACACAACATTTTAAAAAGCACACTGTAAATTATATTTTTTGATCTAGTCATGGATAATCATCACCCATGCATGTCAGCTCCCTAACATTTGTGGATTTCTCTTCCAAGGTATTCCTAGTTACTTCAATTCCTTTCATCTTAACCTCTCTAAGTTTGTCCATGACACCATGACATTTTCTAGGCACTAAACATAGAAACAGAAAAATGGAAGAAAAATTGTTATGCAGAAATACCATATTCTCTGACACAACTTTTACCCACAGAGCCTTTACATAGATGGCTCCCTTTATTTCTCCTCCATTCATCTCTCATCTCTGAAATTCCTGTCTTATGAGAATCTGCATTCTCTCGCAAAGACATCCTGTCTCATTAAGCTGTAAGCCTGGAATATTTTTGTTTTCTACACCCATGGACAGGCTCAACCATGACCAAAAAAAAAAATTGTGTCTTACTGTTTCACTGCCTACACTGGACAAAAAGAAAAGGTTTTTCAAAGCTTATAGGACTGCCAAGGTGACACTAAAATCCCTGAACTCCAAAAGACACAGAACACAAAGACAGGCCCATTACGTTAACAGATATAATACAGAATAATTTTTCATAAGAAAATACTGAAAGCTGCAAGGCATGCATCTACTTTTTTACATTATTGAAGAAAGCCTGTTGATAGGCAAAATTACAATAGCAAATTGGTTTCTGGAAGAGGAAAGTATTTCTGCAAATAATTCTATAGTATATTAATGCTGTATATGTTTTTAACATTTCACTTCTGCGTAAAGTAAATGCACATATCTCATGCTATCACAAGACAGCAAGATCCTAACTATATAAAAAATTAATAAATTATAAAACAGAAGTAAATAGCTGATTTCTTGTGCAAGAACTAACATTAATTATTGACATAAAGGCCTGAGAGATGTCAGATTCCTCTGCAATGTAATTAAAAGTTCTCCAAAGAGCTACTCCAGCATCTTCATTTCCATCAATTTCTTCTTTTGTACTTAAAATGAAAACAATTCCAATTCTACAAACAAACAAAAAGAGATCATACACTTTAACACAATATCTGCTTCACACACATTCTATGACAAATATAGAAGAACAAAATGTTTGCATTCAAGTGATCTGCTAGCATGGAAAACCCTGTACCTGGGTGGTGCTTCCATGACTGTGTATGGTGACACAGGATACCAGCCATGCATCCTTCATCAGCTCTACAGTATGCTTAGATTACCAACTATGTACTGACTTTACATATGCCTTTTAAAGCTGGCAATAATTAAGATTTCTGTGAGTCAATAGGGTTTAATCACACTACTTTCTCTCCTTACCTGTATGAAGGTTTTGATTCTTTACATTCTTGCCACCATCTCTTAATGACTGGAGTCTTTGTTTTAGTCTGGGCATTGTCTGTCTTTCATTTTTCTGAAAGGGCTTTCTTGAGTAGATGCATGAAGACATGCTGGGGTACCGATGTCCCATCATAAACCTGTGCCACTCCTACTAGCCCTTCTCTTGCCTTTTGAACCTTTTGGGGCTTCCACCACCCTGACATGGCCATTCTTTTTCCAATCACAACAGTTTTAAACACATCTACTACTAATCCCTAAATTTCCATTAATTTAAAGAAATCCCAAAGAAATACGAGGCTTGAGAGGTAAAAAAGCCTATTGGAGGTGGTGCTTTGATACCATTTGCGTGTAAAAAACCTGGACTGAGACTAGGCCATACTATCTTTATGGTCCCTTCCAACCCAAACCTTTCTGTGGAAACACACAGAACACTGCAATCTGTCTTCCATTACGGTTTTGTAATTGAATGATGAAAAATAGGAAAAAAAGAAGATCAGAACTAGTAAAATTTTAAAGGAAAATGAAACAGCTGTAATTTATTGAGGACACAAAATGCCATGTCACAGGAAGATTTTAAATATTTAACATGCAATTCATCTTGCTGAACTTTGGATATCCTTCTCTTATAAACTGTGGAAATAAACAGGCATTTCTGAGAGCAATTCATTTTTTCTTGTAACTAGGTATCTCAGATCAACCAGACTGTACCTCAAAAGTGTCCATGTCTCAAATGATGGCTAGTTCAGACTCAGGCAACTCACTTTTAGGAATTCAAAACTCGATGAGGATAATCTCACTTTGGTCTTTTGAGTGTGTATATCAAAACAACATTAGAAAAAGCAACCACAATTGAAAGAACTGAGTTCCAAAAATCCCTTGAAAGCATGTTTTACTTACAGAATATTTTGATTAGAATGGAATTTCACAAGGGCACCCAGTGGGACTATTTGAGAAGATAAGTTTTTATCAGACCTTTGCATTTCATTTTACACACATTCAGGTATGCTATCCCTTGCAATCTGTTTGCTTAAGAATACTTAATACTTGAGTAAGCTTGACACAAATGGGTAACCAATGGGCCTTATTAGAATGTTGTTGCATTGGCCTTAATTTGAATTCACATCCTTGTCTAGTACAATGGAAGATGAAGAAGAAAAAAGGAAAGCATCCTTATTTAAAAATTTTTCCCCAAGACTTTTATTTTTCCTTACCTCAGTGGTACATCATGATGATAGAACAATTCTGCCAGCTTCATATAATCACCAGTACCTTCTTGGACAGGGTCAACAAAAAGTACCTAAGAAGAGAAAATATATCCGGCATCCAATATTTTTTCTTTATGTCTGTTTTTATTTTTTCTTCAGACATAAGATCTAAACAAGAACATTAATTTCCAAAGTAGCTGTATGCCCCAGCTGTTTTCAATTTTTAGAGCATTCATTGTAAGAAAACATTAAGAGTATAAATGAAAATAACAACTGAATTAATGAATTTGGACCAAATGGTGAAAATAGGATTTAACCATTTACTGAACTTCAAACCAAGTGATCCCTCTTTTCTCCTTTGAAAGGCTCTGCGCCATTACTTAATTTTTATTAAGAAACTCCACATTTATTTTAGAAAGATATAATACCGATTTTTCTGTTACTTCTTCTAACAAACTCTCTTCTGTTGTAAAAACCAAACAAAAACAAATACACAGAATATTTTGGCTAAAAACTTTAAGTAGAGTGGAACTTTGGGAAAGAATTCTTCCTTCCTGTCTCACATATCTTTGTAGTCACTCTTTCACTTGGTGTAGCTTGAAGTATAAAATCATATCTTTCAGGCATACATAGAATCTAAAGCTGGGATGTGTTTGCATAGGCGAATTATTCTTATGTAGATTTAATTGTGACATCTGTGCCTCATATATTCAACTTTGTACTGCAAACTCCCCTTACAATTTATCATATTTGCTAGAGTATCTAAAATGAAGCAGAATAACTTTTAAAATTTTGAACACTCCAGATTATAGTTAAATGGTGTGTTGTAGATTCCTACAATATAGCTTTTGTATTTAACTGTGAATATGTAATACAATCTACTTCAGATTACACATCTTATGCTTCATTATAAACATACTTTTTTTATTACCTACTGCTTGTATTTTCATTGTCGTTTATACACAAACTTCGCATCACTGCAACCAACTACATCAAAGACAAAGGGATCAAGTGCACCCTCAGCAGCTTTGCAGGGAACACCAAGCTGAGTGGTGCAGCTGACACACCTGAAGGATGGGAAGCCATCCAGAGGGACCTGGATAGGCTCAAGAAGTGGGTCCATGGGAACCTCACGAGTTTCAACAAGGCCAAGTGCAAAGTGCTGCATCCAGGCTGGGGCAACTCCCAGTTTATCAATACAGGCTGAGGGATGAACAGATTGAGAGCAGCCGTACCAGAAGGATTTGGGGGGTGCTGGTGGATGAGAGGCTGAACATGAGCTGGCAATGTACACTCACAGCCCAGAAACCAAACATACCCTGGGCTGCATACACAGCAGCATGGCCAGCAAGGTGAGGGAGGGGATTCCGTCCCTGTGCCATGGTAGACACCTCATGGTGGGAAACCCCATGTGGAGTGCTGCATCCAGCTCTGGGGTTCTCAGCACAGGAAAGACACGGACCTCGACTGGGTCCAAAGGAAGGCCACAAAAACAGAGGGCTGGAGCATCTCTCCTATGAATATAGGGAGACTTACAAAAAGGAGAGAGGTTTTTTACCAGTTGTAGAGACTGTAGTGACAGAACAAGAGGTAGCAGTTTTAAACTCAAAGAGGGCAGATTTAGACTGAATGTGAAGAAATGAGGGTGGTGAGACACCAAAGGTATCACAGGGGAACTGGCTGCCCAGAGAAGCTGTGGATGGACCACCATTTAAATTGTTAAAGGATAGGATGGATGAAGTTTCAGTCCCTGGTCTTTGTAGGAGGGCTGGACTAGACAACTTCTAATGGTCCTTTACAACCCAAACCATTTTATGATTCTATGGTTCAGAAGATCGTAATTTTAATTTAATTTTAATTTAAGTCAGCAATAGCTGCTTCCTTAGCTTACTAGCTGATGCAGACTCCTATTTGCAGAAGAAAAATTAAGCTACAAGACATTCACAATTAGTATGCTTTATAACTTAAATATTTTTATACCTCAGTTCACCATCTCTAAACCATGGACAGCTATCACCACCTTCCCTCATTCTTTGATAGTAGTGAAATTTCTATGCATAGTATGGAAAGGAACAAAAAACTCTTGACTGTGCCTAAATCCATCTGCGAATCAAACTAATAGCCACATATGACTGACTAGATAAAGCAATATTCACTACTGTTAACAGATCCACATAGAAAACTTACCTTAATAATAAATTCAGCATGTGTATTTTTTAATAAACTATCTGCCCACATACTAATATATACTCTAGGCAAAAAAATTAAGTTCTCCAAACTTACCAAATTATATAAATTGCGTCTAATCTCCTGTAAAAATCCAGGAAATGTGGGTTTTAGCAGTTCCTGATAGCTTGCAGGCCATGTGCTATAGCTGTGATCTTGCTCTATATTATTAATCCACTAAAACAAAAAAGGCAGCCATTTAGAAAACACGTATCAAACACTGAGAAAAATATGTGGGCATAATAATAACATAAAATGTCTCCCTTTTTTTGTTAAATAATAACAGAAAATAGATTCTAAATTTTATCTTTTTTTTTTCTTTTTAATCGAACTGGTTTTTATCTGCAGTACACAATAACACTAATACTGAATGGAAAAGGAAAATGGACCATTTGTACTGTGTATAAGGATGTGAATAAAACCATTTTTTTTCAAGTGTGGAAATTACTTTCACAATGTAAACATCATAACAATGTATCACACAGATGTGTGTAACACAGCATAACCATCTTGCAATCCAAATACAGTATTTATCTGCAACCTGCAGCAACAGCACTTCAGATAGATCAAAATAGCCAATTCACACGTGGCTGATTTGTTCCTCTAGTCCTTTCTGTGCAAGCCGTGGTAAACAGAAGAGTGAAATGTGGCTCTTTCCAGTGCAAAAAATAATGTTTTAGTGCCTTTTCCCCTGGCATATAACCTTTGTAATGAAACCTGTGTAAATTTTGAAGAAGGGTAAAAGTCACAGTCATTGAACAGTTAGAAATAATATTTAAGTGGCCCACAATTCACTTATCATACTTGTGAAGTACACTTAGAAGTTTTGTATAATTTGAGATATTATGTAGTATTATGTAGCTACATTAAAAGACAAATTCTATAGTTTGGAGTGTGCGACTACTTTAGATACATTTTTCTTTTCTTTTTAACATCCTAGATCTTAAAATTTTAATAAGGTATGAACTAGAGAAAATTACTCATTAAAAATATTGAAGGGATATTACCCTCGAAAATATTTTAAACTGCTAATTGATATATGGCCTTATGCTTAGTATTTCAATTGCAGTACAAAAAAATATAAATTGTCTCATACAGAGAATTATCAAAGATGTAATCTCTAAATAAATGTTTAATTACTTACTATTATTGAAGAGTGACGAATATCTAGCGCATAATTATTATCTGTAGGATGTATATGCAACCTCATAAATTTACTCAGTATCTCCCCTTTGATGCCAAGTTCATGAAGGCCATGCATCACTTTTCCTTCCAGTTTAAGAGTCTCTAAGATACTTTTTCAGGAAGATAAAATACATAATGTCTACACAGAACTCTTTTCATGACATAAAAATAATTTTTAAAACTGAAAACAATCTTCATGTCAATAGTCTTAGAAATATTTTTCCCCTTATATTCTCCCACAGCCTAAATTTAGAACAGTATCAGTTAATAACACTGTAAGTGTACGTCTCCAACTCATTTCAAAACATAATTACAATAGATTATACAATTCTTTTATTCATTCAGATCTATTCTACATGAAGCAATTTTATCCATCTTTAGTAAGAAGTGGCAGGACAGCAGAGTGAAAGGTTTCTTGCTGCACTGTCCTGCCTGAGGCAGAAATCCAAGCTGGGGTATCCTAAGAAGCAGCTCTGAATGGGAGTTGAGAAGCAAGCAGCAAGTGATGGAGATAAAGATGAACTCTAAGCCTGTATCATGGCAGAACTCAGGAAACAGCATGGAGGAAACACCCAGCCACACCCTAAAACCTCCCAGAAGACCCAAGGGGACTCTGGAACATCTGCTGCAACCTGAAAGTTCAAATTTGAGAATGAAAAAAACCCTGAAGTACTCCACAGCAGAACACAGCTGGCAAGATTTTGTGACTGCCTTCATGTCTGTATTTTCCTGATTTTTAAGTAATAGGAATATGAAAGCATTAACTTTCTTATTTGTAAAGTGCTTTTCACACCTTTTGACAAGCACACATTAGATTCCTTCCATTTCCAAATTAATTTTACATGGTGAGTTGTAAAATTATAAGCAAATTAGAAAACATATTCCAAGAGAAAAGGCTATTCTCAACTACTTATACAATGACCATACTCAAAGCAAAACAACTGTAAATCAGTATTCCTCCTACTGGAACACTTCCTTGTCCCTAAAATTTAACAGATGAGACTAGGACCATGAATACAACTCTCCAGTATTAGTAATTCTGTGACCTTACCTAAAGGGATCATGAAAATCCAGGTCAATATGAAGGCCATTTAGAAATAAACGTGCTTCTCCAGGTTGAATTCCAAGTGTTTCATGAAAATGCTAAAAAGTAAAAAGCACTGCTTACTTATTTAGGTGTATGTCTACACTAACACATATAAACACCCTTAAGTAATACTGCAAAATATACACATTAAATCTCTTCCACACAATTTCTTCCTTTATCTGAGTGTTGGAAAAAATCCTGACTACATCTTTTATAAGTGCTATTTAATACACTTCAGATGTACACATACAAATGAAAACAACCTACCTGTATGAGGCAGAGAAAGAGACACATTCTCTGTGTTTGCCAACAGAAAGTGAAAATACACACACAACCACATACCGAAATACAGCTTGTAAGTTTTTGAAAAATTATTCCTATATATCCATTCAGCAAAGGGAGATCTTACGTATGTCCCTCAGACCTACACTTGAAACCAGCTTTCTCAATAAGTTAACATCTCTCAATTCTGAAAAATGTGTAGTTGAATTGTTTCAGGGAATTAGGAAAAACAGACTAGAAACTTAAAAACTTGTCTAACAAAGGGACCATGGAAAAAACACAGATGAGAACGGGACAGCATAGCACATCGTGGCTCGGCAAAGAAGAAAAAAGATCCACAATAAACAAATACAAGAGGAAGGAAGTATTTAGGGAGTAAAGCATATCTTATCATTTTCCTTCAGAGGGTTCTGAGGCACAAAACTATAGTGTAGCAAGGTAAGTGACAAGAGCAACAACAGTAGTGTATCCTAACTCATGCCAGGAGGAGCAATCAGATTTCCAGATCTGCCTTAATTCCCAACAGAGAAATGGAAAGCACACAAAATACACAAAAAATACACAAAAAAACCAAACTGAGAAAGATGTATTTTTTTTCCAATTTAGCTCCCACTTGCTAAACAAAGTAAGTGTGAACTAAAAATGTACTTTAAGAAAAGCATGCCTACAGCAAGCAACTCAGGCTGAGTATATCACTCCTGTTATAATCCTATCACTAGACAAATGAGAGCAAAAATGAGAAAACATTGGAAACAGTATTATTTCTTTAAAGCAGTGTGGTTATGTTCACACAGTTAAATGTAAGTAGGAAATGTAAATAGGAAAAGAACCGAGCTGAATTGTAGAATGGTTAAGGTTGGAAGGGATCACAGTGGGTCATCTGGTCCAATCTCCCTCCCCAGACAAGGTCTTCCTAAAGCACATTGCACAGGATTGTGTTCAGAATTGCATTCTTGAATATCTCCAATGAGGGAGACACCACAGCCTCTCTGGTCAGTCTGTTCCAGTGCTCAGTCACTTGCACAGTAAAGAAGTTCTGACTCATGCTCAGGTGGAACTTCCCCATCCATCAGTTTCTGCCCCATTACCTCTTGTCCTATTGCTCAGCACCACAGAAAAGAGCCTGGCTCCATCTTCTTGACACCCTCTCTTCAGATACTTACAGACATTGATAAATCAGAGGTGAGATTAATACAGCTTGATGCTAGATACTTGATTGTTTAGAAGTGCATCCACTTTGTCATAAAAATGTTGACGGAAGGAATATTTAGGCATCCAACACTAGAATTGAAGGCTGATAATAGTCATGTAGTATCTTCTTGCTAAACTGCCAGCAGATTATTGCACTGCAAGTTGTGAGTTCTGTTTAATGAGATTTCATTTTTTCCTTTTATCTATACCTGTTGCTTGTCTATTTCTTGGTTAGGTATCAACTCATTACACTTAAATCATCACATCTTTCAACTTCTAATAACTTTATTTCCTCTCGTTGCATTTCCTATTCAACTTTCATTATATTGAGAGGGAATCATCCAGTTATACACAGCATGGGATCATATCTCTCCTGCTGCTAGATGGATGTACTGCAGTTCAAGAATGCACATAACAATTTATTGTGCTCAAGCAGCAGTGTTCAGGAAGCTTCCTCACTTTTATTCAACAAAATTTAGCTTTTAGCTGTCTAAAGGCCTTTAGACTACAGGAAGGATGTGACCTCGCATGAAATTAAAACTTAGAGTGATACGTGCATAAAATCCTCTTAATGTAGTTAATACATTAATGGAATCATAAGAGTGATTCAGCCAACCAACCCCCCCAGATATCCTTTATAATTTGTTTCAGATACAGTATCTTGGACTGGAATATACAGGTGAGGCAGAAGGGGATGGATGTCCCTGTGGATGCATCTGCCAGACCTGGGTGCCTATCTCAGATGGCTTGTAGCATCTCAAATGACATCAGAAATTCCAGTTTAGGCAACTCAATTTTGCCCCATAAAAAAACCCAACAAGACATTGACTGAGCCAAATTGTTTACATCCATTAGCCAAATCTTCATTGTCATAACTGCTTACATATAAACAGATTTGCCTAAGTGCATACTACTTCATTTCAATCCAAATTTTAAGTTACTTCTCCCAATCCCTATATTTAGCAATTGACAGTTTAATTCCTGACAGACCTTTTTTTTCTTTTTTTTTTGCATTTTGTAGTGGAGGAGTGTAGTTTTTGATTGAGCAGTTAGTTCTGACTTTTGTGTTAACAGAGCTGCAATTAAAGAAAGTCATTGTAAAGACTTCATCAAGAAACAGGAAAAGTCCTGATATCAACATTCATACTCTGGAGCAACTATTATCATCTGGGATGTATTTTGCTTTATCCTGACTATAATCCTAACAATAAAGAGTCATAGGAAAAAGTGTATCTTGGGTATGTAGAGAAAGCAATGAAGTGCAGAGACTGATGTGTCGCTGTTGTACCAAGAAATGGCCAGAATCACGACATAAGTTCAAGGAGAAAAATAGAACTATTTTATTAAATATATACCTTTGTACCTAAGAGAGCATGGTATGACTGGTCACTTGTTCAGCCACCCCCTAGAGGGATTGGCTGAGGTTCTCCAACACCCATTCAAAATATTTTCTCTAGTGAGCCATAACAAAACCGTGCAGGGGCAAGATAGAGAGTTAGTTTACAAAATCATTTCACTGTTTCTCAGCTAAAGCATGAGAAAGGAACACTTCACAAAATGCTTCAGCAGCTGGAAAATTCCTCTGCTCCTGCTTTTTAGCATCCACACTGATTTCCTCTCTTCAGCAAAAACTACAGGACTTGTCACTACTGCAAGAAACAAGAGGCCTCCATAATGTTGAGCCAACTCTAAGATCTTTGTGAAAACCCAAGGACCAAACATGCACACTGCACACAGGAAAGCTGAACAGCTCAAGGAGATGAACTGCTGAAATATATGAAATGTCTTATCAATATACCAGCCCCACCTATGGGCAAAAAAAGGCCTACACAATTGTTTGCATAACCATTTACAAAGATTTAACACTCGAGCCTGTCACTATTTGGGCAAGAAATCCTCAAGACTGGAAAGCCTTATATAAGTTTTGCATAGCCTAGAATTTCAAACCATTTATGTGGTATTTTTGCTACCATAGAGATTACAAGCTCTTTATGAGAAGGCTTCACCACTGCAAGAGGGACATTGTTCACTTCCACTGTTTTGGAAAGAAACTGGAAAAGGTATTCCCCTGGAGATACTAGCCTTGGCAAGGCAAGAGGAAAAGGCCTAAAGGGATACAAAGCAAAACAATACATGGAAATGTTGCAAAAGTACAGGAGTGACATAAGTAAGGTATAAACCCCTTTCACTACAGTGGCTGGTCAGTCTTAACACCATATGAAAATACATATTCTGAAGATCAAGGCTAAGGACAGTGCTATGGATGTCATTTCACATGATCAGTCCTACAAGCATGGTGCCTAACATTTAACTGCAACACTCAACTTGAAAGAAAAAATCCAAACTGAACAGACAGACACCATGAATTCTACAAATATTAAATGGTGTCTCAGAACAAATGTCAGTGCAATCAAAATCACAGGAACAAGGACTCCTCATGTGGTACAAGGAACAAAAGATGAAGTGAATCAAGGATGAAAACAAAACCACCATCTACCACAGATGATGTTCAAAACACCTTACAGAATACTTGCATGTGTGATTCTGAGAGTATGGAAAGCTCAAAGTTGGCATGTGCTGACCATAATACAAGCAGCGGGCCAAGATTCAACAGCAAAGCTATAAAAAATGTAAATAATAACCTATTTTGCTTTCCCAGCACTCCATTTGTGACTCAACTCAACACTCTGTGAAAATTGTTTGGCCTTGCCTAATTTTGTAAAACCAAAAGAGAGAACGGCAAAAGTTTCACGAATAGCAAAAAGTGAAATACTTGAATTGCATAATTAAATGTTACCTGTCTCATAACAGATTTTTAGATCAATTAGCTGTTTTTCTCTAACAAAAAACGTGAAAGTTGCTACACTAAAAAAAAAATTTCCAAAAGCAGCAGTACAATAGTAGTTCAAATGTCCACCTGAAGAAATAAAAACAAACCTTCTGATTTTCTTCTATTTCATTTTTCATTTTCTTGTCTACAGGTACCCTTGTCAGTGATCTGTTAAAATAAAATATTTGTATCACTCAACCACTATATTTTTAAAAAAGCATTATTTTATGTCTAATTGGTATTTTAATTAAACATCCAATGCACTGTAACTGAAGAATGCTGTAATTAAGTCTTAAAAAGAAGAGTAATGCAGTATCATAAATACTGAATTTTCAAAACAAAAATTGCTGTTTTACTCTAGTAAACCCAGGTTTCAAATTCAGGCTAGGTTTTTTTGCAGTAATATCATCAACATATTTTTTACCACTCTCAGTCTTTCCTCATGGTTTGGGTTTTTTTCTGGATATATATTATAGAAAAGTAAGTTGTTTGGTCATCTAAATTATTACCTGAATACGTGCCATATTTGTATATTTTAAGTTAATATTACTATCTCCATGGTATTCAACTTTACAACAGGGAGAGCCATGGATTTTTCTGGACAAAGGCAAGGAAAACATGTAAAGAATGACCACTTTAAAATTAGTGGCAACTAAGAAAAAAGATTTGCGGATTGAGACCCTTGAAAATGTTAAGCATTCACAGACAAAGTTTCAGTTTCCTTAATCATTCCACCTTTTGAAAATAATACACTGATTTGTGTTTTTTACCTTTCATGAATGTTCTGGAAGACTATTTCATCTTCCTCTGCCACAGTGTATTGCACGTGAAGTTTTAATTATGAGGCTTATCAAAAAATACTTCCAGAGGCATATTAATCTCTCCATGTTTTGAAAAAACCTAAAACATATTAACCTAAATCTGACTGTCCTGATAAATGCCAAAATAAATATTCTAGTTCCCTATATGAACATTTTTTTCAAAACAGGGCTGTACATGTTTTAGCGAATTTGTGTAGGGCTTCAAGAAAAACTGGAGTCACCTTAAAACTGTAAGTTAACTAAGCAAACCGAGAATGATGCTGCTAAGCCAGTTCCAAGCTTTTGGATAATAAAGCATTTAATAATACAAGTCCTCACCTGAAACTGATTTAGAATAGATCTTGCTAGTATACTCCACATTTCTCACAATATGGCAGAAATAAGACATAAAATCATTTTACTTTAAATAACTATTGAAGCTTTCCAGGTGACCAAAGAGACATACTGTAGGAGCAAACAGTATGATTTCCAAGCTTGGTTTTAGAGAGCTCTGAAGTAAAAAACAGTTCCAAAAATACTTTAAAAAATCTGAATTTTATCATGCTGAACTCAACACAAATAGTAGGGCCTGTAACTCTCAGAAGCAATGCTGCATTCTGCACAAAGTTGATTAAAAAATGCACAGATAAAAAGGACAACTTATGTATTTCCAAATGGCTCCTACTGTGAGTAGCTAGCAGAAAAATAAAACATAAATGTGAAAATAATAAAACTATGGAAAGGAAAATACAAAGCTGGTCCAACACTACCAAGGAAGTAAAATATCCATCAGGAAAAGGTAAGCTTTACTGATAGCTGTTCTAGTAATAGGAAAGCAATTCAAGGAATCATTAAATAGCTCCTTGTTCATGCATGGGAGTTGATGATGCAGAATTCTAGCATAATTTTATGGAGAAAGTGTGATGGTTGATCCTTGAAAAGGACACCCTACCAACCTGAGGTAACAAGTCTAAGAATACCCGTGAAAGACATCTGCTCACTTTGAGTTCTGTCATTTGTTCAGAACTTCACAAAGTTTTTATGAATGTTTTTGCAATTGTCAAGTGCTACAGACTCTAACTAAATGACTGAAAGTAAATGGATACTATTTATCTTTCTACAAAGAAGGAATTCATGTAGGAAAAGAAGGCACATTCATGTAGGAATGTTCTTGAATGACCTTAAGGTTGAAATATTCTCTATAATATAATTTTACTCATCTTTATTCTTACCTGGAAGAACATGTAACCGAGTAGTACTTAATGTTGAGGGGAAAAAAGGAAACCTTTCACATGGTCATAATGTTAAGATTTGTGAGTGATTAATAAATAGCAAGTAACAGAGCATTACAATACGTAATTATCTGCTCCTTAAGAATGCAATAATATGACAAGTATACAACAAAACAATGATGAAAAATACCCTACAAAATGAATTATCAAAATGTTGCCATGACATATATCAGTTGGTACACTGTCTACATCTGATGACATTTTGTAAAAATCTACCTCAGACTAACCTTTTCAACTGGAAATACTGAGACACAAAAATACAGGTTGCAAATTAAAAAGCGAAAGAACATTTCAGAGGAATGGTATATTAATTTTTTTTATGGCCTAAGGGAACCCCATTTTTAAGGAACATACAGTATTTTACTTTATTTTCCTAACTACAGTTCAAAATTTGTATACAGCCTTTTTAATCCAAATTTTGTATAATAAAAATGGTTGTTTTCATATATAAACTGTCTGAAACTTACACAGTTTAAAAATACTATCACTATAATGATCAGCTATTTGTCTAAAATGACTAAGCAATCTCTTCATTTCCTGTTTATTCTAGCTTTTTTTTCCAAACTACTATTTTGACTCATCAGGTTAAGCATGATTAGACTATTAATGATATATATTCTGTGCCCTACTTTTACACAATGCCCCTTTAAGTTGTCAACGCAGACCTACTAAATTTAAATTATTTACATATATTTGTAATGTCTCATGTTAGAAATAACATGCTAGATTAGCATGCTAAAATAAATCATGCAGGACAGAAACAGTGATTCCCCTTTTAATAATTTTAAAGTCTTCTTATACTTTTACCTATAAAATATTTGAAGAGTAGGTAAATTGAACTCTCTAATGCCACAAATGCACAACAGGAGTTGGAGTAGAATGTAACAATTTAATGACTTTTAAAATCAATGATTTAAATGTCACCTGGTACACTCCAAAATGACTTTTTTCTGTCCTTTAAAGACCAGAACTGGACTTGAAGTTCAACATTACGTACACTTCCACTATCTCCTACTGGAAAGCTGAATTTTCTGACTGCTAATCTAAGTGTAAACTTACACCATAGTATTTCATAATAATCATGCTTCAGCCATTTTAAAAGGCATTTTGCTTCCTTGACACAAGATGTTACAATGGTAGTTTTTCCATTATGGTGTAGATTTTCTCTAACAGACAATCAGGGGTGACAATGAAATACTGTGATAATTAAACAAGAGTAGCAAAATGTGAAAGCACGCTGAGTTAAGAACCTTATTTAGCATCACATTTAATTCAGTAATTCAAGCAAATATTGCTGATAGGATTACATGAAGAACTTACTAAGTATGAAGAAAAGCATTTCTCAATTTTAATACTACTGGCTTACAGGAAGAACAGTTTTTCATATTAGGACAGCTAAAATCAAGACATGTCCATTTATTTAATATTTATCTTGATTTTTTATTAAGTAATCTGTTATGGAAGACAGATCTTCCCCAGTAAGAACACTAATATACAATAGCCAAGCTCAACAGCAATGCTGTGCTTAATGTCTGTGGATCCCCACGGAATTTATTAATAGTATTTTGCCTCATTCCCACTGTGACTAGTTCTGCTACTAATTCAACAAAAGTTTTCACCTAGGAAAACATCAGTCCAGTAAAATCCATGAGGACTAAGTGCCTGAAGGATTAGCATGTTTTCATGGCATCTCCTTCATCAGACAGGAAACATTTAAGAGACTGATCATGAGCTCTCCCTGGAGTTATCTTCTACTCAATGACATTGCCTGGAATCTATCTAGCAAGCTGTCAGACATGAACATCTGACAGCAAGATTTGGATATAAACCTGTATTACTGTCATTACAGTCAAATGCAAACAGAAAAATAGCATTTGGGAAAAAAGAAAGCTTAAGTATCATACCTGGCTCTTATTGGGAAGTTCTGAGCAATGTCTTTCATTACCTTTAAGGCATCATAAACAGGGGTAGACATAATTCGAGTAGCTGCTTGAAAACTGAGATCTAGAGTGGGGGGAGAAAAATAAATTAAAAAAAAACCACTGGAAGTATCACTCAATCATAACTGCCTACAATCAGGAAAGTGTTCCATATCCATACACACATTCTCACTATTAACATATTTTATGTTTCAATTATTGGTTCAACAATTATGAAGTGACATTATTAAGATTGAAAAACTGATCACATGAAAGTTGGAAATACTAATTTCAGGCTTTTCTACAGAATTCTGCTTGAATTTCTTGAACATACACATTGTATATGTAATTTTGAAATTTACAGAAACACACTGAAAAAACCCAGACCATTCATCACAAAGTATTATGCCATCATCAAAAGGGTAGTACCACACTCAAGCCTAGATACACACCAATCCACAGACACCCATAACTGCAGGAAAGAGCAAGACCTTTCCAGACCCAGGACTTCACAAGTTTTTCAGATAGCAGATATATTTAATGTAGAAGGCTGTGTTGAGTATGTGAATTGTACAATTTTCAAAAGGAGCAGCAACTTCACAGAGCAAATGGAGACTTGTGAATGAAAAGTCAAACCACTGTCAAATTCCAATTCTCCTAAACACCTAGCACAATTTTTAAAGGTATCTCATTTTCAGAACAAAGTAGATCTTCAGATAATGGAACAGCTTAAAATTAATTTGTCTATCCACTGAAAAAACAATGATGGAATTCAGTTAGCTATCTCTGGAGCCTAACTTGAGCGTGACAAATTTTGACATGTAAGACTAGGACAAATCCAATTTTGGTACCCATGGGGTACTGGCCAAGACAGGCAGTAATATACTAGATGCCTCCATATACCTTGTATAGATCTGCATAACTAACTCGGGCAATGATGGTTTTTCCTCATAATTTTCTAGTTAAGACGTTTAAGCAAAAATTGAAAGCCTCAGGTTATTCAATTTGAGGAAAGCTGATGCTGCATATAGTAAGAAGTGCTGGGCAGAAATTCATAGAGAATGCTGCCTAGTAAAACCTTGCAACATCTTCTTGAAGCAGTAACGAATTAAAAAGATAAAAAGAAGGCTGAATCAAAGTGGATAAGACACTCATAGTTCAGCCTGATAAGGTACTCCTTGGCTGAAAAAAACAGGTGAGTGAGAGGTGGAATGTTAACTTGTATTTCTTAATACTTTTAACAAGAAGTATAAAAAGAAATAACTCTTAAAAGTAGGTTTCAACAGGCACATAAGTTGTGATCAGTTGAAGCAACAACACCCAGTTGCTGCCGTTACTACAGAGAGTGAGGAAGCTGTGAACTTGGGTCATACACTTAAAAGCCTTCATAAATTGTTTCCATTTTACGCTGAACAGCTAGGATAAAAATACTCAAATACCACTGAGGCCAACTGACATCTTTTTACCTTGGTTATCTCTGGTCAGGACTGTCACTTACAGACCTCCCCCTGCAGCACCCTAACACAGCTGAGAGCACAGTGTAAGGCACCTTGAGGAAAAAAAGTACTTACTAATTACTTACCTAAAACATAAAAGCTCTTGAAAGACAGCTCTTGAATGGTGTTTAGGTTCATTTATAAATAGAAGTATGCCCTATAGCTGAAGTAGTTTTGCTTAAATTTAGTTAGATTTTTACTTTGAAGCTAATTAAAGGAAATCAGAGAGAAGCTGTGCCATTAATTCAGCCACTATAATTAGTCATTAAGAATGAACTAGAGAAAGCACCCTGTCATGTCAGCAGTAAGGGTATCAAAACAACTGCACCAAAAAATGTGGGGGCTGAAGACTGAAGATCCTGAACCATAAGCCACTACAAGTTGTCCTAACATAAATTATCAGCATCCCTACGCTTAATTACTTTCAATGCTAAGAACTGGTTTCTTGGGGAGCAGCACCAGTTTCCTTTTATATATATATAGCCATAACACCACAGAAAAGACCACCACTAAACAGAGACCTTGTACTGGCTTTTGAAGGGAGACATTAAAGGACTGAAGTTTCATGGCTGCTTCTGCTTTAGTATCAGCCAAGTGGTATTCAATCACACCAAAAGAAAAACAGTCAAACCCACTATTTTCTTGTTATTTGCAAAGTAGATTTCTCGGCAGAACTTTAAAGCACTGTTTTTCAATTGTTTTTAATTTCGGACAAACACAAATCCTGCAGGTGAACTTCATTGATAAAAGACTGCAAGTGAACTACAATTATCCCACATAGCTAGTATCAGACTGGACATTGCTAGCAGACTCTGTAACATCAGGGTCCCAAAAGAAACTGAAGCTCAGATTGCTCAGTCTCCATCACTGCTCTAATATATAGGCAAACTTACTTTGATCAGGTTGTTCTCTAAAACTGAAGAATGTAAGGGGGAAAATTTAGTTGTGTAAACTTAACTGTCGTGACATTTTATGAGAGATTTATATTTTAAGAGCGATTTAGAGTTTCATTCAAGCTACAGAATGTCCTGCAAGTCACCAGCACAAAAGCTTTCCACAATTGACATATTTGTTTTCCTTTTCTACAGGAAAGCTTTTAAAAGCATGTTCTTTTACTTGATATTATATAAAAAAAAAATGCATCAGTGTGAACTCCAGTACATTGACAGAATTTACAAATTAAAGAAAACAAGCTGTCCTAACATGTATTTCATTCCAACCCAATAGTTATGTCAAAATGGTATCTTTTGCCTGACCTCTAAAAAAACCATCAAAACCAAGTTTTTATACCTGAGATGACACATCAGGCAAAAAAAGCAGGCAATATATCTCTCCATCTTATAAAATTACTTCAATGTTCCTTTCATTTCTAGCATACAATACAAGGTATCAGCACATGCCTTTTCAATACTTGAGGTATTGCAGCCTTTTTATGAAATGATGCCTCTTTTTAAAAGAAGCTTTTATCATAATGTCAATACATTAAAATAACAAAGGACTATTAAACAGAGTATTGTGTTAATTAAAATAAAAAATGCAATACATACCCTGTAACTCCCAAACCTTCAGTGGTTCCATGTTGTTAGTAGTTTCAATTAGATGCTTTTCAAACTCTATCAGATTATTTTTCAGATCAGGGTGCATCTGTCTACAATAAAACATTTTATTTCAAAAAAGAATCAATTATGCCCATCAATATTTTATTTCATCCACACTACTGCTCACAGCTAATACTGTATTCTTAGGATAACAACCAAAAATGAAAGTTTTAACTCATTCTTGAAACAAAAATATGGATTTGGGGTGAGAAGATGATTTCTGAGGGCTAAACCCCAGTTAAATAGAATCATAGAATCATTTAGGTTAGAAAGGATCTTTAAGGTCCTTAAGTCAACCATTAGCCCAGCAGTGTCAAGTCCACCACTAAACCATATCTCTAAGTGCCACGTCTACCCAGGGATGGCAACTCAACCCCTTTCCCGAGCAGCCTGCCTCAATCCTTGACAACCCTCCCTGCAAGGAAATTCTTACTAAATACCAGGAGTGAAATTATTTCGTAGGGATCTGTCTCAAAATTTATAAATTTATATGGAATAAATGAACTCAAAGATTAGGCAGTATTAACACACCATACAGGTAACTTTTTAGTTTGTTTACCATAGGATGATGTATACCTGTGTATCAACTGTGCTATATATTGACTGTAACTGAACACACTCTTTGTAGCATTAACTACAAAAACCATAGGCAAGACAATGTTGAGAACAAGTTTTATAAATTGACACCTCTGACAAAAATCAATCTACTGAGCACACAAATCACCAGTCAGACGTGAAGAACATGGTACACAAAAGCTTAGCTATTTGTTTTGAAAACATAACAGGTAGGTGAAGAAGTTTTGAGGGCAAATACTTCAGCCTGCTACAAGATATCCTTGAAAAAAAAAAATCTTCATTAGATTTCTAAACATTTTATGTCTTCTGCTTACATTTGTAACTATTTCACAGATGAGAAAAGTAAAACTTTTGACATGGCTGTAACAGAGGGACAATTTGCAGACTACTGAAACATCTATTTTGCCTCCTGTATGAAAAGGAGAAGAGAAAAAGCCAATGAATGCAGAAACAACGTCAAAAAGTCTGAATAATTATCTGACAGCTTCACAAATCAGTCACAGTGGTGAATCAAGAGACTAAGTATAGCTAAACCTAGCAGAATACAAGAAGAATAAAGCTCAGATAAAGATATGGCATAAACAACTGGGATTATCTGGTGTGCAAGGTCTCAAACACATAGGTGAAACAACAGGGAAGCCTCAAGATCTGGGTGTACTTCTACCTCAGTGTGTTTGAGAACAAAAATGCAGGAAGGGGATGGGCTCTCAAGAGTTCAGACAGAATTAGCAGCTCTGAACTTTGAGACTTAAAGTTTAGTGACAATATCTACAAACAAGTTTATTTTTTGTTTTAAAGAGAGAGAATGATATCTGGAGAAGACCCACAGACTCAAGGGTTTTTTGCTGAAGTAAAAAATTTATGATTCACTGTATGGATCTGTTACAGGAAAAGGGAAGCACTTAGGATGACTGCAACCACAAAATGAATCCACCAACAGAGGGCTGTAAGGGGCGCTCGATAGGGTAACATTCAATTTCATCTAACAGACTGAAGCTTGGAAAAAAGAGCTCCTGCTGGAAGAGAACACAAACTCCAGAATAAGGTGGTACCTATAATAAGCCCATCTTCCTAGAAATATCACTCCTTAACTCCATGAAATGCATTAATATCCTTCTGAAAAACACCTTATGGAGACACAGCACAAGGGTTTGGATTTCTTGTGCTACTCTTGCATTTTGAAAACCAACATTTTCATTCTAATTATCTAACAAATGTGAAATCACAATGTTCTAAGTTTTTGTGAGTGTTACCCAGACAGATATTTTTAATTTAAAAAGTTTACTGTATACAGTCTAAGATAATTAGAAAACTAAAAGCAATAAATTGAAATTAACAGAATAAACAACCATTGTATCTTTATGTTCACAAGACATTAAAAAAAACCCACATAATTTTCACCACATAAAGTAATTTCCAACATAAATCTCAATTCTTCTATTAAAAAAACCCAACTGGTTCAGGTTCCAGAAACAAATGTAAAAGATTAATTACAACTTGTATCAACTCACTTTAATTTGCCAAAGAGAAATCCTTGGACATCACTTTCCTCCTCCTCTTCCTCATCGTCCTCTTCTTTTGTCTCATTTGCTCCTGAACACATAGTGCATGTGGACAATATAAGCCAAGAAAGTTATTGTTTTATTATGTTTTTATGAATTATAAAACAGTTACTAGAAGCATACAATCACAAAGTTGTCATTTCCAGATGTAGTTTTAATTAGATTTATACTTACATATTTTGGCATCAGAATTAATTACTCTACAGAACTTTGCAACATTAAAATTAATTTTTTAATATAACTCATTGAGTGGTAACAATTTTTTTATAAAATTAAATAGATGTGGTTAAACAGTTCACTTCCCAAAATAGCCATTTCTCAGTTTGATTAAGTGGTAAGGTATAACTCTTATCAGTCAACTACTACCAAATTTACACCTGAAAAGCCTGATGACCTTAAAGCACTTGAATCTCCAGCTGGCATTTGATGTAAGTCAGGGATCAGTTTCTTCCCCTTTAAAAAAACTAAACTATATTTTGACACGACTCAAAGGTCATTAAACCTTAGTCTTACCAAAGAGAGTTAATTTTCCTTTTACCTTGTAAATGTCCCTGCAAAGTAATTTCTCTGTGTCACCATGCTGTAGTTACCACTTTCTGTAGTAAATGTCTCATTTCAATATATTGTAACATGCACCAGTCCAAATTCTATGGTACATCACATCTTTCCTACAGAGGATTGTGAAAGGATTTCCACAGAAATTCAGAAAAAAACCTCTCAGCTCTGAAACACGAATGTGTAGATACTGTAGTTATTAGTATATGAGAGATGCCAACAATCATAAAGTAATAGAAGTACAAAGGTTAATCTTAAAATTACTGAAAGGAAGAAAACTGGGTTGTGTTTTGAAGACCCACAGAAAACAACAATTAGAGGTTAGGAAAGTGGACTGTATCCTAAGCACAGATCTTTACAAATGTTCACATATATTTTACTTTCTTATTTCCTAATACCTGAGATTTCCTTCTGTAGAAACAAATTAAGTATAGCCTTCAAAACACTAATGACTGAAGATTCTAGAAGCTAAAGATTTTAACACATTTTAATAGCATTTCCAGTGAGGTATCAAATCAATTAAAAAATCCACATACCTTTAATCTGTGTGTCATCTACTGCTTTATATTCTGTACTCTTTATTGCAAGTTCCACACCATATCCAGACAAATACATTTTCCGGGAATTTGGTTTCTGCTTGATGATATTATTTTAACAGAAGAAAAAACATAACTTAACAAATGTATTTAAAGGAGATTAACAATATCTAATATTGTAACTTTAAAATGTTATGACATTTAAGTCATTACTTAAATTCATCTCTCAATTCAAAGTGCAAGGCATACTGACAGTCCACTGAGAAGGCATGTAACAAAATGTGCCGATGTCCTTTATCTCCTGCAAATCACAGAAAGGCTGGTCAAAATTGTAGTCCTTTTACACAATACTAGAAGAGGGACTAGAACAGCCAGAGTTCATAGCACCCTATACAATTATTGATGCCTTCCAACTCACATTTTAAACTGTTACTCATTTCTTTTTAATCTTGCCAGACTTCCAGGATGTTAAGAGGAAATTCTCTCTTTTTGCATCAGACTTATTCTTTAAAAAAGTTTTGATAAAACAATTAATCACTTTCTGCAAGAAGTATTAAGAAAATGTATTAAAGTATCACTGCTAAAAACAGGTTGCCACTTACTAAAAACAAACAACAACTACTTCTAACTTTGAAGCGGAAATTTGACATTCAATAGTATAATTACACAAAGCATACTTATTTCTGTATACATGCCCTAATTTGCCCCAAATGTATGAAAATCCCCTTTCCAAAATGCAATTTGCACATGCACAGCAGCAATTTCTTGAAAGCTTTAGCTCGCAATTTCTAAGAATCATTGTGTACTGAGAATCCTCCAGCCCATGAGTGAAAACCCAAGGCTGGGGGCTTCTCTGTCCATCCTCTTAGCAAATCTCAAGACAGAGGGAGCAGAGAGCACTCTATAAGTAGTCTCAGTGACATTGGCAAAAAAAAAAAAAAGAGACAGCAGAATGACCGTACCTCTTCTGTTATCAATGCTCCCTCTTCTGGAATTTAATGTAAAAAAGGAGGGAAAATCCATCTCAGTGGGAACCAAAGAACAAAAATGGAGGTTGTGAGGAAGGAAGAAAAGGGAAGAGAGGTCTGAAGAGAGAAAAGGTGCAGGCAAGAAGACAACACGCATTTTGAGGGACCATGATGCGTAAGCCAAGCAGAGCAATGAGACATTTAATATGCAAGTAGGCATTTGACTGAAATAAAAGAGCATAAAAGAACAAAGTTCAATAAAAATTATATCCCATACAACTTAGAATTCAAGACTGGTTTCCTCAAATTCTCTATTTCATTACTGTGAGCAAACAACTCGAAGTCATCTGCAAACTACGTATCTCATCTCCCTGAAATGCCTGGTCTACATATATTGCAGCAACCTCTCACTCCATCAGATTATTCTCAGATTAGTCACACTGTTTAAGAGCTGTACTTTGAATATAAATCACAAAACCCTTCCAAAAATCAAAACTGGGGAAATATAGTTCCATATACTGGTATTTTTCTTGTTTTGTTTCAGGGAGAAGAGTAAGTGAAGAAAAGAATTCAGAAACACTGTGTTTCAAATAGTCACACCATGGAACACAAACATTTTAAAACTGGTCAATGATGCCGGCCGTGATAGCCCACACTGCTGGATCTGAATGAACATATGAGATTACATTGAGAATATGTAAAAATATAATTGGTAATTTCTCAATTTGATTCTCTATTCTACTTTCCATTTTTCTAATTCTAGTTACTATGTTCAGCCTGCTGCACCAAGATTCACCAAGATCTTCGTACACTGTACAAAATCCAGACATATAACCAAAAAGGAGGTATTTCAAGATCAGTGATGCAATCAGTGCTTGCATGCAGGATTGGTAACATTATCATGCTTTCCCGCCTTCACAGTTTGTATTAGATGAATTATTTACCTAGAAAGTTTTAACATTAGAAAATGTATTGCACATAATTTAGGCAAATGCAAAAATTAATGTAGAAAATGTGTATTGTCAAAAAGCAAGCAAAGCAAAGACAGAATACTAACTGTTTACAGAAGCAATGTTGATTTGAAATGCATACCTGAACATAATGCCGGAGAACATAAACAATTTCCTCCTTTTGTGCCTTCTCAGATAAAATCTTGTGGAATTTGACAAAGTCTTTTGTACCCATTTCTGCATATAGAATAACCACTGGGCCATCCTCTTTAAGAGTTGGGAATTTATGGTCTACCTTGAAAAGATATGGCCTGGGTCTGGTTTTAAAACAAATAATTGTGATAGTATAAAGTCAGAAAATTAATTAAAACAGTGGCAGTTTTTCTACTTCATAATTGAAAAAACTAGTAAATGTTTATATGCTAAAAGTATACAAGCCATGTTAAAATCATCACAAAAAATCAGGATTGCTCACAAACCCAGAACAACAAACTCATGTATAAGAAACTGAAAAATCAGCATCAACTATAAATAATTGTATTTTATTAAATCACAACACAAAGCATATAAAAAGCATAGCACTTGGAGATTTTGTGCATCAGTAACAGCTCGAAGCTTTCATTTGAATGATACATTACATCTGTTAGAGATGCACAGAGCAATCAGGGAGGAACAGTAGCAGAGGGAGATTCTGTGAAGTTTGAGAAAGCTGGTAACACACCTGGAAGCTAACTGTTTTGTACTACTGTGACACCACTGAGCTCTGTTAATTCAGCTAATTTTGCAAATTTTGACTGCCTACCTATCCTCCTAACTGAAAATCATGACTAGAAAAGCTACACTGCAATGATTTCTTAGATGACTAAAAACATCTTTTGAATAAAACCTGGGAAAGATGGAGAAGTAACAGAGGATATGATTGAGTAATACACTCAAGGTACTAATTATTGATGAGCACACTTTTTCAAAGTTGCCTTTGCACAGACAGTCAGAAGACCAGCAAACTCTCTCCAAGCATTCCCAAGGCAAGTTAGGAAACTCTAATACAACACACAGTACAGAACTGTGTAGTAGACACTCACTGAAGAGCCATACTGGAAAGGTGTGAGCAGAACGCCACAGTTTCTGTCATGCAAATCTTAGGAATATCTTCAATATAAAAAAACATAGAATAATTTACACTGCAAAGGTAACCTTTGGAGGTAATGTGCTGCAAACCCTCACTTCAAGCAGGAGCAATTTCTATGAGGTTACTCAGGGTTTTAACACCAATGTCCTGCGTAAGTTTGGTAGGTATGCAATCAAGGATCTCATCTGTAAGGCAGAATAAAAGGAGGGGCCCAGTTTAAGAATTAACTTGGGTGCATGTAGCCAGGTGTCACAGAAATATCAGGCAAGCTGTCCCACTGCTGTCACAGGACAAGGCAGAGCAAATAGGTGAGATCTGGGAGCCTGAAACCACTCTTGAATGAGTAAGCTCTGTGAAAGAACTGATCCAGATTTGCCCCAATAAAAGCATACGTGTGAGATGTGACTTGAACAACTTCCTTCTCATAGCCAGAGAGACAAGAGCTGCCACAGTCATGTAGAGAGAGGAAAACCTAAATCAAGGGAGCTTCTCTCTTCCTAACTAACCACTTCTACCAACCAACCAAGGTGATTACTGAGTACTGCTATGATTGAACAGTGACAGTCTCAAAGGAAGAATTTCAAATCACAGTGAACATGCTTCATAAAAATATTGAATGCTGCAGTGAAGTAACACTGCATAGAGCTCTTCTAATGACCTTGGGTTCAGAATTAAAGTGTTCAGCCTTTGTAAATCCAAGATAAGCCTCTGCTCTCTGTTTCTCTTCAACACTGAATAGTAGTGACAAGGAATTGATTCTCCTGCTCTTAGAACTGAAAGCTAATTATTTCCTGCCATAAGAGATGCTCATAAGAAGGCTGCCTGAAAGACAAGGAAGAACAGCTGGGCAGACAAAAAGATAAAAAAATGACACAGATGTGGAGTTCAGCACTTGCTTATCACTCACTAGGGTAGTACAGGCAACTGTATGCTTGTCTAGATAATTGTCAGGATAGGATGCAGAAGCAATGTGATAAAAGACAGCAAACATGTACTGACAAATGTAAGATACTGATTGTTTTCAGCAAAATGTGGCTCCATTTAATGCTTCTGCTCTTCACAGCGATAGTCCCAGAAATCTTAGTGTTGTGTTTTGGACAGTTAGGAAGATAAGCAATCCCAATCATTTAACCACAAGTACTTTGACACATCCAGAGCCCTTGAGTTCTGGAGCCATTGCAGCTCCACACAAAATACTTCCAATTAGAACCACACAGTCCATTGCAACGTGGCTGAAAGTGCAAAAGACAAAATCACAGTCACTGCTGCATAAAGGACTGGGAAAAAAAAAAGCAAAACCTTAACCTTGACATGCAGAATATTTGGGCTCTCCTTAGTCCAAAGAGCCTGAGACTTCCTGAATCTGGGGTTGAGATGATGAATCCACGCAAAAGAATGCTGCAGTCTCTTCTTCCTCTTCCAGTGAGATTTGAAACTATCAGTCCCTAAAATCAGAACATTTCTAGCATCCTCATCCAAATATGGTGAACAACTGAAAGTACAGCTTAAATTGGCCGGGCTTAATTGGAAGAGTCATGACAGACAGAAGACAGAGAATGGAACACAAAGGAAAATACTCTGAAATTAAAAAAAGAATCAATAAATCAAAAAGATCTCTTCTATGAAAAGACAGAAAAAGAATGACTGGTTTAGAGCAATCACCTGCAAGATGGCACACTGTCCCATATATCATTTGTTCACCCTGTAAAAAAAAAGGAACAGGAGCACAGCCCTATCTTTATCACCTAGCCTAAATATCACCAGCATAGGTGAAAAGCATCTGCTACCCAGAGTACAAATGGAACAAGTGTACAAGTGGAAAAGACTACCTGAACATGTGAAGGTGAACATGTTTTGCTCATAGTCTAGCTCCAGGTATTCTAAGTATTTGAGTGATACAACTACTTTTGGGGTGGGGAGAAGGAGGGAAAATTTATCAGGATTTTGTTCCTGCAGCTCTGAAGGTTGTGATATGACTGGTGCATGCAAAGCTATTGAAAATAGAAGACAAATCAAATAAAAGAAACTTCTGTTTTATTGCAAGTTCTTAATAATTTCTAGAAGTCTAACTATCTCAAATCTGAATAATTCAGGATTCTATTGTTTAGTATTGTGATTTTCCAGAATCTTGTACATTTGGGAATAATATCTCCAGAAAGGAGAATGTGCTGGGTCTAGTTAACTGCTTTAAAAGATTACTATATTCAGACATTGCAATAAAATGTTAAGGTCTCATGATGCCTTAATATATGGCCACAAGAATTTAACAACATTTTTAATTATTTGTACTATATTTTGGCTTTTACCTAAGAAAATAAGAGATATTTGTTAGAAGAATGTAATAGTTAAAAATGAGAAATTGTGAACTAGACAGTGAGATGCTTTTACAGAAAGCTTGGCTATTGAATAAGCAAAAGAAAATTATTTAGTAGGTAATTGTATCAATGGACTTAGAAGACACCACAAATCATACATGTAGAACACAAAATTATTTTCAGAAGCAACCAACCCCAAAGAGACAAATTTATAGGTTTTCATTGTTTTTCCCCACAATTTATATTTGACAGAAAGCAAAATCAAAGAAATATACCCTACTAAATCATCTTTCTGCTCTACATGTCTCCATGAAGTGCCTGAGGGTATGGACACTAATGTATATTATGGTGACCATGGCGTGGGGCGGGGGGAGGAGGAAAGAAAACAAAAATTACACACAGGTCTTAAAGAAACCCACAAAATAATATCTTTTTTAAAAAGAGAGATTAAACATTATGCTTTCATTATACTGTTACTGTTGTTTCGATAGGTTCTATGTATTTTACTTCAGAGCTCAAATGAACTCTGGACTGATGCTAGTTACCACAGGACAAAACCTGTGGAAAGAGTTGATAGGTACAAAGTCTAACACACGGTGAGGAAAGGTTATGCCAGCTGAGGTAGACTCCTCTTCTACTCATGTGCCAAGCCCTTGCAACGCAGAAAAACTCAAGTGCAGTGACACTGACTACAGAATCTGTCAGCAGAGTACCACGTCAGACGTGTGACACTGAAACTTTGTATAGAAAGTACACTGTAACTTAAACTTGACTATCCCATGTTAAAAAAAAAAACAACACACCAAAAAAACAGGAAAAAGTACAAAATTGTCCATGTGATTAGGGGACCAAAGCTCTATGATTTTATTTTAAAACCTACTTTGATTCATAATTGATGAATTCATAATACTAAGCTCTTTAGTAATCTATTTTTCCTGCTAAACCAGATCATTGTATTTACCTCTTAGTAGCCTTCTTCAGCAGCTTTTTTATTTCATTAGTCTTACAGGTGTGCTTCTCATGGATAACCACAAATGCACTGCAGCCTTCTGGTGGAGGTTCATCAGCTGCAATCTAATATTTCAACAATTATACTCAACCAGAATGCTTTGATTGCACTTCAACTTAAACTCACATCCCTTTGATTAAAATAACAGCTGCCATTAAGTTGTGTTTCTAATTAAGCCCATTCAAAATTGGGTACGTGGCGGGGGGGGGGGGGAAGAAAAATATCAAAAGATTAAGACCCTATGCTCTTTGTGAGATGTAGTCTATTAAATGCAGTCATACTCCAGAAAATGAAAGTACATTTATGTTCTGTAAAGACAGGACTGAGAAATCTCCTCCACAAGCTGAAATCACAGCCTGTACTTTGAGATATTTTTAACTTTAGTTGCTATCAGCAATCACGTTAACATACAAAGATTAAACTTCTAAACCAACAAATCCCAAACAAGTAACGTCAATTTTTGATTCTCTCTCTTTCCCATCTCCTGCCTTTTTTTTTAAGCTCTACTCAGCTATTCCAGTATGAAGTGGGAATTGTGACTGCATGTCAGTGACTCTGGATTCACCAGCTGAAAGATAAAAACAAAAAGAGTCTGAGAGTATGATATTCCTCCAGAGAACACCTGCAAAACTCCCTAATTTTATTATAGCTTATTACGTTTCAGAAACATGGATTTCTCACTTTATCTTAAAGGTGGCATTGCTAAAGGAGGAGTAGCAGTTTTAGGTTTAGAGGCACAATGAATTTATGTACACTCACTTTTTCATTAATAAAGCAGATTTTTCTATTTTTCAACTTTTCAAATACTAAAACAATTAGAAAGATGAGAAATCCACTAAATAACAAATATCAATTACTTAAAGCTACAGGAAATGTCCTACTCTGGGAATGTCTGAATTCCCACAGGATTATTCGAAGCAATGCAAAAAAATCCCCATGACCTGAATTTTAAAAAATGAACAATTGCAAAAAAATTCTACCCTGAAAGGAATGCTAGCCTTATAACTGAATATGAATATTTGTTCCTGTCAATATAACCAGCTTATAAAGCATCACCTTCATCATGTTTGATTCCAAATAATATTGGCATATATTTTACTGAACTCTAACAATGAACATCGTTTAGCCAAAATACCTCATTCAATCATGTACCAAATATATCAGGCAATACTGTCACCTGCTGAAACATCTGAACAGTTGGAGAATAAGCCCGTATGGAAAGTGCAAACTTCAATAGATTGATTTGCAAATTGGATAAAAATTGTCCTGCTTTCTTCAAGATTAAGTTGTAATAGGAGTACTCTGAATCTGTTGAAGACAGAAAAAACAAAAAAGACAAACTTTTAGTATTTAGCCCTAAATGATGTGACATATCTATCTGCACTATATAATAGACAAGCACTAATGCCAGTGCTGCTTGCCATTCGAAAGTCTTCAGTGTTGTCCACCAGTAACTGTTCCCTGTCCTATGAATCCAGAGGCCTAAATAACATAAAAACAACAGAAGAGAGTTCAATAGCACTAATTAATATCTAAATTATTTTCAGCAATATAAAAACCCACTCAACAATAATGTCTCTTGAAAAACCTATACGGAAAGTCCTGAATGGAGCATTATTTTACAAATAATTTACTCACATTTAGCTTGGAAACCCTCCAATCATGCAATTTACATAAATAAAAATCTTCTAAAGGTGTCATTCTTTGGGCTACTCTCACATATTCTATTTCTTCCTTAAAAATACATGATAAACAAGAGTATGAGAATGGATGGAACACGTGAAGTAGCTTCCCCCCTCTCCCTGCATATCCTGTATTTTCAAGGTCAAAATTAGGACTCTGACTAAGAAAGTAGGTGGATGGTGGCTGGGAATGACAGAAGTGATAATATATTGAGAACATTGGTTGGAAATAATTAACCTTCAATTCTCATTCTAGAGGCATATTCAATTTTCATAACTAAGCAGCTCCTATCCTCTCATTTTCCTCTTTACAACCCTGTCGTGGTTGTAAAAAAAAAAAAAAAAATCTTCTTTTGCTCTTAAAGCCTCTAGTATCTCCTTTCTGCCTTCTCCTCCTTAAAACTCATTATTTAGAAAGGCTGAGTTTGCTGTAATTCACTAGAAAAAACCCCTAATATTAGGGAAGTGTGTAAGTTTATAAAAGCTCCTCCTCATGAATTCTACATGATGTCCTCATTTCAGCAGGGGTAGAGTTAATTTTCCACCTAGTAGTTGGTACAGTGCTGTGTTTTGGATTCAAGGAGAGCAGAACGGTGATAACACACTGAAGTTTTAGTTGTGCCTAGGTAGTGCTTACCCTATGTCAAGGACTTTTCAGTTCCCCCGCTCAGCCAGTGAGAACGTGCACAAGAAGCTGGGAGGGAGCATGGCCAGGAGAAGCTGACCTGAACTGGCCAAAGGGTCATTCC
Source organism: Corvus kubaryi (assembly GCF_017639235.1). Lineage (NCBI taxonomy): Eukaryota > Metazoa > Chordata > Aves > Passeriformes > Corvidae > Corvus > Corvus kubaryi. The sequence continues at coordinate 36,303,264 of NW_024580667.1, read as the reverse complement.
ATACCATGAAATGTCATGCTCAGTATATAAACTGGAGTGTTGGCTGGGAGTTGTCAATCTCTCCTTGAGGACAGGCTGGCCATCGGTCAGTGGGTGATGAGCAATTATATTATGCATCACTTGAGAGAACTTTTATTCCTCTCTCTCTTTTTCCTGTTATTATCATTATATTTCACTTTATTTCAAGTATTAATGGTTTTTATCTCAACTCACAGGTTTTACCTTTTCCTAATGCTCTTCCTCATCCCACTGGAGAGGACAGAGAGTGGGCATGTGCTATTTAGTTGCCGGCTGCAGTTAATCCATGACATATAATTGTTACTGTCTTACATTCAATTCAATCGATGAAAAACCTATGTTCTCTACACCCACACATAGCCCTGGCAGAACCCAAATGGCAACAAAGCTGGTGAAGGCTCTAGAGCACATATCCTGTGAGGAGCAGATGAGGGAGCTGGGGGTGTTTAGCCTGCAGAAGAGGAGGCTCAACAGAGATCTTACCACGCTCTGCAACCACCTGAAAGGAGGACGTAGCCAGGTGGGGGTCAGCCTCTTCTCCCTGCCAAGTATTGACAGGACAAGAGGAATTGGCCTTAAGCTGTGCCAGGGGAGGTTCAGGTTGGACATCAGGAAGAATTCTTTCACTGAAAGGGTGGTGGACCATAAGAATGGGCTGCCCAGGGAGGTGGTGCAGTCACCACCCTTGGAGCTGTTCAAGACATGGCTGGGCGGGGCACTTGGTGCTATGGTTTAATTGGCAGAGTGGCAATTGGTCTAAGGTTGTACTCAGCCTCCAAGGTCTTTTCCAACCTTAATGATTTTGTGATTCTAAATGAGATAAATTTGGCTTTACATGTTGAAAACAGTGAATATAAAAATTTGGAAGTAACAAATCCTTCCAGATTGAAACTTTTTTTCAATAACTATATTTTTAAATTTTCTTGAAATTATCTCCACAAAAAAAATTAAATCTTGAATTTCTGCCTCCCCACTCAGCCCCAAATAACATCCTATTGAAGACAACGAAGAGCCATTAAATATATGATTCTAAAAGTTCTGCCTCAAAATATTTTTACCACAAGTCTTTAAATTTTTTGGCTTACAAATTTCATCTATGCTTTCACTGCTGTATTTAAAACAGCTGACATTTTTTTCCTGGAAGGTTATTATGACAACGATGATTTTAATAAGTAAAAAAAAAAAAAAAAGTTTTTTTGTCTGCCTTCAAAAATGACTGTACAACACTGACAAGGATATATTTACCAAATCATGATTCACTCCCACTACTTCAACTTCTATTAACACTGTTGGCTTCACTTAGAATACAACTGTGCTTTAAACTTCACCGAGATACATGAATCCATGTCAAATGCTATATGAGCCACCTAATGCAAAACCAATTTTTAGAGTTTATTACATACAGAGAATATTCTGAGATGGAAGGAACCCACAAGAATCCTCAAGTTCAACACTACAGTGGACTTAAGTGAACTCTTAAGGCCTGCACATGGATTGAACCTGTGACCTTGGCGTTATTAGCACACCATGCTCTAACCAATTGAGCTAATTTTAATTAATCAAAACTATGGCTTGAGCTTTGCAAATTATTTTCACATAGTATTGAATCCTTGATATTTGGTAACTACTTGCCCTCCAAGTTCATTTTAACCTTGCCAAAAGAGTAGAAGTCATAATAAGTTTCTTAGGGCATTACAGGCAATCATGAAGAACCAGATTTTTCTGGTTATAAAATCCTGCATGACAGCACATTACCACTAAATCATTAAAAACATAAATTTAAAAGTAAGTAGAAGAGATCATGTTAACAGGCTACAGCTCCAGACATCTGAATGCACATGTATGAGCTTTATATCTGTGAACTTTCATCCTAGCCATGAGAAATACAGCCTAGCAGGCAACAAAACCTGAAAAGCTCACTCTGAAGATGCCTTAATTTGTCAGCTGAAAAGCTCTCCCAGCTCCTGTAGCCAAATTGATCAGATTGACTACAGCAAGAAATGAACAGCCAGCTAAGCAGACTCACATTTAAATGTTGACATTTACTGTCCACAATTTACAGCAGTATCTTTTATCACAGGTAAGTTAAAAATAATTAAAAGAGACAACCATGGCAGTCACCAAAGATAAGAAAGTATTACAGCACAGCTCCTCAGACCTCATGCACACACAGCACAAAATTAATCTGAATATATGCTGGTAACCCACAACAGAATTCAAAATACTAAGGCACAGGAGGTAGGGAGAATAAATATAAGGGACATAATTAATCAGAAGAACACAGTGTGCTGGAATAATTTTTTTGTGGGATGGAAGTATGAGGATTGTTCCAACTGCATAGCTACGTATGTCTGGATCCACAGATCAGCTAGCAAATTAGAGATCCCAGGTAACAGCAGTTCAGGCAATCACTGGCCAGTCAAATCTCTATGCCATTCAAATAAGATGCCAGTAAAGAGGGAATACTTTATTTTATTGCATTATTCGTATAGAAATGCCATGTTTGTGAAACTGATTCCTCTTGAATCTTTAAGGTTTATATACACATAAAAAATACTTGTCTAATTTAGTTCTGAATAATCTGTAGTCTTCTAGATTGCAACAAATAATTTGCATGATTGTTGTTTATATGAAATATACCGTTGCATTTTTTTCAGAGAAAATTGTTTCCAAAGAGAAAATATGTTTGTGTGTTGGTTTTGTTTTGGTTTTTAATATATATTTATGAGGCTGCTGAAAATTCAATATATAAACTGAAGCACTTGGAAGACAGTAAACACTCGAGCGATAATTAGTCGGCAGGGAACTGGCTACTTACCTTCCCTCAGCAATCATAAATTAACCTTTAGGGATATAAAAGCAGCAGCAAGTTTTAAATGCCATCTTCAGCGTTTTTTAAGTGCTGGTTTTAGTAGGAAATTTTTGCAGCTTTGATTTCTTTATAACATACCTGCAGCTCAAAATAGCATCACCTGCCTTTCCAAGTATTTCACAAGCCTGGCAGAAAATATGTTGCACATTAAGTAGATATAAACAATGTTGCTCATGTTACCTGAAGACCTCCCATTAATCTAATAGTGTATCCCATCACTAACCGGTTCATGTTTTCCATATGGTATAATCAAGATGCTGCCCAAGTTGATTTGCGTTCATATCAAAAAAAAAAGTTAAAACCACCAAATACATCACCAGACTAAATATTTTACCAAATTCCATATACATAATTCCTATCAAATCCATTAAATTGCTACAAATATCACAGCTAAAGAGACCATTAATAAACCTAATTTGGTAATGCTAAATACTTTAAATTAGCAAATTAACAAGACATGTTGATTATTCTAAATTTAAAACAACAAGTTCTGAGAACTGATTAAAAAAAAACCACTGAAAATCATCCAAGGGAGGATTTAGAAGGAAAAAAGCAAGCTACCCTATTTGATTTAAGTTGCCTTCTAGCTTTAACACTTTACGACTCTTCTGAAACATTCAACGGTGCACTGGGATACAAATCTATCATCCAATTCCTTCATAAACCCAAATTTTCAGCTTCAAATCTAGGAATTGTTTATCTTGTATGAAAATGTTTCTATTTAAACAAACAAACAATGCTTTTATTTCCTGCTTATTCATCCTGTCTGCTCTTGGCATCACTCAGAACTGAAAAGCCAATTGCCCCAACCAATCCTTTCTCAGCCAGATCCTTTAATTTACACAAGTAGTTGTTGCTACATCAGTTTTAACACATCATGAACATCCTTCTACGTCAATGTGTCATGACATGCAGCAACTAAGACAGAACCCATTCCACACCATACAGAGAACCAACTTCTCCTCAGAGGTAAACTATTGCACACCTCGCAGTAAACTGTGCCACTGCAGTTTTGCAGCACCAGATTCTTCACTCAAGCTGACCAGTTTATTGTAAACATCTAATGCAGACTTCCTGTTCATTAAGAGCATCCATTTCCTTAGATTCAGACTACCCCAACTACGACTTCACTTTTAGGAAAGCCACTTGGTGCCAGAACTTCAAATTTTCCTGCATTCTTGTCATAGGTATGTGTTGGCCATAAAGATAAATATACACATCAACTGCTCAATATGCTTAATTAAAGTAGTATTTCAGTACAGTGTCAAGGTTCCCAACTGCCAGCATCTAACAGTTCATTGGCATGATAGATCACGGAAATCATCCTACTGTAATTTATTTATTCTCAATCACAGAGTTTATCCAGGTGAAGTAGGTATTTAACTAACAGCTAATTTCAACAGACATCTGTGTCACTAATAATAAATGTCATTAAAGCTTCAAATTCCTTGGAAAGCATGTCCAAGCAAGCAGAAAATAGATGGCTGATAAAAAAAAAAAAAACCTGACACATCATCTAATACAGCAGTCTTACCCCAAGGCAATGCCAACTGCATCTAAACCACTCATAGAAAAAAAAGGGTAAGTTAAAAGTGACTTCTGGAGGTCACCTCACCCAAAGTGTTACTTAGAGATATAATTTCAAGGCTTGACTAGGCTGCTCAAGGCCTCAAGCAGTAGTATTTTGAATTATCTCAATGAATAGATTCCAGAGCCCCCTGGAGCAGTCAGCTGCAGTGTTTACCCAACGCCATAGCAAAAACATTTTCTCTAGTATCTAACCACAATCTCCATGTTTCAACTTCTGCCCTTTTTTTTCATACTGCTGTGTACCTTCAGGAAGGTTCCACTTTCTTTGCACATTTCTCTGTTGGGAAGCTGAAGATACAACATCTCTCCTTACTCCTGTCTTTCTCAGGTTCACAGTTCTCTCAGACTTTCCTCAGAAGTCTGCTCCAGCTCCCTAACAACTGCAGAGTTCATCTCCTAGACTTGCTCCAATGATGGACTCTTGTCTTTCTTTTCACAGGGAGCCCCAGTACTCCACAGTCTTACAAGCGCCACATACAGTGGAATAAACACTTTCTTTGACCTCTTGGCTACACTCTTCCTGCTGCAGCCTGGCATGTAGCCAGCCTTCTCACTGTTTGCAAGGATCCCCATTCTATCTCTCAGAAAACCACTTTCTAGTCAGTCAGCACCAACATTATGCTGTTGCTGAGATTATTCCACCCCATGTGCAGGGAGTCTGTAAACTGCCTTTGCTCAATTTCCCAATGTTTCTGTTGGCCTGTCTCTCCAGCCTGCCAAGGTCCCTCTAATTACAGCCTTACCTTCCAGCTTCTCCTCCCAGTTTTGTGTCATTCAGAACCTCATGGAGGGTATAACACATGCCACTGTGCTGTGTGCTGACAAAGACCTTAAACAGCATTAGTCAACAGCACTTGCCTCAACAAATGCTACTAGCAGCTGACCACAGGTCAAATTCTGCACCTACTTCCATTTTCCATGTCCTCATGCCTTATACAGAATGTCTTTTAGCAGCATGCACCACCTGGGCATTCTGTTCTCAGCGACTCTCTGGTTTCATACTGGAATATACTTCTAACCGTGAGATCATCATCTCACAGTAACTTGGAGTGTTTTTTTAAATTTTTCCAGTTGATACTCTACAACTAAAATCACAGTTCTTTATACATTTTCTGCTTGTACTTCTTCCATTCTAAAGAAATGATGAGGAAAACACAGGGATACAGTAAAGTAAAACATCACACTATACTCGACAAAAGCCCATCATGCAATCAAAAGCAGCAACATTATGTTTACCACACATGTCCCTGTTCCCCTCCTAGTAATATTTTAAGTCTATTGGCTGCTTTGGGCACTGCTGAGCACTCAAATAACATTACCACATGCACACCACCACCGTTTTTAAAATTGTATTCAGTTAGTCACAATTGTTGAAATGCTGTTTCTCAAGTCTTCTCTCCCCTATACAACATTTTTCATGAACCTGCACTTCTCATTGTCATTTTCTGCAGGATCTTTCTACAATTTGTTAGCTTTTGACTACTAATTTACCATTCAATTTCCCTCAAGTCTCTTTCAGCAGTAGTGTTAGGTGCTCACACTCCTGACTAAAGAGTTGTACTACTCTGTAAGTAAAGAGCAAAATGAAGCAGCCTTACCTTCTGAAGCCTTTTTTACCTTGTTCATCTGTTGACCTACCAAGCAGGTCTAAGACTGACCAACCTGGTGTAAAGCCCTGTAGGTTTCCCAATTTTTCATTACCATGGACATTTCTCGTAAACTGCTCTCCAAGGTCTCTTCTGGCGTGGCTTTTTATGGTTCTTTTACTGGATTTTATGCTTTGGCCTTCTCTCCGAATTTTTAACAACTTCGAATTTTTCTGTCTAATCATGCAAGGCTTTTTTAGTCCTATTTTGTCAGTGATAAACCTTTATTCTTTATTATCAGCAGTACTGATGCTAGATAACAGTCTCCATGCCACATACAAGTATTAAAGCTTTTCTGGTAATTCTTTAAATTTTTCCTTTAGCTAGCATTCTCATTTTAGTTATTTGTGTGATTTTATGCCCTGCAAGTATCCATCATACAGAAAACATGAAGTCTCAATATCCTATAAGCTAGTCATGTAAGCAGGTAGGTATCTTTAATCTTTACATTTCTGCTCCATATTGTAAGAACAGTTCAGTCCATGTCATCTTCCTTTTTTTTTTTCTTAAACTCCTCTACAAGTACTGCTCTTAGGAGAAAACATGCTACAACTTTCTGAAAGAAACCTACCTAGTAAGCAAGAATGGAAGAGTCAGGCTTGACCTGCCTGGAACCAATTAATGTGTTATGTTTAAGTTAAATACAGCACAAGATAATATATTAAACACCAGCATGCTATTTAACTTACCTCCTTGCTTGTAAACTGTTAATTCCCGTACAGTTTCCAAGAACTGCCAAAACTTCTCATTACCATCTTCCGCAATAAATTCACTGTTTAAAAACAAAAATTATTGTCCATAAGTTGACTTTGTTCAAAGGTGTACCACAGTAAAAACCGTCAGTTGTTTAAAATAATAAATACCCATCAGGAACCAAATGTTAGATATTCAACGACTAACAACCATCTCCGTAGCATAAACACTGAACTGAGCTGTATTTTGGTCAAAAGATATTTTGAACTAAGTACAGTCATCCAAACTCAACAATCAGAGCTGTAAAGCATGCAGACTGTTCTCTTGATATAGAAAACCCCCAAAATACCCACTTTATTTTTCCACAGATATTCCAATATACACTTACAGATTAAATCACTTCAGTACACCAATTTTATTTCATAGTAGCTAAATATACAAATAAGAACACGCACTCTGTTAGGTTATAGTTTTTCATTAAATTACAGGCTTTCATCAATGACATCTACTTTGCTGTGCAGGGAGGGAGATTGCCAATCTCTGAAACACTTTCAAACATGTTAATCCTTACAAAGCATAAAAGGTGAGGTTTACTTTATTCCAAATACCATACTTCCTTTTTTTTTTTTCAAACTGAAAGAAGCAAAATTTAGTTTAGATATACAGAAGAAATTCTTTACTGTAAGGGTGGTAAGGCACTGGAACAGGTTTCCCAGAGAAGTTGTGGCTGCTCTATCCCTGGCAGTATTCAAGGCCAGGCTGGATGGGGCTCTGAGCAACCCGGTCTAGCAGAAGGTGTCCCTGCCCACGGCAGGGAGGTTGGAACTACACAGTATTTAAAGTCCCTTCCAACCCAAACCATTCTGTGATTCTATGATCTACAGATAATATTTCTAAGGTTTGTGGTTTTCCTTAAGGAAAGTTGCTTTCCCTCCCCCTGCTTATATCTACCAAAAACTTCCATTTGCCAGCATGACTATATCGTTTTCTAATCTTTACTTTGGAAATTTGCCTCTCCTTTGATTACAGAAGCTGCAGTTCTCCCTTCATGGGTGTTCTCCAAACAACAGTAAGTAAGTTTAAAAGCAAAACAAATTTAAGCCAAGTGGGCAGGGGAGCCACAAGCACCTAAAACTGGAAAACATCTTCCCTTCCAAATATGAATCACAGAGTGGTTTGGGTTGGAAAGGACCTTAAAGATCATCTGGTTCCAATCCCCTGCTATAGGCAGGGACACCTCTCACTAGACCAGTTTGCTCAGAGTCCCCTTCAGCCTGGTCTTGAACACTGTTAGTGATGGAGAATCTACAACTTCTCTGGACAACCTGTCCCAGTGCCTCACCACTCTCACAGTCAAGAATTTCTTCCATACATCTAGTCTAAACCTACTCTCAGTTTGAAGCCATTCCTCCTTGTCCTCTCGCTGCATGCCCTTGTAAGAAAGGGTCCCTCCCCATCTTTCCTGTAGACTCCCTTCAGGTACTGCGAGACAGAAATCAGGTCACCCCAAAGCCTTCTCTTCTCCAGGCTGAAGCTGTGATGACAAGTTAACAATACCTTTTAAAATACCACCGTGTTTCACATCTTCACTAGTACCTTTATAATCAATTAACGTGCAAACTACTTGGGGGCAGACGAAGATGTTGTTTCTCAGTGGAAGGCAGGGATTGTGTAACTGGCCCATTACAAGTCCTCAACGCAGCGACCTGCAAAACGCCTGAGCAGTTTAAATACGAAGCCGCTTGTACAGCTCCGTCAAAGCGTGGGAGAGCCTTGCCACTGTCCACAACACTTTTCGAGGCGAGAAAGCAGTTCAGCCTCACATCCGAGGAGTACTTTAACACACCCTCCGATAGGGAAAGCGTGGACATCCCCTTCTGACAGCCCTCCTTCCAGCTCAGTGGAGGGAAAAGGGGGTCCCTCCACCTTCCTGTCCCCCAGGAGACAGACGGGACAGGGCGGCCGCTAGCAGGAGGAGGAGAAGGAAGAGGAGGAGGCTGCACGCACCTCGCCTCCAGCAGCAGCGGGGTCGCCGGCCACTTCGCCGCCAGCCGGGCGGTCACGGGCTGTGAGGAGGAGGCCGGAGCGGTGCCGCAGGAGCACGGCCGGGTGCACAGCAGGGCGAGCAGGAGCGCCAGCGGCAACAGCAGCGCCAAACCCGCCATGAGGAGCAGCGGCGCTCAGGGACGCCCAGTCCCGCACGGCGCCGCGGCCCCGGCGCGCGCCCCGCCCACACGGCCGTGCCGCGCTCCCACTGGCTGCGCCGCGCCCTCGGCGCTGCGCTATTGGTCAGCCCGGAGGCGCTGCGCTATTGGTCGGCCCGGAGGCGCTGCGCTATTGGTCGGCCCGGAGGCGCTGCGCTATTGGTCGGCCCGGAGGCCAAGAGCGGCTGACGGACCATAAATAGCGGGGCGGCCGGCGGCGTGACACGCGGCGGCAGGAGTGCGCGTGCGCAGGAGCGGCGCTATCGCTGCTGCTCTGAGGCGCGCCTGGCCCCGCCCGCTCTGCCGGTGGTGGGGTATTCCCGTTATTTTTTTTTTTTTTTAGTTTTTAAGGTTTCGGGTTGTTTAGTGCAAGTATGATTTACGTAGTGTGCCCTTAGGCTTGGGTGGCGGTGGCTGCAGGAGGCTGAGTAGGGACATGGCTGTGTCCAAGGACAGCAGGCGCCCGCCGTGGCTCTCCCCTAACCTCCCGCTGGCCGTGTCCTAGCGGGCTGCTCTCCCTCGGCCTTCACCAGCCTACAAACAGTGGTTAAAGTCTTACTCTGGGTGAGCTGCTTCATACATAATATACACATACAGTTGTTCCTCTAAGAGGAAGGTATTTAATTTCCTCTTCCTCCAAGTTTTCCAAACCGACTTCTATTTTGAGATGTGTTTTGTTTCCCGTCTGCATGGGTTTTTTTTCCTCGATAAGCATTAGCTTCACAGGAGCCCTGCCTCTACTTTCTGCCTAACTTACCTTGGAATTTTCAGACTCACGTTCTCTAACTTACTAACTTTTTTTGCTGTTAAAAATCTCCGTAGTTAATACCATTTCCTCAACAAAGCTGCCACCCTCCCTCAGTTTTTCAGACCTAAGAGAGGCTGATGCTGCTGGAGCTGTGTTGTGGGATGCTAACGCAGAGCAGCTCTGCATAGTCTTTCATTGGAGAAAGAATCCCCCAGCTGTATTAAAAATAGGGGGTATTGCCTTTTCCAAAATATGACTCATGGAAGTCGAAGCTGAAACCTGGAATATATTATTGCTGCATACACTTTAATTTATTTTGCACACAGTCATCTCCTGACTGCTCAAAGTTGCTTTGTGGGTGGTGGGAGCCAGTGAGGGCATAACTCCAGGGAGCAGACTATGTATGGATCGTATAGTTTGGATGGTTAGTGTTCATCTCAAATTATGGTAGTTCAAAATGCATTTGATGAACTTAGTAGAACTGACACTACACTTGTTCTGCGCAGAACAGGCCATAGCTGGTTTATATTGACCATCTACCAAAAAACATCCCAGCCCAAGTAATCCTGGGGGGGTTAAAGGAGCTACAAGTTGCTTTTTTGATGTTTCTTCAAGCAAAACTGAGATGTACTTAGCACATTCTCCATGTATATACATTTATCACGCATTTTTCGTATCTTTATGTGATACAATGTGATGATGGATGCACCCACCTTACCCTAATCTATCAATTGCTTTTCTGTATAAAGTTGCTCTGTTACCTTTTGGTTTATATTGATACTGAAGAGGCTGCTATTGTTGCTTAAATGTGAACTCCTAAGCTTGCACTTGTTTCATCTTGAGCTGCGACAATTCATGATTTTCCATACAAGAAAAATAAAATCTCTTGGCACTGGCTATGGAAATATAACTAGCTTTGAATTCAGTGGCAAGATAAAGTGGTAGCTCTGAGTCAAAGGTCAGATCATTAGTCTGTGGTGAAATACAGAAAATAGCTAGTGCAGTAGTTTTCTTGAGAAAAGATCCTTTCTGCTTAAATTCAGAGATCTCCATTAGAAACAGAGTCTCTCTCTGCTGAGATATCTCTCTCTCCCATTTAGGGTTATTGTATTTTTAGGGGCCTTAAATTTATGATCATAGATAGGTGAAATGAAGTTGGAAGGGACCTCAGGAGGTTTCTAGTCCAGCCTCCAGCTCAGAACAAGGTTAGGTTTGAGGTCCAGTCAAGTGTTGAAAAAAAATCCAAGGCTGACACCTGCACAACCTTTCTGGGCAACCTAATCCATTGCTTAAGATGCAGTTTGGATTGCTCCTTGGAAAGAAGTACAGTGTTGTAAGAGAACGTTGCATTCCTTATAAAAGCTTTTGCATATTTATTAGTTTTTCCTTTGCTTTGGTACTTTAACTACATTCTAGCCATGAAGAGCCAGTACACACTTAAAAAAAAATCTGTTTCTGTGTATTTGACAAAGGCAGATATTAATCTGCTAAGCAGAATGCAAACCTAGAAGATGGAGAGCAGACTTAATCTTCATTTCTACAGCAGAATTTTATGTAATTATTTCAAATAACACTTGGCCATTCTTGTACATACATTCCACATATATATGTGTGTGTGTGTCTGTGTGTGTGTGAAAAAAACCTTAGTTCTCTGAAACCATTTTTCAGCAGAACAGAAAAACAATTAGAGCCAAAATTTAAAATTATTCATATCACAGCTGTGCAAATAGGAATTGATTATCATAGCGGTTTCAGTGTGAATAGAGGGAGTGATTAATGAACGCTTCTCAGTAAGATGCAAATGTTTTATAAGTCACAGTAAGCTATGTCTATTTTATAGAAACAGTAGCAACAAGTGAAAATAAGTTGAGCTTCATCAGCATATTCAGTTACCTGAAAATAAAACTTTATTTTCTTAATAGATTGAAGACAATTTTCCTGGTGAAAGGCTCCCTTTCTCCCTAACTTGGAGGTAATGTAAATGTCAAACACTAATCAAAAGATATTCCTGTTATGTGGTTATTAATTGGTGGCCTCCTGAGCAGTAGCTGCTGGCATCCTTTTATCTAGTGTGAGACTGGAGGCCAATCTCTTTAGAACTTGTCAGTGTTACTACTATGAAGGCATTTGAGGTGTTTCCCTGAAAAGACTAAGGATGCTGTACTGCACCGCTTTTTTGTCCATTACATTATAGGCCAGCCATGGTTATTTCATTAGCATATCTCATAGTGGTATTCTGGAGCAGACCATGCAAAATATGTTTCATAGTCTGTTAACTTTTCATTTTGACTTACAGGGATGAGCCAGTGAAAGAAAAATTGATGCGGGAGTAATATAAGCCTGGTTTCAACAGCTCACAGAATCTGCTCAGTGGCAACTTTCTAGCAATAAGAATTTATGCTGCTTTGCCATGCCCACTCATACAGCTGCAGTGATAGCAAATGGCCTGCTGCCAGAATGCTTCTCTTTCCAACTTTTAGAAAAAGAAAAAGAGAAAAAAAGGAAACTGAAGCAACATTTTGCTTTGTGAAATAAACATAGGAGTTACAGCCTCTTATTTAAAATCATCCTTCTCATGATCTGGAGAATATACTTCCTGGACCAGGTCAAAAAACTTCCTTCAAAACTCTGGGCATGTCTGTACTGTGTAGTGGAGAACAGTAAAATGTGGTCATAATGGGGAATGCAGCTCCATTTGGATACATCAGCTCAAGTTCATAAGCAATGCCACTGCTCTGCTGTGCCAAAAACCAGTGTGGTTTTATTGATTTTTTGATATTTTGATATTGCCCTGGCTCCTACTATGCCAAATCTGATTAACTAAATGCACCAGTGGATAAAACCAGGGCTTATCTATTATGTTGCAGGGTTTTTCTGAGTTTGTCTATGCTAAATCATAGCTTGTTATTCCTGGGTCAAGCTCATCATGTAGCATGAGTTGGCACTTCTGATGATGGCTGACAATCTTGGTTGCTAACTGGCCTGTGCTCATAATTAATCTCTTATTTACAACACCCTGTGAGTTTCTTGGGTGTTGAAAAAAAGAACATTTTTTCTTCTTTCTCTAGTTGTAAGTTGTGAATCTGTCTATGTACTCAGTGAAAGGAACACAGGTGATACACTGATGACACATAATTTAGCCTAAAATGTACAATGAGGTTGTTAAATCACCATTGTTGATGATTCAAATAATAGCCGCATATTTGTATTTTAGACATGATTTTTCACATGCAACTGTTTGGGAGATTATAACTTCAGAAGACAGAATATTTATACATAGAACACACAAAGTTGAGTATTTCTACATTAATTGATAAGCTGGTATGTGCAATGAAGTGCCTTAGGACAATTCTGGCCACATAGTGCTACACCAGCACCAAAAGAGACTTTAGTGTAAAGGCACAGGTGTATTCACTGAGAAAATACACTATTTCCCAGAATAGGGTGGTAGGATTTGAACCTGGAGGCCTATTATGTAGGGATCAAAAGGTGCTATTGCTACATGCAAGGTGGAAAACATAAAGATAAAATACCTGTACCATGAAGTATATCAGTGATTTTTCCTTTTTAGTCAGATCAGTGAGCAGAGTTCTGAATCTTTTCCAGAATGCCTAAAAAAATTAGCCAGTGAGTCCTGAATGTGCACTCAACCAAGTCACCTTTGACAGAAGCGAGGACTGCAGAACCATGACGTACTGTCTACTTAAAGCCAAGTGCAGTTTTTCTTAGAACAGACTCTTCTATCCTTTTTAAACTGGGTCAGAATTGCAATTGTATTTCCACCTGTGCGGGGTGCAGAGTGCACCATCCAGCGTGCTCCAGTGACAGCATATGCTGGGAGGCAGGGTTGTTTGACAGCAGCTCCTGGCTCAGGCTGAATTACAGACTCAGCAGAAACCATTGCCTTGCAAGGAGGCACAGGCTCCTGAAGAGGTAACTTGTGCAGTAACTCCCTGTTCCTGGTTCTGCATGGAGCAGCATTTGGGTTGCAGCAGAGCTGGCTGCCAGGACCAGCTGGCTTGCAGGCTTTGTGTGACTGAGCAGCTGGAAGGAGAAATCTTGTGTTTATTCCTCACTTCCCACTGAATGTTTTGCTAGCGCACCTCTAATGCAGGAATGAAAACTATAATGCATTTCTTAAAAGAATCATAGAATCATAGAATAGTTTGGTTCAGAGGGACCACCAAAGATCATCTAGTTCAATCCCCCCTGCCATGGGCAGGACCGCCTTCCACTGGCCATTATTCAGATCCCCATCCCTTCAGACCTTGGATATTTCCCGAAATGGGGCAACCACCACCTCTTGGCCAACTGTCCCAATGTTTCACCAAAGAAAAACGACTCTCCAAACCCCTGTGCATTGTGTTGGTCTAATTTCAGAATGGTGACATAGAATTACACCTGTCTTTTATGGTGCTGTGACTCGTGACTGGACAAGGTGCTGAGCAACCTGAGGTGACTTTGAAGCTGGTCCTGCTTTATGCACAAGCAGAGCAAGCTGGCCTCCAGTGCACTCATCCAACCTAAACTGTGTGCTGCGATTTGGTGTGCTACTTATACAGAACTCGCTTTGCACAACTTGCTTAGCATTTTTAGCTAAAGTTGCTGAAGTTGTAGGCTGCAAGCTGTGAACTTTCACCTAGATATTTTGAACATATGTTATGGTCAAGTAAAAGAAGGCCCCCAGAGTCAGTTCAAGCCTGAAGATAAGGAAATTGCAATCATCAGCAGAAGCTGCAACCTTAGGGAGAAGAGAAATGGCCCATCTAGAGAGAGTGAAGGGACCCAATGAAGAATGGGAAGACCTCAGTCAGAATCACAGAATCATGGAATGACTGGAGTTGGAAGAGACCTCTGGAGATCATCTAGTCCAACCCCTGCTAAAGAGGTTCACCTAGAGCAGGTGCACAGGATCATGTCCAGGCAGGTTTTGAGTACCTCCACAACCTCTCTGTGCAGCCAGTGTCAGTGCTCTGTCACCCCCACAGTAAAGAAGTTTTCCTTCTATTTAGATGGATGTCCCTGTGCTTTGCATTGTGCCCATGATGACCTTAATATTACTACTGGTCCAATCAGTTGCATGAGGGGTGGGAAACTTGTAAGGGTATAATTGCCCAGCGATTTCTTTGTTCAGGGTCCTTTTTTCAGGGCACCCAGTGTGAGTTGCAGCACTATTTATAAAAAGGACTTCATAGAAGAGTCTCTTTTTGGCTTATTGATTCAGTGAAAGCCTTGTTGAATGCTGTTATGGTGGCTGGCATGTGTAATACACATAACAACTATTCTGTGACTCTTAAGGGTAATTTATTTTAATTAAAAATTTGTGTAGCTAAAGCAAAACAGAACAAGCTGTGCTGCTTTATTGTGTGAAAAATGATGGATTTTTTTCCAGTGGAACAAATTTCAGTGCTGGTTTTCAGATTTTGCTTTGTCCCTTCTATCAGACTGTCCTTTTGTTAATGTTAGAAGCAGACTAGTAGATGAGTTTCTCGTCTGTCAGGGGTCATTTCAGCTCACTTCCCAAAGTGAAAAAGAATACTTACGGACAAGTAGTATAAAGCTATTCCTTCCAGTAATTTATGCTAAATATCTTTAGAGGGAAAATAGAAATATTACTTTTGAATTACGCAAATTAATATTTTATGTCCTTTTCAGTTAATCTGAGTATATAAAATTTTCAATTTTTATGATTTACACACAAAGAGAATTGCAATCCGTTTTGTGAAAACAGCTTTAAAAATCAATGTAAAAAATAACAGTTACATGTAAATGAAAGAGAAGCAAAAAGTGCAGCCACAAGCTCTTACAAATATAATGAAAATTAATTTATTGCTCAAGATTTTTAGGACCCTCTGTTTCTAAACCATTAAGAAGGTCCTTCAAGTGTAATCCAAGATGGATAAGGCACATTTCCATGCATATATACATGATTTTCCAGGCAAATGTATACAAAAGGAACACTGAGAATTAAAGCTCCCAGAAGGAAAATAAAAATTATGATTCCCATATCTCTGAAGTCAGCATGCTGTATCCATCAGTAAATTATAAAATGCATGCTCTAAAATGTTCATAAACCATGGAAAAGTAAGGAATTGCAGGTTTTTTAGCACTGGAACATACACATATAAATGAAATTCCAGATTTGTATTAGCCTAGTATATTTCTTTCTCTGGCACTGGCCAATCAAAAACCCAAGGAAGTGTAGTCCCAGAGAAATAAGGAGTCACTGAATGCTTAAGTGAAAAGTTGTGGTTTATATCTATATACAAGGTGATTAAAATATGCATATTTCTCGAGCTTTGCACCTGTGTATTGAAGTGATTGCACATAATTAGCAATGTGATTATCAAATATGTTTTCGCATGCCGCATATAATTAGACTTACAGAAACACACTACATTTAGAGTATTTTAATGTAGATAAACTTTGAGGGCAAAAATGAAGTGTTGTTAAAGAAAAGCAAATTGTTTAACCTCTGATGTGCCAGCTGCTGCTACCTCTATCTCCTGTATCCTTCTGCTGGTAAGAGTGGTGGGATGAGCTTTCCCGCCCCCCTCCCTAGCGCTGCTGAAGGAGCGATGTGCAGCTCCAAATTATGGGACACTGAAGACACAGAAAGGAAGAAAAAGAGAAGGAAGGCAAGTGGATTAGTGCTGGATGCACGCTATCTCGATGCATCCTCTTTTGAATAACTTTGTCTCTAAAATAAAATGGTCATTATAAAGAAAATAAAATGGTCACAATTCTACGTGATTACCAGAATTAACACCTCAAACTAGGGGAAAGTTATGTTTGGCTATTAAATTGTAATAAAGATAGGTTTCTCTCTGGAAACCATGGCTTTATTTTGGTTTCCTGTTATTCTTTGGTCCTGATTTCCTAGATTAAATTAAGTTAAATCAGAAATACGCTGCTTGTACTGGTTATTCACATTTATATACTAAATGTATATACTGCTGTTCATATTATAATTTTCATAACTGGCAGTTGTCAACAAGAATTTACTATAGTATATTAGGCTGATAAACTTGGGCCTTCTGAAAGGATTAAAGTTAAATGATAGATCTACTCTGTGATACTAAAGAATTGAAAAGTGAGATCCTGACTGCTGGAGGCCCCAGGAAGTTTTTTCAAGAGAATCTTTCTAAGAGTCTTCCTTCCAAAAGAAAGTGTAAGCTCCTATTTTCCCCCCAGTTTTGCTATAAACTTGGGGTTCCCAACCATGTTAATAAAGGAATGCAATTATAAAATATCTGGACAACTTGCATCCTACTATTTCTTAGCAGTTGGGAGAGATGATAATAATTGTGCTAAAAAGTCTGTATTTAAATAAAATACGTTTATAGCATATGAATTTTTACGTTAGAATCATAAATTCAGATATTTTAATGCTTGTTAATGCTCCGTTATGCTTGCACAAATCCATGGATGAGGCTACAGGGTTGCTAATTATTTTACAGATCAGATTCTGGTATTTCACTCACCATCAATGGTCTGCAAGCCATAGTGTGACTACACTGCTGTGGATCATCTCTGTCTTCTCTTAGCAGTGCAATTCTTATTCTATTCCAGTTTTTCTTTTGCCACAAGATGACATACAGTGTTGGTAGTTTGTAGGTACATGCTTCTCACTAAACCACTTCAGTGTGAGGTGCCCTTAGACCCCTTGGTCAAACAAGCTGCTTTGACCAATCTGTATTTTGATCTCCTTTTTCTGACAGCCAAAGAATTATTCCCTTATTTTTCACCAGTTCTTAATCTGAACACTCCAGCAGTCTTCTCCTCAACTCTCCCTCTAAATTTACAGTTTATTCATCTGAAACCTGTCACAGTGTTGAACAATTTTTCTTCCCTCTCATATTTCTTACGTAGTCACTGGTCTGTTACAAATGGACTGCAAGGCCAACAGATCCTTCCCTCTGCTGAGGCTTAGGAAAACTATTTTTGTCTTGACATTTGCTGCCACAGATTGCCATTATAGGTTAAAATTCCCAGTTCTCATGGTAATTACAGCTCCCAACATACTTTAATCCAAGATCATAAGATAAATTAGTGCCAGAGATGGATGTCTCATACGGAGACTTCAAATTGAGTATGAGTTTCTAACCTGTCACCTTCAGTGCTAGCGACTTTTCTGCACTGTCACTGTTGTAGGTTGGCCAGACTTGAGGTAATAGGAGTAATTCTGCTGCAGCCTCAGCTGTGAAATAACTTAGATCACTTCAGCATTAAACCTGAATTCCTCTCAGCCTTTTCCAGAAGTTCAACTGACATTTAACTGATGATGGGACCAGTATTCCACTGATCTTGGGAGAATAATTTAAAGAATAAATATTACCATTCCTATATATTATTAATACACAAAGAGAAAACATTAAATCTTTGTATGGCTGTATGTTAGGGAGGAACCACTGATTACATGCCTTTAGGTGCTTACAGAATGATAGTTAAATAAGAAAGAGTTAAGAAAAATCCCCAAAGAAGAGGACTGAATTGTTCTAAAAATTCTCATAGCAGCACATTAAGAAGGTGCAGTTCTTGAATTTAAACTTCAAAGTGTCCAGGTTGGCTTTCTGAAAAGAATCCAAGAAAGGTCTTCTATGAAATAGCAACAACACAGAAAGCGATAGCAGTTCTCAGCTTGCTGTGATTTTCACTAAGGAGTTGGAGGTCAGTTATAAAAGAAAGGTTCAGACTTGCAGACAACTGTGAAAGTCAGATAGGAGTTCTGGAAGTTGAGCCTGATCTACCATTTGCCATGTTTTTCCTTCATTTTTCACCTGTCTCCCACAGAGATCAGATGAAGGACTCAGAGATCATGTACTACAGAAATCTTTTTTTTTCCGTCTTGGAGAGAGAAACTTCTTGGAAGATTTTTTGTTGTTTCTATTAGGGCTTTTTGGTTTTGCCTTTTGTTTGTTTGTGTTTATTTATTTTTTACTTTTACATCGCATCCAAAAGATTGAAAAGATTTAAAAAAAAAAAAAAGAGAGAGAGAGGGAAGGTCTAGTGGATCATTTCTAATATTACTTCAGATTTATTTCTCTGAAGACACTAAAGTTCCTAGACTTCACATAAAATTGTTATGGAGATTTGGATCAAGATAGGCTATGTCTGTCCATGGCATATCTAAACGTCTGTCTTGAAGGAAAAGGCCTGCAAAACTTTGAAAATCTTAGTAATTTAACTTTTAGGCACAAGCAGAGGTGCTCAAGATAAACTGATAGTTGGATAAGTGACGTTTGATGGGAACTTGCAGATTAAGAGCTCCTGAAAGGAAGCAAAAGGCTATTGTGTGAGGCCCGGAGCAAGAAAATGCTTCTGTGACGCTCATCACCAGGTGGCAGTATTACACAGTCTTGCATTTCCTGTACCTTACTGTATGAGCTGTTTTGGGGTCTTGGTGGGAATGTTGATAGGGATATTTGTTAGTTTTTGTTAGGCAGAAGGAAGCATGCACCAATTTCAGAAGAGCCATATCTCTCTGTGCATTGATCTTCCTGATCAGAGAGGAAGCTGCAATATGAAAACTTGGGTGTTGACTTCTTGGACACCTTAATCTTTAAACAAGGGAGTGTTTCACATGCTGTTAGACTGTTCTTTACTAGGAAAACCAAAACATCATAAGAAAATGCAGTAGTGATATATTTCACATTATGATTATCAGAGTGACTGACTGTGAAGCATTTCCATTCGGACCCAAATTTGGAAAAATAAGTGTGGATGTGGTGCAGGTGGCATGCCTTTGATCTGTAATGAGTACCCAAAAGCTTCTCTATACTCTAGAGTTTGCATCACAAATATTGCAGGATTCAGAAGGCTGAGGGCTGGAAGGAATGTGTGTGAGTACACTTAAGTTTTTCTATGCACAGGGCAGAAATGAGAGAGCAATTTCCTGTGTCCTGTGAAATGCTTTCCTCATGCTGCCTTCGTGTTGCAGATAGCATACATAAACACCCTGTGTTTGGGGTTTGGGATTACAAAAAAACCACCCTGCATTTCATGCTCTTTGCTTTCTGCCTTGGCACAGGACCAGCATTTGCTGCTAGTCATTTGATATTGCATCTTTCAATAATTTCTAACTTCACTCAAAGTATCTTCCCACTCACCAACTCTACCTGGCCACATCATGAACCCACACACATCTTTTGAACGGCAACAGCAGCCAGAAGCCCTTTGGCAAATTTGCTTAGCATCATCCTTGTTTCAGTTGGAATTATAGCTGGATACCAGCAAGGCTCCCCGAGTGCTACCCCATTATCTGGGCTGCAGAAAGCCCATAAGCAGCCTTACATGCCAGAGATTTTCTTTGCTAGTTAACACCCTGTAACTTCAACCTGAGTTTTGTAAGTGTAACTTGGTTATGCCAAGTACAAAAGGCAAGAGAGTGAACACAAATTTTTCTTGATCCAATGGAAACCTGAAAATGCTCAGCAGTGTTTTCTCCACTAGTAAATTAAACATGTTCAGGAACTGTCTTGGGTACTGAGGCCAAATACCATAACATGGTCTGACCTACACCGAACCTGTAATCTTGTACACTTAGTGCTGGCTGGAAATGCTTTCTGGAATGGTTTGTCTCCCAAATTATATCCAAGAATTTTTTGGGAGAGTGCTAGTTGGCACATGCCCAAACATGCTTTAGAACATTTGGTCATTCTTTGTTCTGCTAGATGGCCCCGTTGCAAACACCAGGAGTGAAAAGAACAAAAGATGACCAAGTTGACCTGGTAGAAAGGAGATCTGCCTTTAAATATCTTATTTTGCCATTATCTAAAAAATGTAGCTCAAAGCTTTCAGATATGTTCCTTTATTGGGAAACTACCTTCCCAACAATTCTAACGTTAAGAAAGGTATCGAAGGATATTGTATTCGTTCTATGAGGAGTTATATGGTTGTAAACAAACAAAAAAATACTAGAATGTTGGAAGCAGTTTATGATGTTCCAGTTGTCCAAGGTCAACGTCTTGCAGAGGTGGAATTACGACTACTCAAAGCATAATATAGCTAATCCTTTCTCTCATAAGGAAAACATGCAGCAATGTGATGTAAGGAATGACTTGCAGGAGCTCCTGCATATGGACTGGCAGGTATGAGACATTGATTGAAAACATTGTTTCTGTAGTGGTTGCATTCTGAGTAAAGGAAATTAAAGGCGGTCAGACGTTTAATAGAATTATTACATCCAGAAAAAGAATGGCAAGCAGAAGAAGTGTAAAGTAACAAGCCTTATGCTGAATTGCAACTTTACAAGAAGAAGGACTGCTGGCAGCATGATGCATAAATTGTTTCAAAAGGAAGAATATGGCACTCAGTGTGCCTTTGAAATGAAGGTTTGATAAGAGCATGTACTAGAATTTAATATGGCAAAAAATAAGGGAGGTTTATACTTTAAACATTGAAACAAATTAATCCCAGACAAATGACTGAAGTTAGCATGCATTTATTAATTTAACAATTTCTATCCTTGTGACAAGGGAAACACCTGGAACTTGCTGCATGATGAAAAATTGGTTTATTGGAAATCTCAACTGGCTACAAGTATTGAAACAACTCAGGTCAAGCAGTGATAAATAATTTAAAGAAACCAGTGTGAGGTAGGTGTCACTTTAGTTTTACATGAAAAGATCTATTAGATGTTAACCTTGTCAGACAGGTAATTGCTAAATGAAATCATGTTTTTGTGCCTGTGCTTCATAATACCACTTGCTTACTCATGCATTTTGTACAAACCTTGATGTTGGCACTGACATTGTTTCACATGCCCATTGCTTCAAACTAGCCAATACTGTATTATCCTTTTAAATAAATGGTAAGTATGCCAATTATTATTTTTAGCAACTTGGAAAATTTATTGAGTGTTACCTGGGAACTGGCAAGGAGAAGGGACATACTGTGTTGGAATTCTAGCATATTTTTCTGGGCACACTTTTACATGTCAGCATGTTTCTGGTAGAAATGGTAGATTTGGTATGTAAATTTTAGCAGGTGAAGGTATTCTGCCTGAAATTGTCATGAGAAATAGGCCATTTCAGGATTATTTTATTTGAATCCTTGGTGAATTTTGAGATATCTGCTGACAGCATAGGATCTTGGAGAATTATTATGTAAAAAATAAGAGAATCCTGAGTCTTACATGTGACTGTTTTACTGTGAAATCCACAGAAACTACATTGATTTTGTAAGAGTATCTCAAAACTAGCTTGTAACTGACTTTGGATTTTCCTTGTAGTTAAAGCCTCATTGGAGATTTAGAGATGAGTTATGTTTGAAAGGGAAAATGTTGTAATTGAACAGTGTTTGCAACTTTTAGGGCTTCGTTTTGAACCCAGTCATGGTCCCATTAAATCAATGGGAACACAACTGTTTTCAAAACTACCCTTTTCATTGCTTCATTGATGCTAAGGAGTTACAGCCATGGACTTGCAAGGAAGCTAAAGGATTTTATTAGAACTTAATCCCACAGGGACTTGCACAGTAACGGGGGCCTCTACAAAGAGAACATAAAATACTACCAAATGAAAACTCTATGTTGTTGGTTGTGCCGTGGGATGTGACTCTACATAAAGTGTGGTCCACAGACCGTCATTTAAGAGCATTCAAATTCATAAGTAAAAGCCTGCCTTTGAAAGCTGCATAAACACATTGATTCATGTGGCACTGCAAGCAACTTCTTCTAGTTTCAGAAAAAGGAGAACCTTTTAAATGTCAAGTTTTTCAGCTAAACTTCATTATAAATAGTTTTACTTCTCTTGTACATCCATTCCATTAAGTTTTTTTTAACTAGCCTTCATGAATCAGTAACTGTCTTGAGTAAATTTAAATAAATAAGAATTTAAAATTCTACTGAAATTGAGGGTTTCTTTGTTTAGCAACTTTAGTTTTGAGCTCCTTTTCATGGAGATGAAGGTACAGTGTTAACAATCTGGTATTTAATGAGAAAATCTTAAATTATAATAACATTTCTGTATCAGGCTAAAAGCAGCATAAGAGATGCATGAGCCTAAATCCTTTAGCAGCAATTTTATTTCAAATGGATTTAGTCATATTGCTTGTTAAGTAGTGAATAGGCTGAGATGAGAACAAAATGCTTCTGTATCTTACACATGTAAATATTTAAACTTCTCTGAGGCCAGCTTTGTGATGAGAGATTCAAAGGCAACCTGAGAGATTCAAAGGCAACCTGACTAAGTCCACAGTTTGGAGGCACAGGAAGTCTGAAGGCAGGTGAGCACAGTGGTGACCAAAGCAGAGAAGAGAGTCTGGTCTCCCCAGAGAGAAGCTGGGTGCTCTGCTGCTTGTGTGGGCAAAGAATACCATGATTTTTCAAGGCAAAAATGCTGTTTTCTACTTCGGTAAGAGTCAGTGAGTGCACACCTCTTGTCATTAGAGGAAGAAGACTAAATAGGTTTGTTTGACACCAGACTCTGAATTCTTCCAAAGGATGAAAGGATGGTGCATGGCTGTACAAGGGTGAATTTCATCGGGTAACCCATGGCGTTTTCCTTAAAAGATTTCACTAAAGGTAGAAGTGCATCATCTCTTTTCATGTTTTGGCAAGACCCAAACATTTGCCACTGTCAGACTTACTGGTGTAATACCATAACACTACTATGGGATGCTGGGCATGTGCATGCATGTGTGGTAGATGTTTGACGGTGGGTGTTGTAGGCTGTTCTTGTGGACACCTCACAACATTTACAATTTTAGCTCCTTCTGTTTAGACCATTTTCTGGTAATTTCTATGATTTCTGGCAAGCTTTAATGGGAGCAGATACTCTACCCTAAAAAGTCCAAGTACTCTTGGTTTCTATATAAAAATCGTCAGTTTAAAATACATTTGTCTATTTTTATAAGTTCTAAAGTTAAGTGGTCCCATGGGAAGGCACTGCTCTTCTGTTATCAGCCTTGCAGAGGTGAAGCTGTCTTTAGAGTTGAGTAAAAAAGTTGCTTTAGCACTGTCAGATATCTAATTAATCCCTCAGTAAATAAAGGCATTCTGTAATTAAATAAGCGAGATGTGCAATCAGTTCTAACACAAAATGCTTTGCATATTAATATATTGTAATCCAGGGGCCATATGAGGCTTGGTTTTGGATATGAAGTGTTTGTAACAGGCTTTTAACGTTATGGGAAACACACTGCAGGCAAAACAGTGGGTTTTTTTTTTTGGCGAAACTCAGCTAAGTGTGATCTGCTGGCTAAAGATTTGAATGTCTATTAAAAAAAGTCTAATTTTCAATAAGGAAAACCACAGAGTTTCAGGATGTGGATTGTTGTAAATACATGAGAGGGATTGAAAAGTAACCTTTTGAAATTTTAGTGGAGCCGCTGCTGCGTAACCGATGTTATTGCCTCGGGGAGACAAAAGTGCTCTGCAAGGTGGGTTCATCGTTTGGGACTTTGTGCTTTGAAGAGCGCAAGAACCGGCAGCGCCGCGGACAGTTAATCTACAATTAGTTAGTTAATCTGTGGAGTGGTCGGTGTTGTCCGACCTCCTTGTATGAAACACCTGGGGTTATAATCACGGGCACGAAACCGGGACCGGCACCAGACACCCGTTCCCTACGGAAAGTGACGGGAAATGAGGAGACCAACGGAGCCCCGCTCACCTGCCTGCGCCGCCGGCCCGTCCCATTGGCTGCCTGGCGCCCCGCCCCCGCCTCCTCATTGGCTGCTCCCGCCCCCGCCGCGCGCGCGGCTGGTCCCGGTCCGATACCTGGAGGGGAGCGCGGGGCGGCTCCCCCCGCCCCCGCCGGGGCCGCCGCGCTCTCCCATTGGCGGCAGCGCCGGCGTGCTGGGCCCGCCCATTGGCTGCTCGGGCGGCCGGCCTGGCCGTGATTGGCCGGTGGGCGGAGGCGGGGCGCGCCCCGCCGGGAGCCGGGCGCTGTGTTTGGGCTGGAGTTGCGGCGGAGCGGGATCGGGAGCGGAGCTGTGCGGTCGCCGCCGGGCAGCGCGTTCCGGGCACGGCGCTCGGCGCCTAGCCCCAGCCGCGGGGAGCGAACGCGGGATGGCTGCCTCCGGCGGGGTGCGGCGCGGCGCGCTGGGCTGAGCGGAGCGAGCCGCGGCCGCCCGCCCGCCAGGACCATGCCGTCGGGGAGGGAGCCGGGCGCCCCTCGGCTGCGGGATCCGAGCGGGGCGGCTGCCCCGGCAGCGGCCGGCAGCGCTTGATCCCGCGCCGCGCTGCCCCCGCGCACCGCCATGGACGAGCGCTTCAACAGGTGGCTGCTGCCGCCGCTGCTGGCGCTGCTCTTCCTGCTCATCATCTACCAGTACGTGTCGCCCGCCTGCCCCGGCGCCGCCTGCCCCCGCCGCCCGCCGGCCTCCGCCGCCCGCCGCGGGGGGGGCCCGGAGGAGCGGGAGGAGGAGGCAGTGGCGATGCCGCGGCTGGCGGCCAAGTTCCCGTTCGCCCGGGGGGAGCTGTGCCGGCGGGTGCGGTTCGACATGCGGGGCCGCGACGTGATCGTCTTCCTCCACATCCAGAAGACGGGCGGCACCACCTTCGGGCGGCACCTGGTGCGCAACATCCACCTGGAGCAGCCCTGCTACTGCCGGGCCGGGCAGAAGAAGTGCGCCTGCCACCGCCCGGGCGGCGACAAGGACACCTGGCTCTTCTCCCGCTTCTCCACCGGCTGGAGCTGCGGGCTGCACGCCGACTGGACCGAGCTCACCAGCTGCGTGCCCGCCGCCATGGAGCGCCGCGGCTGCGCCGGCAACCGCACCCTCAGGTCAGTGCCTGCTTTCCAGATGCTCGAAATCAGATCCCACCTTTCCCAGCGCCGTGGGAAGGCGCCCTGGCAGCGGGTCCCTCTCCCCGGCACCTGGGCGAGAATTGTCCGCTGCCGTCCTCAGTAAGAAACAAACGGCGGGACAAGGCTTGTGTTCCGGGGGAGGTTCTACTTTGGGCTCTTGTCGGTGTGTTACCTGTGATGCTTTCGCTTTGCCTCAAATTTGTGCTGATTCCATGTAGCGCGCCTGCAGCTGCTTTTTGTATAGGTTAGCGCGAGAGAAACTCCGCTCGTGTTCCCGCAAGTTTCTCCTATTTGTCCTTTCCAAACTTATTTTTAACAAATCGCTACGCTCTTCTGCAGCAAGAAGGGTGCCTCTGCAGAAGCTGATGGATCGTTGCAGCTGCTGACTGTTGTAACTAGTGGAGTTCGAAATATCCAGAAGCCCTTAAAATCTCTTTCACCCGCATTTCTTGTTGGCAGATAGGCAGGTTCTGTGCTTCCCATGCTGTAATGACCGCTCGCTCTCTGTGCAAGCTGGAAGTCGGGAGACCGTGCGTGCCAGGCACTGTGCGGGGAACACAGTGCTGGCAAAAATCGCACTATAAATGTCCCTTTGATGATCTGATGACAGTGGAAAAGGGAATTCTGTGTGCATGCTGCCTCTCTCCATGTTACAGTGTGGTTTTGTTGGGTCTTGTGAAAGGTCTTGTCTGTTCTAAACATGGAAAAATTGTCAGATGGGTGCTCTCTCTTGATAAGAGATACCTCTAGGTGATTCAGTAAGTTTTGGGCATTGTTCTGATTTATGTACCGTTCAATCAGATTGTTCAGGCTAGCATTAGAGCCTGTTGTAACTTCAACATTTGTAAAATATTAAGGAAAATATAGGAAGAATACCTTTTCTAAAAGTGATATAGCTTGGCACATACCTTACATTCTTTCATTTTAGTATCCATCTTGATTTTATGAGTCCACAAACTTTAAATTTTCAGTAGAATCCCTCCTACATTGTGGTTTGTATCTTGTCACTTAAAAACATGCATAGTCCTTGACATTCATGGGCACATTTTCACAGGGTTTATTCATCAAGACAAGAGAGTTGATTATTGTTGTTGTTGAACAATTTGAAGGTTATTTGATGTGAACATCAAAGGCCTTCCTATACAGCAAAACTAGTGGCATTTGGAAAGACTCCAGTCAGGATAAATTGAATTTATTGTGGATGGTTGTGGACTTGGACTGTACTTGCAGAATACTGTTAAGGTAATTCACACCGTTTTATGAAAAATATTTAGCTGAAGGGGAAGTGTATGTATTTTCTGATAGAAGAGAAATGCTGTGAATATCTTCAAGGACAAAATAACTTGGTGGTACCTGTAAAACTTTAAGGAATATTCAAGAAACTTGTAATGTAAAAGGGAGGGGAGGAGGAAGAGTAATACTTGTAAAAATGTCTGAAAATACGTAATCTGCTAGTGGAGTCCACTTTTTCTCTCTCACAAAGAATATTAGTAGGTAAACAACTGAGTGCTAAATTCAATTTAAGTTCAATTCAAAGATTACCAATGGGCAATAAAACTGGAGTAGTGGCTTCAGTACTATTACATAAAACCATTATGGTATTAGGTAAATTTAAAACTTCAAGCTGAACTACACAGCTAGTTATTGTGGTTATTCAGTACATAGTTAGTAATTACTTTGATTGAAGAAAGATGTGATACTTCTCCATTATAGCTGAATACTGTTTTCTGAATTTTTTTGCTTGCTGCTTTTTGTTTAATTAGTGAATAATTTGGCTAGTGTAACGTTGCACTTCTTGGTTTGTCTTTACATAAATGAGGAAAGCGCTGTGAATAATTATTTATTGCATCGTTTTAATACTTGTTCGTTCTTGTATTTTATCCTGTGCTAGGAGACACCTTTACATTTTTCCCTTTGTTTTGTCATTAAAATCATGTAGTTTGACTTCAGCTTCTCAAGGAGCTGTAAAAAGAATCAAATAACCCTGAAGTATGAATTATCTCTGCTGTGAATGTCTTTGCTCCTGGTGAAATTGGAATCGAGCCCAAACTACTTTGTTGTACTATTAGAAGCATGCATCTAAGTCTTTTTTTAATATGTGAATGGAGAATTGAGGAGACTGTATGCCTAAAACAGGCAAGAAACTAGCATATGAGTCTAACGTAAAGTGTACTGAATATTTTAAAGTCTTCCTTTAAAGCTTCTGAATGTATTTGAAGCACTAGACTTCCTTGAATAGCTCAGCTTTTCTCTTCTGCCTTCCAGCTATGGTGTCAGAAAATTAGACTAAATTGGTTAAATACCTGGCAGTGGATTTTCTTTGTGGCCAGCAGGACGAACTCTCTTATGAATTTGGTACTAAGGTGTTTGATCTCCTGTGCCATATATTTGATGCAATGAAGATGTTAAGTGTGTTTCCTTTTTTTTGTTTCTTTGTTTCTCCACGTAGCAGGTATTAATATAATACCTTCTTTCAGATCCCTGTATACATGGTCTATTTTTTTATTGCATAGAGGGAATAAAGGATTTATAGTGTATATCTTCATATTCTGAAAATTTGTTTC
Organism: Corvus kubaryi; assembly: GCF_017639235.1. Classification (NCBI taxonomy): domain Eukaryota; kingdom Metazoa; phylum Chordata; class Aves; order Passeriformes; family Corvidae; genus Corvus; species Corvus kubaryi. Next base: position 36,275,177 of record NW_024580667.1, on the reverse strand, counting down.
TTGGAGGGCTAGTAATAGTATGAGTTAGATTAAGTCCTACCTTTTAACACAGGTCTTCAGAAGATTTCATGATGAAACTATAATTAGAATTAGTGGGGGAAGGGGCTAGCTGGTAGGGAGAGGAGGGAGTGGATGATGGTGCTAAAGGTCCTAGAAGATCTGTGAAGTACAACCTCTCCTCAGTCTTTGTCTTTCAGGGACAGTGTTTTTAAATCACATTAGGGTTTTGAAGACAATTTGTCTAAGTTTTTCCTCGTTCAAATGTTGGAGTTTTGAAGTCTCAGGACCCAAGAAGGAACATGGGGCAGAAACTGATGCTGTGCTCCAGAAATCTGAGCTTCTTTAAGCCCAAGTGCCAGCGTGGACTTTTACCTCTGTGTGACTTAATGGTATGGAGTGCTTTGTTCCACCTTAGGTACTTCAGTGTGAAAAGTTGTTTGTTATTAACGTATTGGATGCTACTGTGAAGTTGTAGGACTACTCTTTTGTTAGAAAGCAAAGTAATTGTTTTGAATTACATTACTTTAAGAAACAACCAAACCAAGACAAAAACTGTAGCCTTTATTTCTTCAAACATTTGCATACATTTTCATTTTCAGGACATGAGATTTTTCTGCTAAAATACCTGTTTAAGTGTTTACAGGGCCAGGCTATTACCCTTTCATACTAATGTGTAGCTTTCACTTTTACAGAAGTTGTTATCTGGATAGTGCCTTTCAAATTTTTTTTTTTTAATTAAAAAAAATTTTTTTTAAAGAAACAGTCTTTTAAATGTTTGCATTGCCCTCTCTGGATGCCATTGAAGTTGGTGATGCTTGTGTTCAGCTCCATCTCTGGAGCTGGGCTTTCCTTCAGAGGTGCCAAGAAGCTGGACTGTGGAATCTTAGCCCAACACTGCTTGAGGAAAGAATGGGAAGAGAAATGCCTAACCTGGGATGCCAGAGAAGAGTTGGTGTGAAGTCTGAATGACATTAGGCTGCCTCTGTAGACAGTGGGGAGAAACAGAATGACACAGGCAGCCCTTTGAAGGGTCTCAGACATACCTGAGACCTGCTGAATTGTCTTCTGGATGGCCAGTTCTTCCATTCACTGATAACAAGGGAAGACTAGAATTCTGAATTGGGACTTTGTGTCTAAAACTAGAGAAGAAGAGTTCCACATCTTATATTGCAGAGACATTGTCCAAGCTGATTGTCTGCCTCTGTTAGGTTACCAGATAATTCTTGGTGTGTGAGGTAGGGTTTGCTTTGCCTCTCTGCTCTATGGAGGAGGGCTTGAGAGAACCTGAGAAGTCCTGATCAAGGCGCATTTTATCCCTTGCTGATGGTGCCGGCAATATAATTAATAATTATTCATTATTGTTTATTTGAAGTTTGATTAAACTAGGAAGGTGATCTTTTAAACTACACACTTGAAAGAGCACTGTATTGAAGGTGTTGTCTAATTTTCTAATGTGAAACTGAGATCATTTGAGTTATGTAAACCCCATAAGCTTTATTGTCAATGCAGTTTAGTCTTAAAAACTATTGATTTTCATTAATTTGCTTCCATTATATTCTCTATTTCCTTGTCCTGTTCAACTTACCGTGTCCTACATTTTTCTTTGGAAGTGTAAATCAACAGTAAACCCATGAGTCCTGGAATGGGGAGAATTGAATAGAAAATATTAGTAGGATTCCTTTTCCTTCTTTTGCATTCCCTTTTTTGTCTATTGTGTGTTTTTTTAGCAATAACAGAACATAAGACAGACTGATCTTTGCAGCCGTGGTAACTGATCATCACAAAAATATGAGTGTTAATCGAAAAATAAGGCTATGCTGAAGATAGTGGAGAGAAGAGAATAAAAAGTCACAAATGTTTAAACTGAAGAAAAACCCACAAGTTCTCTATTGTACCTTAGTATCTTCTACTGAATTGAGTGTTGGAGCCAGTAAACTCTGTATAGTTTTTTTAATAAATATAAGGAACAACAGGGACTAAACAATTTCCTGTGGTCCGGCTGCTGACTGTGGGTTTTTTACTTCCTTAACTGTCTCCAGTGTAATCTGCTCGAGGGTTCCATTGTCCCTAAAATTGAAAAGTGGTGGTGTCTTCCCAAAGTGCTTAGTGTGAATCTCATTAACTTCAGTTTTAAGCCCATAGCATCTGCTGTCTTTTGAGAACCTGAGAACAAATTGATCCCGTTTTCTCTGCAATAGCCTTCTGGGTACTTTGGTTCTTAGGAAGCCTCTTTCAACCTTCCCTGCTTAAATAGTAACCAAATCCAATTCGCTCTGGTTTTATTGGAGGAACACGAAGAATGGCCTACTCTTTGGGTTTGTGTCAGTTGTTTCCTTGAAAAGTGGTGTTTCAGTGGGAGTACAGTATTTAGTCTCTTGAGTGTAATACAAAATGGACCAGAAAAGATTACTTGCCTTATTCTGAAAGTTGTGCTTGTGGTTGTACACTTCACTGATTATTTACCATTTTGCAGTTGCCTGACATTGACTGTCAGCTTGGGATTTAGACGTTATTAATTTTCTTAAAGACTATTACTTATACTTTCCATTGTCTTTTTGTAGGAGTTTCGTGCTTATCCCCAGTGGATTTCATTCCTCTTCTGTCAATTTCTTTCATTTGCAAAATTGATTTAAGTTTTTTGTCCTTCCTAGCTTTTCATCATTGGCCCATTTAGTAAAAATGGGTTTATATTCAGCATCCATATTGTTGATGCAAACATTGAATATAACGCAATCCTTTTGTAATAAATCTTTTGTTTGATATCGCTCAGAATTGCTTTCCAGGGAGTTCTGCCCTTGCCACATCATATTTTTTTTTCTAGACTGTTTTTTTTTTTGGCTTTTGGGACTAATTGGAGATGTTGCCTGAAGTCATCCTTTTTTTTTGAAAAGCATTTCTTTTCTAATGTTTCTATTTGAAGTAAATTACTGTATTTTAGAGGGAAATTAGGCTGATTTGATCCAAATTGATTGAGATGGTAATGCTGTCTCCTAATCTTTTCTTACATTTGTTTAAAGATAACATGTCTAGAACTTGTGGCAACAACTAGCAACTATCCTTAACTACATTTTGTGCTGTATGTGTCACCTGTGAGGTTTCCCCTGTCAGAACAGCAGACAAATGACTGATGTGCCAGAACTTTTCTGCATCAAGGTTGTCACAACCCTGAAAAATCTTTCACCCAAAGATAAGTCTTTTCTTCAGAATTTTGAAGCTACTGCTATAAATCTCAGCAGGTTGCCTACAAAAAATGACTAGAACTCATGTTTACTGTTAATTGCCAGCAACGATAAAAGAGTGGTCAGCACTATTTCAAATGGGAACGGACAGTTCTTATCCATCCATCATTGAAAATTTATGGAGAACTGGAACTGAGTAAGTTTTGAGCCAGGAAGGTTCATGTTATGAAAATGGTCACCTGAATTGCAATTCTGATGGTCTAGAAGAGAATTTAGTGATTTATCCAAGCAAATTTGGCTTTTCCGGGTATTTCTTTCCGGAAAATAGGCTGTCTTAAGAAGGTTTTCTGTACAATACAGGAGCTATTCTCTTTTTTTTGTGTGGGAGCCAGGCAGAGAAGTCCTGTGGGAGAAGAAAAGAGTGGAAGTGTCAGGAGTATCCCCTAGGGCTGTACAGTGTTACAAGACACAGCAGTTGTTTTAACTTTCTCACATTATGATGCTTTTTTATTTCGATTAACCAGCTGCCTAATTTAGAATAGTTTCCAATCCTCTTCAGTGGGATATTGCTTAAATTCTTACACAGCATTAGGATATGTGTAGGTTTGAGGCAGAATGGGAAAGGTTACTTCGTGAGCGGGAAAAGTTGCTGTGTAATGCCATTGCACTGAGAGAGATTTGATCTGTAGACCCAGCCAGTGGCAAAAATAGGGATGAAATTGTAAGCTTGCATGTGGAGTTTTTTTTGAGAACTCTTTGAGGAGAAGTAAAAATCTCTGCCAGCTCAGCTCTAGAGATCACAGAGAAGCTGGATGGAAAGTAAAGATCTGGTTGAACTGAATGGTTTCTCCCTTCAGGTGTGTTGACAGTTTTCAATGTCTTAAATTCTAAGTCAGCAAGAGTAAAGCATCTCCTCTCAGAGTTTGGTGAAGCCATGGCAGTGAATTGAGCATATATATAATGTAAAGACTGCTGCTGTTTGTGCAGAATGAGACCCAATGAGAGCAAGGAAAAGCCTGTATTCTTTAATATTTTTAGTATTGCATTCAGCTTGCTGCCTATTCTCTGGAAGTATTTATAACTCAAATTTCTATGCTACATTGGACGTCTTAATGTTCCCAGTTGCCTCAGAAGGTAAGTTTAAGTCCCTTAAAAGTTCTATTATTGCTGAGCAAGGTTTTAAGCACTGTGTAGGAGGCTAATTGCATGAATTAAGAGTCTCATTTGGACAGGCGCTAGGTTCCAATTATTCAGCCCTGAAACAACTGCTATTTTAAGGAGAAAAACTTAACAGAAGTATTTTGGGATTTTGTTCAAGATGGCATGAATCTTCTTTCAGAGAAAATGCTGGAGTAGCAAAATCAGTAACTCTTGAAGTACTTATGGTCTGTTACATGATCGGTGCTTGAGATCTCAGTATGTATTGACTGAAAAGGTATAAAATGGGCTCTTGTAAGGATAGGACCTACTAGGATTTTGATTCTGCTATGAAGCTTACACTTGGGTGGTCGTATGTATACTTCTGCAAAGATCTGGAGTGTGGTCCACAGCTTAAAGTCATCTTAGAAAAAACGGTATTTAAACTTAATGTCTTAATCCTCTTTTTTTTCTTTAATAATTGGTAATCTGTTAGAAAATGGTTGATATAAATGTGGTTTTCAGACACATTAGAAGTGTTTCATTGATGCAGTTATATGTCAGTTGTGAAAGTGACAGGATCATGCAGGGTGGACTGTGGCTCTGAGGGTTTACAAACTGATAGAGATGCCAAACTTACTGGCATAGCAGTGGATAAACTTTGAATGCCATATGAAGAATAATGTTGGGATGGGGAAAGCAATGAGCAGATGCAACTTCCGTTTCCAAAGGGTGGAGCGAACCATGATATTCATAATTGACTTGAGAGTATACTTCCCATTCTATGAAGTAACTTGATGTTGATGAGAAGTCTTGCCACATGCTGCTCTTTGATACTGGAAGAAATGGTCCCTTCAGGATGTATGTGGAGGAGCTGACATCTCTGAGACCACTCACTTTCTGCAAATAAATTAACTTGAAGGTGAGGTCAGTGAAATAAAGTGCCTCACAAAGCACTAATAAAAAATACAAATTCTCATCTAAATTCTAATGATACCAATGTAAAGAGCTTGCTGACTTAGAGATTTACATTTGATTTGTGAACTGGCTTTTGTTTAAGTAGCACATACATTTGTATCTCAGTGTTTGTGTATTTTCACACTTAAAAGTGTCTACTTGGAATTTTTGGCTTTAATTCCATGTATCTTTGCACACAGACTCTGTCTGAGAATGTGGGGATAGATGGAATAGCAACTGATGGTGTCTGCTTGAGGGGCTCCTCTGAGGAAGAGGAGAACGAGAAGAAGCAGTGTAGGTATAAGCTGTGAGCCTCAAGTGGGAGTGAAGTCTGGAAGAGAGCAGGAGAGAGCAGGGGGCAGCAGTAACTGCAGTCTTGCGAGGTCAAGGAAGGATCAAAATTATGCAATTTGAAAGTTATTTTTTTTCCAAATACAAATGGTTTAGGGTTTAAAGCTCTCCATATGTTCCTTTTATACTTGCTGAAAGAGAAAGATACAGAGGTAATGAAAAATTTCAAGTACTAGCTAGTTTGAGCTCCTGTTCTATATAGGTATTTTATTTTTCTGGTATAGGTTTTCTCAAGTTAGATAAGTGTTGTAATAAGAGAGCCAAACAGTAAATTAAGCATCTTTAGCTCCAGCAGTGTAAATCCCTAATACCAGAGTTGTCAGGTGTTGTTTCAGCCTTTAACTAGACTTTAATTTTTAGTGATAGGAGTAGGAACATTATTTTCCAAGAAGTTCTCAATGTGAGTGATGAATAACTTCTATAATTGCAAAACCTTTGTTTTCATGCCAGAAACGCCTCTGTCAGGCTAAAGCTATATCACTTCTGTTGCTGACTTAACAAGGTTCCGATGAGAAGAGCAACTTAATGAAATATTTTATGTTGTTTTCTACTACAAGTCATTTGGATTTATTATAGTATTACGTAGGAAGGGACTTCTGGCAGTCATTTAGCTCAAACCCCTGCTTAAAAGTCAGTCTGGCTGGAGTAGGTTGTTCTAGGCTGTGCCTGGAAATTTTGAGTAACTCTAGGGATGGTGGTGACACAGGGTCCCTGAGCAACTTCTTGCAGTGTTTGGCCACCCTCGTGGGAAAAGAGCTTTTCATCTCAGCTAGCAGAAATGTTCCATTTTCCCGATTGTGTTTGTTTCTTCCTGTCTTATTGCTGTGTACATCCTAAAGGAGTCAGGTTACGACTTTTCTATTTACTCCCACCTGAAAATCGAATAGGGTAATGAGGTCTGCCTGATTGCTGCCTTGTCCCCAGACTGAGCAAGCCTCACTTGGCTGCTCTTTATGTATTATATGTCCCAGCCCCTTGATCATCCTGTTCCCACTGTACCAAGGTCTGCCTTTTATTGGTGAACTCAAAATCAGACACATCAATCCAGATGCTGTCTTACCAGCGCTGAAAGGTGGAGTGAGGGGAAATCACTTCCCCCAGCCTGCTTAGTATAGCTCCTGCCAACAAAGCTCGATACTTGGTTAGCCTGCTTCACTTCCAAAGGGTGCCTTGTTGGCTGTTGTTCAGCAGTGTCCATCCGCAGCCCCATATCTATTTCTGCAGAGCTGTGTCCTAGCCGCTGCGTGCCCAGCCTGTCTTGTGTGTTATTTCACCTCAGGAGCAAGTTTTTATTTTTACTTAGAATCATGGAGCCATTGAATGGTTTGGGTTGGAAGGGATATCAAAGATCATCCAGCTCCAATCCGCCTGCCGTGGGCAGGGACACCTTCCACTAGAGCAGGTTGTTCAAAGCCCCATCCAACCTGGCTATGAACACTTTCAGAGGTAGGGTGTCCACAGCTTCTCTGTCCCACCACTCTCACAGTAAACCACTTACCATTATTGATCTTCACGAGTTTCCCATCAACACAGTTCTCTTGCCTCTTGAAGTTGTTTGAAATAGAAGCACTGCTGTCTGGAGTGTTGATCTCTTTCTCCAGTGTGGGGTTACCCCTGAACCTGCTGAGACCAGACTCTGTTCCACCATCCAGGTCATTAATAGAGAGTTTTAAACAGCATTGGCATCACTGCCACTTCTTGAGTGACACCACAAGTTATCAGGCACCAGTTGGATTTTGTATAGTACCCGTGTCTCACCAGCATGCCTCAAATAACACAGTGGGAGACCATGGTAAAATCCTTGCTGATGTCAATCCAAACAACATCAACTGCTCCAGGGAAGTTCGCTCAATCGCCTTTCCAGGGATGGAGATGAGACTCACCAGCCTGTAGCTTCTTTAATCCTTCTTGAAGCCAAACATGTGGTTTGGTTCTTATTTATGGAAATTGGGAAGAAAGATTACAATGGAGAAGATGCTGCAACATCAGAAGATGTTGAAGTAAGTATTTTAACTGCTCCTTATTCCTTTATTTGAGAATTCTGGAACAGGCTCAGAAGCTATAATTATTAAATAAATGAAGGATATGTGCAATCTTTTTTTTTTCACTGTGAACATGACATTAGCTTGTTGAAAGGAACAACTTATTACAGCAATAACTTTTTAAATGGGCTGTGATACTTCTGTGACATCCAGTGTAAAGTTGGCCTTGAGCATGTATTGCAAAAATATGTTCCTTTTTACATTTCCTGTAAGAATGGGATGGTATGTTTCTCTGGTGCCAGGGAGGGTACACTTTTTCTTATTAAATTGAGTTTAGTATGTAAAATAGAGTAGCAGTTCAGTAAATAAGAGGCAGTCACATATTTATCTTTTTAAATTTTTTTTTTTCATTTCAGGGTATGTTGAGTCAACCATTTCTATTTGAATTATTTTTATCCAGAAAGCTAACATTTTTATAGTTTCCACATTCGTATTGCAGATGGTATTCTTCAGAGCTCTGACTTCCATCTACAGTGCTAATGTTATTAAACTGTTCACAGTTAAAAGATACTGTAAAACTTTCTGATGTATTAACATGAGAACTTCCCAGAGTTTGTAATGAAAGACTGTAACTGTTTTGCCTTTTTTCCCCTGAGTTATTGGATTGAACTTTCAATATATGTAAGATTTTATTGTGCAAGTTTCAAAGCTTCTGTAGGCAAATACAGAATCCAGAAAAAAAAGCAGCAAATATACAGACAAAGAATTTTACATTTATTTAAGGTGGTTTATGAAAGCTTTAAAGTGCCAAGCAGAAAAAAAATCAGAAGATGTGATGTCAAATAATTAGTGTGTGTATCTTTATTTTTTACTGCTTAACATTTGAAGTTTTAAGGTCCCCATTTTCAAGACAGACTTGTGTCACAAGCTTCAGCTCAACTGTGTTAAAGTGGTCATGCCTTTTTGTCAAGCTTTTAAAGCCTGAAACACCCATTGAGATTATTTCCTCCAAACAGAGAATTTAGCTGCCTAAATGAAAGGAGTAACCGAAATTCCTTTTCCTAAACAGCTCAGGCCCTCTCTAACACATTTCCCTCTTCAGCAAAGTCTTTGTTTTGCTCTCCAGGACCATGTAAATGTATGTTGAGTTTTGCAGCCCTGCCTCTGACTCATGCAGATTCTTTTATCAGGCTATACCTCTTTTCAATCTGATTAAATTGCCAGATATCTGAAAATGGGATAAAGAATCCCACTGTGATATGGGTCAGTACCAGCCATCTAAATGGCTGCTGGGCCTTGCAGTTGAGCAATAGGAAAACTGATGGACTGCATCTGACTTACAGGTTGATTGGGAAGCCTAAGTGTGGCCACACAGAACTGTGGCTTTGATTAGGAGAGCAGTGGGGATGCTAGAAGTTTATCATTCTTGTTTCATGCTCTGCTACTTGTATTCCAGACCGTTATCAGGTAGTTTCAATGAAAATATTAAACATAAACGCAAACAAAATTCCCAAAGAATTGGGAAGTCTTCCTAGCAAGAAGGTCATTTGAGTTGCATTGATATTTTAAGCCAAATTGCAAGTTGTGTGTGTATCCTTTCAGGAGGTAAATTTATTACTATATGCCTAGAGGATTTTCACTTTGTACTATTATATATGGATAACAGAAGAGCTTAAAAGGACATGTAGAAGATGAAAGATTTCTTTTTCACAATGTCTTTTTTATTTTTATCTTTTCTTTCTGTAGAGACACATACTATTTCTTATATTATTCAGGTTACGTTCTACACTCCTGATTTACCTTCTCAGCAGCCTGATGTGCCCACTCGCCCACATTGCTGTCCTTTCTATCTTGCCAGCTCTTTTGCCTTTGTTTTATGTGTTTTTCTTGCATGACTCACATCCCCTTTGCATTGTACCTGCTTGCTTTGCATACAGAACGAGCTGGTTGGAGCAGTGCTCCTCTCTGCTCAGCATGTTCGGCAAGCTGCAGGCTTGAATTGGCTCTTGAGCTTGTCTGCTATGTCGAAGTTCAAAGGGGCTTTTAGCTGTCTGGCTTTGCAAGAGCTACTAGAACTGACCAGTTTAATCTATCCTAAATTCTTTGTTTTATTGTTCTCTCTGTTCCTAGCAGTACACAGAAACAGATAAGAAAAAATAACTGTCTTTCCCCCTACCTGAAAAGACTGGGGGTAGAAAAGATGCATTTTTGTGTAACTCTTGTGTTTCTGTCTTTTCCCTTAAGCTACTGCTTAGAGGGCTTTTATAATTGCTTCCCTTTGATTTGTGTTCAGTTTGTCCTAGGAAAAACTATTAAACAATTGCAAGTTGTCTCAATAGCACATGCCTCAGTCTTTTACTTTTACAATGACTTGGAGAAGAAGGTACTTAAGATTAGTGTTGATGGTGTTGGCAGAAAAATACTGTGTTTTACCATTAACTGTCTGATGGCAGTACTGAAACCCAGCTCTGCAGTGCGAGACACCAGTTTCATCCTGAGGCAGGAGTGGGGGAGTCCTTCCTGGCAGGTGAAGGAAGGCGGATAGGTCCTGGCTTTGTCCCCCTGCCACAGAGGCAAAGGAGGAAGGTGTTAATGCTTCTGTAACCTGGGGAGAAAAGGTGATGGTTTGATGGGGCTAGAAATGTATGAAGTAAAGAGGAGAACTTAGGTGCAAGTAGAGTGGGAGATACCTCTGGGTTAAACGGAGGAAAAAGGAATTTCATGAGAGAAGCAATATGCAGGGAAATCCAAATAGAACATCTGTTTGCAACAAGACACAGGAATGCACACAGCTCTCTCAAGCCAATTTTCAGCAGGTGTATTGGCTCTGCAGTGGCTTGTTCAACCTCAGTAGTCAAATTTTAGTTTCAAATTTTTGGGAGCTAATTTTAAGCAGTTAGCTTATGCTTTCTCATTATCTTTTAATAGAGATTTGTTTGCCTTCAACTTCTTGAATTCACATCTTGTATCTGAATTCTAATTTCTCTGTAATCATGGGTTAAAAAGAGAAACAGCAGCTCATGAAAAATCATAAACATTATTCCAAGTCCTGGAGCTCCATGAGCAATGTGGTGTGTAAATGTACACAAGCTGACTTTATTATGTGGTTGTTCTCTTCTCCCCTTCTTTCTCTTTGGAGCCCTTTCATTCTCTTCTAATCTCCTAGCTGTACTGCTCCCTGGCCAGCCTGGTGCCTGCATGGCAGTGGCAGTGGCTGCAGCAATGACTGATGTGGAGACTAAATTGGTAGACACAGTTAGTGAGTACTTCATGGAGCAGTTAGTCTGCAGAAGAGGGAGAAGCAGTTTCGTATGTCCTTCTGACCATTGTGTGCAGGGTCTGGTTCCAAGTGTTACTGTCATTCTGTAAAATGTATTTACATCTCTTGGAGGGTCATCTACTTCCATCTCTGAAAATCCCCTGCTTTGGGGGTTTTGTTTTTTAAAGAAAATTACTTAAAAAGCATATTAAAGACAATTTATAAAATTAAAATCCTTTTAAGTGGCATGGGAACTACTTAAAGCTGCCATGTGGGAGTGTTGGAGGAAATGCATGTGCCCATCAAAGATAGTAAGTCCAAAAAGGAACTGGCATGGCATAGTTAAACAGCAGGATAAGAGGTGGTTATACAAAGCAGTTTTCACCATTTTTTAAAAGTTAAGTTTTGTCTGCAAGAACAAAATGCAAAGGTTCATAAATTCTGACAGAATGCATACATTCAGCTAAGAAAGATGTTGGAGGAACAATTTGCAGGAGGTATAAAATTAATCTTTTTGAAACACACTGTAAACAAGAAGCCCACTGGAGAATGCACAGGGCTAGTAGATGATCTCTCCTTCTATCCTCTGGAAATAAAGCTCTACCAAAAAAGAAGCTGTTGTCTTACCTCTTGTATCCAAGTTCATTTTTGAGCTTGAAGAAGTTCTGAACTGGAGCCTTTCATTATGAAGGATGTATCAAAGGATCTCTCTTCAAATTGAAGTGTTGGTAGAAGCAATTATGAAACAAGCTTAAAAAGATAAAGGAGGGATGAAAAAAGAGAGACATAAACCAGATGGTATTTAAAGGTGCCAGTTTCCAGAACTAAATGGTATTGAAAGGAGCTCAGGAATTAAGCAACCAAACTAGTAAATGTAGATGCGACCCTCTGCTTAAGACTTGGTATTTGAACAATTTGAAAGTAATTTTTAAAGACTCCACTACTTAACAATAAGCTTAGCCTCTGCAATGGGAAAACTAGGAGAAACTATTACAGGAACTAGAATTAGCAGATAGGTGCCTAGTACATCACAGTGGGAGGCCCACGTGGCTTATGCAATAGAAAATCATGCCTGAATAGTGTTGTAGGAACTGGAAGGGGGTCAAAAAACGTCTGCAAGCAAGTTGAGTGGTTGTAGTCTGCTTCAGATAAAAATGGTAACCATGTTTATCTTTGTGTGGTTTTTTTTCTGCTCTCAAACCTTTTGCCGGTCACAGTCTTAGGAAAAGATTCCAAATGAAGAACTAAAAATTTAATCTTAGATCTTATACACTTTTTTTTGCAATGCTTTAGATTAGTCTTCTAGATCTGAAATGCTGTTGTGAGAAGAATCTCTTAAATGAGAAGCTCAGCAGCAGTATCTTGTTACTGAAAAACTATTAGAGCAGGCTTAGCCTTTTTTTTCCATTTTATCAGAACTGATTAATGGCCTATGCACTTCTCCAACAGTAAAATGCTCTCAGTCACTGTTCATGCTTTAAGACAATGTGTTGCAAAGATATAACTGAAAGTTGTGCAGAAATTCATGCTGTAAACTAACTAGTTTTTATCTCTGCTTGTGCAGCAATGGTAGTAAGCCATGGGTCTCATTGGGGCTTTTCAATATGGAGCTTAGTCTGGGTTGTAAAAAAAAAATTTCATATCTGAGCTGAGTGTTGTTTGTCCTGCTGCTGAAACTTTAACTCGTGTTGTTGTTTGGGGTTTTTTGGTTTGTTTTTGGGGTTTTTTTTGGTATTGCTGGCACTGAGGCTTTAAGTGTTTGTATTGTACACTGAAACCAGGATATTAGACTTGATAGTCCAGAACCTAAGTGAAATTCAGTCTTAGGAGATTGAACCCTGGGGTGACAAATGGTTGGTTTGTTTGTTGGCATATTTCTTTATTATGACTTGGAAGATTAGAAAAGTGTGACAAACTTGAAGAAGATACCATCAGACATACCTAATTTAGGAGAAATTGGGAGAAAAAGTATTTAAGAATAATGGCGTGGCTAGAAATATGGGAAACTTCAAGACAGGAGTTCTGAATTTGATGTGGGAATTAAAGGATTTGGAAGGCATAGAGGAGATGGCCTTTTATTTTAGGATTGTGTGAGGGAGGACACAAAAAAGGAAAAAAGGGAAAAAAAAGGTTGGAAAAAAAAGGACGTGGGATGCACTGTGTTGTAACCTTAAGTGGATTGCAATGGTAGAATCCGAGCAAATGGAGATAAGGCTTGTGGGTATTTCTGAGAGACTGGGGCCTTTTAGAACTGAAATTGAGTGGAGGAGAAACAGAAAGATATCTCTAGCTTGGCAGTGTAGTGGAATGGAGACTGTTGGAACTGCTCTTGCCAGCTTTTAAAACTCACGACAGGTGGGCCTAGTATATTTTTCCTGGTTTTGGAAATAACTCCAATCCTTGAACTCTTAGCAGTTGCCTATCCAAAACTTGTACATTAAAGGACTCCTTGTAGTACAGTGCTCATTTTGAGAATCATTGATAGAGTAACAGTTTATGTATAATAGAAGTGAAATCCTTGTAACTTTCTTGAATAAATGGCAAACTCTTGAGGGAAGGAGACAAGAAGTTTCTGCATGCCCCAATTTTTTCATGCCTTTACAGGTACTTGGTTTGTCACATCATCTTCAAGTTTCTTGTCATAATTGCCCATATAGCACTCAAACTCAGACTCATGCAGACACTTGCACTGCAGTAGATGGATTATAAATCCATTGAATCAAAATAATCATCGTGGAGTACAGTAAACTTTGTGTGAAGTTTCTGTGAGCTGCATGTATATGCACCTTTTAATCCTTTCCATAATGAAAAGGCATTTTTGGCTTGATGAGATGTCGGTATGAAAAGTACTTGCACATAAAAAGATGTGCTTAGATACATCTGCTATGGTAAATCCCTTTCAGCTGAAGTTCTGAATCTGCAAATTGTGACAGCTTTTTATTTAGTGGTACAGCTGTTAGCACAGGTACATATGGTAGTGTTGCTTAGAAATACTACCTGCGAGTTCTTAAATATGTATAAAGCAAAGAAATCCTTTACCTTCATTTGGCATTTTTAAGATAAACCACACTGGCTCTTGAAAATGTAATTTTAAATCTTCGACTACAAGGCTTTTTAAAAAATGACAGATTTTTTTTTTTCTTTAGAAATACAACTTAGGACCCTGAATCAGACAGTGCATTTAGTAGGAATTACTTCCTATATGCACCCACATCTCCATTTTTATATCGAGCATAGAGACTGAACTTTTCAATCCCTGAATGTAAAGACTTTATTAGAACAAATACAACAAGTCTGACCAGGTAAACCAAGGAAAACCTCAGGGTGAAGGAGAGTCAGTTACAAGGCTGGAAAACAAATTACTGCTTGCTTCACATGTCATTCAAGTGTGTTGGCTTTTCCTTAGTCGTTCTTTCAAGCCCTGTTCATTCTTCCCTCTCAGTGGTTGCCCATCTTGAGACAATCTGCATTTTCTGTATTGAGATTTTTCCTCAGAGTCCCTGGGAAATTATCCTTACTCAGTCCCCTTTTGATGCTTGACTGTGGTTCTGCTTTCTGAAGCTGTCAAGAACACTGTCAGTCTTACCTGCCCTGTAGCTTCCCTACTTGCCATCTGTCCCTATCTGTCACATGTGTGCTTCTTTACTATATTTTCAATGGCTGACTGCTCAGTATTTAGGGAAGATGTCTCCTTTCTTATCTTCCATCTCATTCCTGAAAACTGCTGGTTTAGTCTTTGTCACATGCCATTTTATGAACTGAGTTTTATGGTGTACTGTAAAATGTAACCTCACGAAATAGTGAAAATACCAAATTCTGTAAAGGATGAACATGAATTTGTGTCTTTTTAGCATAATATTAAGTATGGATTTGCCATGCTTCTGTTTTCCTGAATGCTTGCCACAGAGGCTTGTACTCGACCATTTATATCAGTTACACACAGGAAAATAGTGTTTGTTTACTCTCAGTATTCCCCCAATGACAGTGACTTCACATTCTTTACAGCTATTAAGTGACCTTTTTTTTTTTCCTTTGTAACTTTGAGCAGTCATGGTGGTCTTTTATTCCAATTATGTCAACTCATATTCCTTTGTACCCTCTATGTTGTTCTTACATATATGTGTGGATGTATTTTAGAGAGAAGAGGTAAGAAGTGTATTGTGGAGAAGAACTTGTTACAAAAAATGTCCTTAATATTTTGGAAGTGTGTAGGAAGAAATTTTAAGCAAATGACACCTCATTCAGTTTTTTTGTGTTGAAAGTAGGTCAAGGCTGATTTTGGCCCTATTAAAATCAGAGTAGATTATTATTTTCTTATTTAACAGTGACTGGCTGCCAAGTGTGAAGAAGAGAGTGGGGAGAAAGGACCAAGGTACTTCTTTACCCCCTTTCTCAAGACACAGGAGTTAATAGTATTGTTCAAGTATTATTTGGTACTGGGTGCCTCTCAAGCTGAACTGCCTGTGGGGAGAACAGCAGCAAAGGAGGGGCAGGTGGACAAGCAGCTTCAGAGCTGCAGTGATAGTACAGGGCTTCCTTGTGTTTCCTAGGAACTCAGGTGAGGAATCCCTTGCTTTATTTCCTTTTCTCCACTGCAGTGGATGTACTGCCTTCATTAATGACTGCTTTGGATATAAATAACAGTGGCATAATGACGCTATAAAACCTTTTTATTTGACATTAATAGAAGCAGGCTTTGTACCTGCACCTGATGGTATGAATGTCTAATGCTTCTTCAACAACTGCTTTTCTCTTAAATTTCTTGAGGAATTGATAAAATGTGCAATTAACTGATAAGCTTAGTGGGTGTAAACTTAATTACATCATACTCTACTTACGCAAAAACTACATGCACACTTTATTGTGGGACTTGAGACTTCATTTTGTTTAAGCTTCAGAATGATTATATTCTTGCAGATTAGCCTTGCTATAGGTTATTTGATGTTCAGCTTTGAAGACACACCTAGGCATATCGTCTCGGTGGAAAGAGGACTGCAATTACCAAGGTATTTTAGCGTAACTATCTTAACACAGTTACTTGCTGTTCAGAGAATAGTTTTCCAATGCTGACAAGTTGAGAAAAACAAGAATTCTGATTTATATGGACTTAAGAGCCTTTTATGTTTATAGACGTGGGTAAATGAAACTCTGAAGTTCATCTGTTCTAATTTAGGAAATGCTAAATGTGTCTTTTTGTTAGTGCCTAGCCTGTAGGCAAACTGTTCCCCCAGTGCACACAGTGTTTTATTTACAATTGCATAAGTGTCCCTGGTGCATGCTTTGGCAATTCAGTCACATATGTTGGGCAGTCCTACCAAATAATATATCCTGCATTTGCATCTTCTGGCTGTTGGATGAAAGGAAAGAGGAAAACTGCTTTCCTTAAAAGAGAGTGGTTTTATTGGTTTGTTTGTTTGTTTTTATTTTATGTACTTCTTAGCAGAGAATGCTAACTTCTGCACTTTGATAAGATTTAAAGTCATGGTGTCAGCAGTAACCTTGTTTCAGAAGATGGAATGAATGCTTACCTATAGCTTCCCATATTCCTGTGCTGCTATTGAGAAATGGTAATAAATAGGGAGGTCAGCTCACTGAGCAATCTTAAATAGGTAATTGCTTGTTTCCACTGATCTCAGTATTTCAGACTGCTTGACTCAAATGCTTCATCTGGAACAAATCTCACTAACTAAACTTAAAATTTGTGCTATGAAGATTCAGAGGCCACCCTGAGATCCCCGCAAGTGATAACAGTGAAAGAAAATTTTTCTCAAATAAAGAAATGCAGATGTTTCCTTAATACAATATGAGGTGCACTCACTTTCTAATAGGAGTCTTCATAGAGTGATCCAGAAATAATTTGCCAATTAATCAAAGTGACTTGCTTACTTTCAAGACAAGATCTGTTTATCCCTCCCTTCTTAAAAAACTCAGCTAACTACTTCAGAGATATCACAGAACCACAGGCTTCAGATTATTTGGTAACTCCTTCAGAACTTTATCCTTTCAAGTAGGAGCTAAACTGACCAGCTGATTTGATACTTACAGTGTTTGAGGTAGTGTTGAAATTAGGGATTTACACACGTCTATGTTTTAAGATATTTTGTTGAGTTGCTAAGAGGCAACTGGCAGTGTAAAACTGCTTTCAGCATTTCACTAAAATATGTAGTGGCTCAGATATCTCTGACTTGTAGGTGGTATTAACAGCAAGAGAATCTTTATCAAATAAGGGTGTGGCATATGAGGGACCTATGGCCTCAATGCCACTGTTTGAAATATGTTAAGCTTCTTCCTTATCTGAAATTATGAGTGTTTCAAAATCTACCCAGAATGAAGTTTTTATTAATATTGGCACCAAAATCTTCTGCCCTCCCCCAGTACAGTAATTTCCATAAGTGACAAACAGGGTAAACAGGGAGCCTGGAGCTTAGTCCATCTTTTATTTGCATTGGAAAGCCAGGATAATGATATTTTGAGTGCTACAGATTTCAGATAGTTTTTTTTCAATATTTACTGTAATACTCCAGGTTAATTTTTTAAAAAATCTGGTAATTGTGAAACATGGAACGGTATTCTGCTAGAATGAGATAGCTGCAAACCCACATGAAATGTTGTATCCTTTTACAAAGTTTACTTTATGGGAATCACTAATTTTTGAGAGGAAAGTATGCATCTACTACTCAAAGGTCTAGTTGTTTTATAATAGTAGTAATTATTTTCTTGTTGTAGATAATTGTATAAAACATGTTTGATCTATTTTGTAAACTAGCTGTCAAATCACTTTCTGTTCTATGTGGCTGGACATTATTTATGGAATAGAGCAGGAAATAAATCGCTGTTGAGCTACTAGCTAATGAGATAGCTTTTCTGAAATTTTAAGGATTATAAAAAGCAAAATATTGAACAGTAGTTTGTTGCTTTTTTTTTTTTAATGCAGGATGAACTAATGTTCATGGTAATCTACTCTTTTGACCACAAAGAATAGCATTATGATTTCAAGAGCTAATAATTTTCAGTACAAATGTTTATGGAAATGAACAGACATCTTCACATTTGCATTAAAGGTCAGGAAGATTATTTTATTGAAGACTGGAAGTGAGAACAAACAGTTATTGCCCTTGAAATCAGTACTGATTTTCACAGTTACTGTAATATTTAGCCTTTTTAAAAATTACTTATTTGTCATTGTTTTGCATTGCTAAGAAAGCCAGCTTTATAATAGACATGTGCTTTGATGACTGTAAGCAGCAATTATGCTTTGAATGCGTAGGTTTAAAAGGTGTTATGTATTTTGTATGTGGAATTAATCAGGTGTACTTGCTCACTAATAATGGTCTGCTATACATAACTTTTTTATAAGTGTAAAGGCAGTTGAGGGATTGAGAGGGGACAGCAGAATGTACTTCAGGGAAAAACAGTCAATCACTTAGCGGAAGAGGACAAATTAAATGGTAGAAGCACCAAGCAAGGAAGAAAACCTGGCTGTATGAAATCAAAACCAAATAGCTTGAAGAATAAGTGAGGATACTACTGGAATTACTAACTTTTTTAACTGGCATTCTTTCAAAGTGACTAAAAGTTGTGGGTGCCTAACTTGAAGGAGGAACTCTGTTTTCAGAGCAAAAGGCAGGCATCAGCTATATAAACGTTGTGGAGAGGCTTTTTGTTTAAGATGTTCCCGTAGTTCAGTAGCTGATAGTTCTAGTTCCCTAATCATGCACTAGGCACTTGGAACTGGCTGGTAGGTGAGATGAAGGCACAGATTTGTTTAGACTTGCTGTACTTCCAGGCAAAACCTGGAGACTGAGGAAGAGAGGGATGTTAGGATGCCTGAAATAGGACTGGTTGTCTGCATTTAAACTACTGTATCTTATTTGACCCTGAATGTCTTCTAAGAACCACTGGATTGAGTAAAAATGACTTTGCATGCTCGGTTACACTTTTGAAGTGGTCTTAAATATTACTGGTAGTATACATGCAGGCAGAGAAATGATTGTTCTTCTGTTCCATCCTCAGAAATTCTACTTCACAGATTTTCTAGGACTGTATTCACTTCTGTTTCTACAAGGTGTATATTATTGATGCCTTATGATTTCAAGGTCACATTACATACACATCCAAGATGTGTGATTTAACTACAGACGTAGAATTCCATGTCTCTTATGGAATCTATAGTTAATTTGATTTTTTAAAAAAATGTTAATAACTTTTGCTTCGATGTATTTTGGAAAAGTTGAAATATGGCCAGAAGGAAAGAAACTGCCTAAGAAGCAATACTGTGTGTTTCAACATTCTGAAATCAGTTTCTGTTTATACCCTAAGTGCCTTACTAGTGGAGGCTGCATCTGTCTCTGTGGAGAAACACAGGCACATTGAGTTTAGTTTTGTACACATCTGTAAGTGCATAAATGTTCCTCAGGCAAAATGCTTGTTTCCTTTAATGCTGCATCATTACAGTAGTGTGAGTGTTTGTATATAGGAGTTAATTGAAGCCTGATGCATTCAAACAAGAACTCTTAATAAAATGCTGTTTTTTATAGGTAACATTTGAGGATTTTTTAAATGAAAGAATGAAATGTTGATAAAAGTGGAATAATACAGTGATCAGTATTTTGATGTCTTCTACCTGCTTGAATAGTTACATAATGAATTAGATGATTCAAGATGTTTCTAAATTCATTGTTAATCTACTTTGATGGTAGAAAGACAGCAGTGCTAATTTTAAACATTTTTTAATTTGATATCACACACTGAAGAAATACCATAATTTATGTGTTATGTTTTTAATTTACCTCTTTGTCCCCTTGTGCATGGGCAGCATGATACAACCTCTGGCTGCATAATCACTTGTGCATTTCTTTCCACCCCCTCACCACCCCCCCACAGTCCTGCCTCATTCAGTGAAGAGGATAGATGATATTCACTTCCTAAGACATTAATCAATATTCTGTCAGCCTGGTTGTTCATTTTGAGCCCCAGGCTCTGTTTACTGGAGGCTGTTAATTTCTATGTGGATTTTTCTGTGGTTCTCATTGTTGTAATGTTTGTGTACCTCACAAAAAAAATTCAATACCCTTTTGAGGTCAAGAGATGATCTGGCAAGTGTAAGAATATAGAATCACAGAACCATGAAATGTTTTGGGTTGGAATGGATTTTCAGAGATCACCTAGTCCAACCCCTGCCATGGACAGGATCGCTTTCTACTAGATGAGGTTGCTCAAAGCCCCATCCAACCTCACCTTGAATGTTTCAAGGGAGGGACCTTCCACCTCTCTGGGCAGCCTGTTCCCTTGTGATACCCGCAGTGTCTCACCACCCACATTACTTCAAATCCAATCTAAATCTACCCTCTTTTAGTTTAAAACTATTACCTCTTGCTCTGTTACTACTGTGTCACTAGTGCTGGTAAAAAAGCTCTCTCCACCTTTCCTATAAATCCCTGTTTAAGTTTGAAAGCCTTCCATAAGGTCTCCTTGGAACCTTCTCCAGGCTGAACCACCCCAGTTCTCTCAGCCTTTCCTCACAGGAGAGGTGCTGAGATCACTCTCATGGCCCTCCTCTGGAGTCACTCCAACAGGTCCATGTCCTTATGTTGGATGCAGTAACCAGGTGGGGGCTCACAAGAGCAGAGGAAGAGAATCACTTCCCTGGGCCTGTTGGGCAGGTTTCTTTTTATGCAGGCCAAGAGACAGCTGCCTTTTTGGGCTGCAAGTGCACAGTGCTGGCTCTTGTCCAGTTTTTCCATCTACCAGTATCCCCAAGTCCTTCTCTGCAGGGCTGCTTACAATCCAATTGCAAGATTAAAAGGTAAAAATCCTATGTTTCAGTATTTGACCCCTTACTTTGCAGATTCTGGCTTAGGTTGGCATAGAAAACTGTTTTATTAGCCACTTGGAGAACTGCCAAACTTATCACAGCATCTGTCTTTTTAAAATGCTGTTTCTGATTGCCTCTGTAGTTGCAGATCCACAGGAGAAGATTTAGTCTTTTACTCCAATTAAATCACAGACAGACATAAAAGAAGAAAAGGTGGGTAAGGAAAAGAACTTAGGAAGGCAAGAGAAATAAAAAGCACCACATTCCATGTTCAGGATCTCTGGCCTAGTTCAACTGATTTATCCCTAGGGTGGATCTTTCCTAATCAATGACTAGGGCAAGTGTTCTTTGAAAATCATGCAAGATGTTCCTAAAGTGTGGGTGCACAGCGACTCAGATTTATGTGTGTACAAGAAAACTTAACTGGCAAAACATTAATAAAGTTTTTTGTTAATTTTCTATTGAAACAAACTTCCTTTGTCCAGTATTCGTCCCTAGTCAGAGCACTTCTTCCAGCAGCCAGCTGGTAAAAAGTCGTGAGCACGATGTGTGAATGTGCTTTGGCCTCTGTAAGTTATGGAGCTACAATTACAATAGAAAAGATGTGAAGAGGAATTCTATGTTGGCATTCCCCTCTCCTATAAGTAGGGTGAGAAACCTTTGATAGGTCAAGTTCTGTGACCTTGTGGTTGCATTGGTCACAAGTCCAGCACTGTAAGCAGTACAGTGTGTGTTTCCACAGTAGTGGGTGGTGCTGTATTGACAGCTCTGCAGGGGGAGCTGATGTGACAGCCACCAAAAAAAAAACCCAAAAAAACCAGAGCCCCATCAAGCCAGAGTATACTCATGGGTACTTTGTTTCAATACATCTTTTCTATAATTGAAAATTAAAGATGCTGCTAAATTCTAGATGCCTTAGGGGACTGTTCACATCTATCAGCTCTGATTTTTCAAACTTTGTCATGTTTGCATGAGTTCTAATAGGCAAATTCCTGACATCCAAGTGATCTTCTATGAAAGGTCCCATTTAATATCTTAAAGATTTCAAGCATTTCAAGTACAAGCAGAGTTTTTTAAATTAATCTTTCTCTTGGAATAACACCCAACAGATTTCACAGAAATTTTTCCCTTACACTACTTCTTATACATCTGTGTCTCATTTTGTTGATCTACTGTTGTTCTTCTTTAGCATATCTCCTAAGCCTTGTACAGACAGTAAACAAGATAAGTTGTAGCCTTATTGGTGAAAGCTTGAGAAAACTTACTAGCAAATTATAATGGAGCACAATAGGAGTCATTTAGCCATACTGTATAACCCATTTGTCCTTTAATAATAAAATACTGAAAGAAATTCAGTGGTTTGAAGAAACTTCTCTTTAAGCTGTTTGGATCCAAATTATTATAACTTGGAGTTAAAAGAGGTTCCTGTCAATGTTTCATTTTCAAATCAGAACCTCTTGCTCCAGACTTCTTGTATGTTCCTTGCCAGGTTTTATTGTATAATATTAAAAATACTGGTACTAACTACTTAAGGGAATGAAAATAATCAGTGTTGGCTTTAAGTAACCATTGCATATGGATACTTTGGTAAATATCTGATCTGTATCTTGCATCAAAGACCTCTCTGTGTATATTTGTACTAGTTTGAAAACAAATGAGTGGGAAGCACCAAGTCAGAATAACAATTTAATGGGGAAATTAAAGAAAAGGAAAAACTGAAAGAAAACACTGGTTCAAACTGACAGAGTTAAGATACAACCTGAGTCCCTGTTAGGCAGGGTGGTGGTAGCAGTCTGGTAGAATGGTGGTTGCAGTCCTCTGAAGTGGTGATCCTGTAGAAAAAGGGTCTGCTCTTCCTTAGAAGGTCCAGTGGTGGCTATGTAGCTCCTGTCCTCTGGAAATCCAGTGGAAAGGTTGCCTCTGGTGTTCAGAATCTCAGATTATATCCACGATGGGATGCTCTTGGTTCCTCCCTCTGGGTGGAGCATCTCACAATGGGGTAATGAGTCATGAGGCCAAGTGTTGATGAGGCTCATTAACAGGAGATAGTCCGGAGGGAGTTATCTCTGAGTCATGTGGCAGGACAGTGATGGGCCATTAACAGAAAGATAGTCTGGGGGGAGGAGGCAAGGAAACACTGCCCCACCTGATTTCAACAGCTCATGAGGATGGTAATAGAATACACTGCAGCCCGGGACAATATTACATCCTTGGTGATGGTTTTAGCTCTAGTTGGGGTGTTCTTCTTACGGCAGCGTTGAAGAAAAGTAGGTGTTCTTTCAAAAATTGTTAGAAGTCCTATGTTTGTGTGCTGTCAGCAGCTGAAGCAAGTTCTATATACAAGTTTAACCAAAATGTTTTTTACCTTACCTCATGCACAACCAGGAAATATGCAAAAGAGAAGCTGATAGCCTTAAGTGTTCTGAAAAGTAAGGAAAATATTTTTTAGGTGTGTGAATCTGTTAAATGTGTAAGTTTTGAAATAGGCCAGTTCAGCAGTTGTAAATTAAATTTTATGGTGGTTCTTTGCTTCCAAATAGTAGGTTAAGCCATTTTCTCTGGGTCAGACAGAGCTGAATATAATGAGTCCTTGTCCTGTTCAAATTACTACTTCAAAATTTTATTTATGTTTTCAAGAAGTTGTTCTGTTACCTCCTTTTTCTCCATACTGTGGTACATAGCAGTTAGTTCTCTTGCTACTCTTAATGTTTTAGCCCCTTGTTGCCTGCTGTGGTACTGAGAGTATGCTCTTTGAAGGAGTGAAGAAAATCACAAAAATCAGTACGCTCTCCACAGCCTTTTCCAAGGTGGTATGGTATGTCTCTTTTGAGGACTTTGTTGTGCTTGAAAGATAATATGTTGTCATATATAATGAATAGAAAATTTTCATCTCCTGGCTCTTTTGCATTTTAAAGAGTTATGTTGTATTTCTTAGTTTTATACTTCACCAGCAAGAGTGTTTGCTTTTTGGCAGCTCTTAAGAGATTCTTGTCCTTGATTAGAAGTTGTGTGAATAACATCATACAGTTTGTTTCTTGTCTGATGGAAATGTTGTTAGTAATCACTTACAGCATTGTTATCTTGTATTTGTAACTTCTTATTATTCCCATGAGAATATGTAATTATTATGGAAAGGGTTATTCAGACATAAAAACATTTTCAAATTTGTATTGCAGAAAATACTTTCAGTGTTATCAAAACACTTCAGGTTGTGTGTATTCTACAAGTACATCTGACAGAGAACTGACCCCTAGCTTCTTGAAAACAAATTCTTCAGCTGTAAGCTTCTGGAATTTGCATGGAGACTTCAGCGTAACTTGAAAATAAGGAGATACCTCTTTCAGTGCTCTTAGTATGCTTACTTGGTATTGTGAGAAAAAGAAAAAGAGTAAATTATTTACCTTAAACTTTGCTCCTTTTGAAACCAGCCTCTGAAACAAAGTCATGAAAAGAAAATTTATCCAGAGCCATTCAAAGTTGCCAGAAGTACTTAAGGCACTTGTCTGGCAGAATCATTGAATGCTGAGTTTTCAGGGAAGGCATTATTATCCACAATCCACATTTGCCTTGTTTTTCTACACACCTGTGTAGCCCAAGCTGTTTCTCCAATTACTGAGTCTCCAATAAGATCACCAATTCTTATATTATCATCATAGTTATTTTTAAAATTTGATTTAAATTAAATTGAATTTAAACATATAAAACTATTTAAGAGGGACTTTCTTTACATAAAATGCATGGGAAGGCAGTTTGACAAAGTACATTTTAGATAATGCTATGTTATAAATTAAAATGAAAATAGAAGATTATTGTATTAACAGTCAGCTTTGTATCAATATTGAAGTCCATTTCTGGTGGAATTGACATTACTGAATGGAATAGTTTTTTTAAAAAAAAAATCTTGGTGGGAAGTGAATTGACTCAGTGGGCAGTAAAGTGGGAATAGTCTAATATTTAAGAAATGCTTTTGGAATTAAAGCTTAGAAGGTATTCCAAATGTTCTATCTGCTTTATCTGTTTTATGTAGCTGTTGTATTTCCATCATTTGGGTAGCCTACTGAAGGCTGAAACGAAATTGGAGCTAGTGGTTTTTTAAATGCTTTTGACTCAGTATAACATTAATCAAAATGACGTGGCAACTCTTTAGATGTTACCAGTACAAAAAGCAGATTCTGGTTGCCAGTGCTGTGAATGGTTGGTCAGTGCCTTTTCTTACAGCTTAAAGCACATAAGTCATTGAAAATATTATATAAAGTGTGTGAATTGTTAAAATGTTACCTAGACTTTTAAGTGACCTGCGTACACTGTCACTAATGGAGAAAGAAAGTTGTAAATAGAACCTTCTCATTGTCCTCTCTACTGTCCCTGTTAGTTTAAAATTTTGATTTTCATTTTGGATATATGAATGTTTAAGCATGCATAAACATGTGACTGTACTCTGAAATTCTGTCTGCTCTACACAGTGTAATTTTCTTACATTTCCTCATTCTGTAGTTTGCTTTTTGAGACCTTATAATATGTGTGTTTCATTGTATCACAGAATGATCTTGGGCTCTGAGCAACCCTATCTAGGTAAAGATATCTCTTCCTGTGGCAGGGAGGGTGGATTAGCTGATCCTCAAGGATCCCTTCCAACCCAAACCATTCAATGATTCTGTGGTCTGGGTTGGGAGAGTCGTCTTTACATCATCAGCCCAAGAGGTCCCAGTCAGGAATCTTCTTGTTACAAGTTTAGATTTTATTGTATTTCTTGAGAGTAACCAGTTCCTTTGGGTTGTTCTGGTGCCCATGTCTGCCTCTGAACCTTTTTGGTGTGCAGTGAATGGTTTTTATACCATTCACTAATGTACAAAGATGAATTCCATGGGGATTTTTCATATCTAGTCGTGTGATACATATGCTTATTTGTGTGAGTGTACTGGCCTGTGTGCTTCTGTGTCCAATTTAGTATTATATCTTGAAAAATGGTAAAAAATGGTAAGAAAGTGGTAAGAATTACCTCCTAAAACATAATAAAACAAAACAACCCCCCAAATGAACCCAAACCTCCTCTCTACCTTATTGATAAAAAATTAAAACATGTTTAACCCCCAGAATAATGAAGTATTTTTTGCATGTGAATTACAGGATTGCTTTCTTAAGGCAGAGTAGTAAAAAAAAGTACATTTTAGAATACGAAAGGTTTGTTTGAAACATATAGTAAGAATTCCTTACGTATAGCAGAACTGTACAGCTTATTCTTTGTGATAAAATGGTTTAATATCTGCTGTGAATCTGCCATGTGTAGCTTCTGAAAAAAATTATGTGCCATTTAAAAGTTTTTAGTTGGAAGATTATTGAAATGTAGCAGGCTTTTATTTGAAGGATATTATAAATTAATGTTATGTAGAAGCATATGGAGAGTAAGATTAATCAAAGCCCTTCATGCCCACAGCAATTTATTATAGTAGTCAACGTCTCTCAAACTGTTGTCTAATTAATAGTTTAGTCCTACAAGGTGTTAATTCAGATCCTTGAAACGTTAAGAATGCTGTTAGAAGAGTCTTTGGGAAGATCTCATTGAGTGGCCTGTTCTATAATAAGATATCCATCGCAGGAGAAGCTTTTCTGGTTTTATCCTGCAGTGTCTTCATATATTGAGATGCTAGATCAAATAAAACTTAGCATAAGGTCAAGACACTGGTAAATGTGGAAAGGAAAAGCTAATCCTTTGCTGCTTTGTCCAAACCCCTTAGTCACACAGCTGTGGGGGAAGGACTCACTTCATCGTGAGTGTGCTAGTGACTGGGTTGCAGGACCATTACAGCCATTATGGAAATGTGGTCTTGCAAAAGAAAGGTTCTTTGCTTCCAAAATGTCTAAAATTAAGGAAACTGATAAGGGGGCTATTATGGGACTAGGTACATGGTACAAGATGTCTCTCTATTTTATCTCTAAAAAGTAGTAGTGCTATGGTTAAGCACATTGTATTTTTACTGTTTTCAAGGAGATCTTGTAGGCATTCACATGGGTGGTAGTTCTGTGAGCTGCTTTAAAACGGGTATGAAACTACAGCTGAAGACTTACAGCCAGGATAAACTGGCACTTCCTCAAAACAAGTCACTTCTCTCTTATCTCAGTTACTGTGCCAATGCTTGTTTCTCCTTCCCCAGCCTTCCTCAACCCCAAAGCTCATGTGGCGGTAAATTGAATTGTTTTGGAAATCTGTCTCAATTAAAATTAGGTATATTTATATTTGTGCAGCTGCATATAAGGGAAGGAAGACAGCTTGAGGATAACAACTGGGGCTAGGAGGGCTGAGACTGTTGATTCTTCTGCCAGCTTGATTAGTGCTGTGGGTTACAATCAATCAGTTGAGCTTAGCAGCTGTAGAAATATCACACACAGTTGCAGCTTTAGATCACACTTAGATCATATTTGATGTGAAATTTTGCCTCTGTCATGGTTTACCATTTGCCGTCACAAGCTGCAGTTAGGATTCACCGGGTTTCACAGGTGATGTTTTCCAGCAGGAGAGAAGTATGCATATGGAAACACCAGGCATACAGTCCTTAGGAGTCAAAAAGCATTAGAGAAATCGCCCATCTTTGAAAATTTTTGACTAATCTCTTCCTTCACCAGGAAGAAACAGACTCAAAATACCAATGGTAAAAAATAAAAAGCTCACACTCTCTTAACCCAGAGAGTATAAAGGCTGTGTTGGCTTTGTAGCATTAAGTTTAATAGGTGGCAGTATAAATCAACTTTGAACCAGTAAAATGTCTAATTTACTTTATACCCAAAGATATTTTGCTGTTTCTTCTTTGTTGTTTTGCGGGACTTTTTCCCTACTTTTTTTCCATCTCCTCTTTTTTCTTCCTGGTTGTGATTTGCAGAACACTTTCCCTGGTTTTCTGTGCTCCTATTTTGCTATTCTTACTGGGTTTTTTTCCCCTGTTGTTCTGTGTCATGTTCCTACCTCACTCTTGTTTCCTGTTTTAGTTCAGTTACTTCTGTGCTCCTTCTGTTTCCATGTATCTCCCACTCACCCAAGCATCAATCCCACCACCCAGTCATGGGATTTGAAAAGCCTACCAGACTGAAGGCTGGTAGTTGATATTTGAAATAGAAAGCCGTGCTGTCTAGAGGCAATGCCTGAGTGAAACACCAAAAAACCCCCAGTCTTCTTCTCATAGCTGTCAGAAAAGGATGATCCTGTGGACTTTTTGACTCTCCTGGCTAATGAAATGGTCTGATGAAATGTATGCTTGTAATATATCTCTTGTAAGCAAGAGGTGCTTTTTATTTTTGTTGGCCCTCCGATTAGTGTTGGAGAACATCTCATATTCCTGAGATGTTCATCCCCTTTATGTTCCTGCCTGGGCTATTGTTAGTGAATACATTTTGTCTTCTCCGTCAACTTTTCTAGACAACTTGAGGTTTTCTGTGGGTTTCATTTCTGCCAGCAGAGCTCTGAAGATGGGAGATGCTTCTCAGCTGTATTACAGATGTTGCTGTTATTACTACGTACATTCTTTGTATTTCAAGATTGCTACCTCAGAGAAAAAGGAAATATTCCCAGGACGTGTATGAAGCAGTTCGGTGTGCCGAGCAGTGGGTGTAAGGGGCTGGTTTGGCCTTGGAGGGGATACAAGTGCCCGAGTGGGGGCAAGTTAAGCAAGTGGCCAATCTTTTGGGTGGGCCCACAGGCTGGCAAGAAGGGAAGGGGGCTCAGGTTGGCAAGATGGGGAAGCAGGAGTTGAGAGGCCTCTAGGGCACCAGTGTGGTTCCAGGACAGCCTCAGCCATGATGCTTCCTGCCGGTGGGGTCACCTTGTCCATGACCAGCTGGGATTCCTCCCTATGGGCAACTAGCACAAAGCTGTGGCAACCTCTGGAAGAGCTTGGCAGCTAGGGAAGCATATGAAATGGTAAGTCTGGGGAGGAGGAATCTTAGGGTTTGGGGTTTTTTTTAACCACATGGATGGTCAAAATACTGGACTGGGATGTCTCATTCAGTGTTGGAGTCTCTGTGTTTGGAAATGTTCACAAGTGGACACTGCCCAGTGCCATCTGATCAGACTGGCTGTGGGCAGGTGTTTGGATGTAGGAGACTTCCAGAGTCATGTCCAACCAAAATTATTTTCTGATTTGGTGATGTACAAAGCAGACTTGCTGGATAGCTTATAGTTTTAGTGGCCTCTTTATAATTTGAAGCCTTCTAATAGCTCATATGCAGCTTGGTTTATGGATGTTTGCAAATTGTCATTGTTGGCAAGATGCATACTAGCATGGAGAAAAGCATACAGAAAAAATAAGATTTGCCATGCTGGATGAAATTCTCTGGTCTGTCTAGATGTCTTCACTACCAAACCTTTAAAAGAAGGAAAACCCAAACAACCAAGCAGCGAAGCCAGGAAAACAAAACAAAACCAACCCCCAAAGGATTCTGCAGGGTCAGTGTGCAATAATATTATGCTCTCTCTCTGTTTTCCTCAACTCTTCTGGGCATCTATATTTCATTTATTGTCACAAGTCCATTAATACCAGTCCCTTCTGAGTTTTGGTGTAGACTAACTCTGGTTATCATTCCTGAAGACTTACACAGAATGTAATTTTTTTACTGTTTGCCACTTATTTTGTTGACTTCTTACTAGCTTATTTTAATGATTGCCCTCTTCAGCATGGAGGATAGATGAATATCTAACTATCCACAGACATGCCACAGCGACTTACAATTTTTTAATAACATAAAAGCAAACAACAATCTATTATTTATCTTTTATGGAAACCGTTCTAATTCCTTTAAGTCTCTATGTATTAGATCTTCTGTGTGGCATTTAAGTTCACTCTGATGCCAGGATTTTAGAGCTTTGCAGTATGTTGTATTATAAGGGAGGTCAAAGTGACGAATTACATAATGATATATATACTTCCCCTGTTTTTCTCCAGTCCCTTATTTTTGTTTGCCTAGATCAAGTTTGTTTTAAACAGCAATTCCAATTTCAGTTTCATTGAGCCATTCACGTGGCAGCTGAAGACCCTTTCCTTATTTGATAACTGTGAATTTATAATCTTTAATAGGCTATAAAAAGCTTAAATTTTCACTCCAAGAAGCCTTCAGTACTGTCAGAAATAATTAAGGAATAGGAATGTCTGGCCTATTTGAATGTCATTTGTCTTGATAGTTGCTTTCTGGAGATAGTTAAGATTAATATGAATTCTGATATGGTGTGCATATACTTCTATTTTCATAATTCATTTCTGGACAGTGATTCTCCTAAATACGTTACCATGTGTTTATTGTTGGCTTTCACTGTATGCCCTTTATATAGCATAAGCATTCAAAACTCAGGAAAGAGGAAGCATGAAATTCATAGCCACATCGGATTCTTGGATAATGAAAGTTTTATGTCATAAAGCATGACAATTCTGAAGTAGTTTGACTTTTAATTCAGTATAGTTACTACTTGGAATCTAGACTCCCTCCTCTCCCACACAGATGCCTTGTTCCTTTCCAGATATGCTAATCACTGTAGGGGGTGGTAGGGAGGATTGAAAGTGGAAGGAACAAGTTTGTGCATCTCTGTGTGGTGATAAGAAAACACAGACATCTTTTATCATAGTAACTCTGGAATTTTTGTTCAGCAGTTTTGAACATTCATTTCTTGGGTTTTGTTTAGAGATTTTGCTTAAGTAGGACTTGGAGTACCAAAAATAGAATACAGTATTTATTTCAAAAAAAGAGGAAAAATAATAAATCCAACCAGATATGGGCCATGGTGTAAGATAATGCTAATGGCTTATTCTAGATACTGGGCTCCACTTTTTCCCCCGCCTCTTACTTCTCCTAAGATGTTTGGAAATGTTCTTCACCCTGATCCATATTCTGGAAGAGTAAGGCAACGTACTTGTCAGGTATTGTTAAGAATAATTTGCAACCAGATGACAAAAATGAGCCAGCAAGGGACATAATATTGCCACTTAGTTGATCAAAAGGCTTTTAACTGATGCAAGTAAAATGACATTTAGATATTTTTTATGATTTT
Organism: Corvus kubaryi; assembly: GCF_017639235.1. NCBI lineage: Eukaryota > Metazoa > Chordata > Aves > Passeriformes > Corvidae > Corvus > Corvus kubaryi. The sequence continues at coordinate 36,244,471 of NW_024580667.1, read as the reverse complement.
GGAAAACACCTGTACATGATTTGATTTTCCTAGAAGGCTGTTCATATGTTAAATACATTACCTAATATTTGGAGTTATTCTACTATTCTGAAAGTATAATTTATTTAATTGCATGCCCATCAGATCCTGTATGTGTACCTGAAAGTGCTTTTCAACAAATTAGGCTTTAATTGTATTTCTCAGATAGCAGTCAAAGTAACAGATCTTGTCTTCACATCCATATTGGAACCTAATATGGATTTATCAAATTGAGAAGCTTCTGTAAAATTACTTTGTCTTATTAATTGTGCTATTCACTTGGATATTAAATATATGCAGTGCTCATCAGAGCTAAATGGTTGTGTGAACCTAAAGAGAAGTATGTTAAGATATAAAACTGTATATATGCTTTTTATTAGTGAATGAAACCAAGCCCTCATTTGTTTACCCTTGTAGAAGAAGATAACAAATGGAGAAGTGCATTTCTATCCGTCTTACTAAGGTATGTCATGTATCATTCCTCCCACATAAACCTGTCTTCTCTTTTTTTGCCTCATATTAAGCTGCATATGTTTTTGAAAAGAAAGTTAGACTTCTGTTTTCCTCTGCTCTGTATTCATTCTTGGTAAACCTTTTAAAAGTCTGTTTTCTTGTATGACATCTGTAATGCCATTTGCATTCAGGTTTTCATAGTGGGGTTGCTACAGGGGTGGCTTCTGTGAGAAGCTGCCAGAAACTTCCTCCATGTCCGGCAGAGTCAATGCCAGCTGGCTCCAGAACAGACACTCTGCTGGGCAAGGCTGGGATAATCAGAAATGATGGTAATGCCTCTGTGGAAAAAGAAGGAGGAAAAGAAGGAAAAAAAAAAAGTTTTATTCAGCAGTTGTAATTACAGCCAGAGAAGAGCAGGGTGAGAATATGTGAGAGGAAGAGCTCTGCAGACACCAAGGTCAGTGCAGAAGGAGGCAGAGATGTTCCAGTCGCTGGAGCTGGGATTCCTCTGCAGATCATGGTGAGGCAGCTGTGGCCCTGCAGTCCATGGAGGTCCATGGGGCTGCAAAGATCCAGCTGCACCCCATGGAGGAGCACACGCTGAAGCAGGTGGATGCCTGAGAAGAGGCTGCGAACCAATGGGAGTCCCATGCTGGAGCAGGGTCCTGGCAGGGGCCTGCAGACCTGTGGACAAAGGAGCCCACACTGGAGCAGGTTTGCTGGTGGAACTTGTGACCCTATGGGGTACCCACACTGGAGCAGGCTGTTCCTGTACAACTCTACCCCGTGGAAGAGTGGCCCACGTTGCAGCAGTTTAGGGAATACTGTTGCCCATGGGATAGACTCACATTGGAGAAGTTCATGGAGAGCTGCCTCCCGTGGGAGCGACCCCATGCTGGAGCAGGGGTGCGACTCCCCTCCCTGAGCAGCAGCAGAAACAACGTGATGAACTGACCATGACCCCCATTCCTCATCTTCCTGAACCACTGGGGGGAGGAGGAGGTAGAGTGTGGGAAGGATGGAGGGATGGGGGAGAGGTGTTTATTAAAGTTTGTTTCAGTTCTCATTATCCTGCTCTGATTTTGTTAGCAATAAATTCAGTTAACATCTCAAATTCAGGTCTGTTTTGCCCATGACAATAATCACTGAGTGATCTCTCCCCATCCTTATCTCAACCCATGAACCCTTCTCTGTATTTCTCTCCCCTGTCCCACTGTGTAGGAGAGAGAGTGGCTCTGGTGGGTGCTTGGCATCTGGCCAGCATAAAACCACTACAGCCAGTAATTGCTCTGATGGCTTTAAGTGTGGCTGAATCAGTATTAGTACACTTAAAGTTATTTATACAGATTTACTGTGTTAGTAACTTTTCAAAGAATAAATATGTTATTTAAACCAGCCTATTAAGGGGTCTTCTTTCATATCTTCAGTAGTGAGGGTACTCCTTTGTTGCAGTGGGGATCCTGCAACACGCATATATCAAACCAGGAGTCCCGTGGAAAGGAAATATATATGGACAGACAGATTCTTGCTAGATGTTTCAGAGGTGTTTATTTCTCCAGCCGCATGGCCGGGGCTCTGCCCAGGAACTGCAGCAATCACGGGACCGAGGGTCCTTCTGCCCGCGCAGGGAACACAAACCAACCAATGGGAACGAGGCTGAGCAGGGACACGGAAACCCCGTGTCTGTGCCCTCAGGGCCCCTCTCCCAGGGCTACACGGCAGGGGAGGGACCCCAACACCTCACCCGTTTTATTTTAATAAAAGGAGAATGAAAACAACTGGATAAACATAACAAGAACAGTTTCAAAACAAAACAAGCCACCCTCCTGAGCCTTTAAATGTCCAGTCAGATTCTGTGGAACATCTTAGGGCTGACAGAAGGGAGACAGGACTCTCTGAGCATGCTTTGTGGGGAAACTGAGGCAGGAGAGGGTTTAACTTCTTCCCTCCCCCTTTTCATCCTCCACTCGGCATTGGAAAGGGATTTTTGGGGAAACAGTTGGCAAAAGCATGGTTTTGTGAGGGAAACCATGGGTGAAAAAATGGATTGGGAATACACTGGGGGTAATAGGACATAGGGTAAAAGGGAAAGGTGGGATTAGGAAAGGGAGACTGTAGGGGGGACTTACAATGGAGATATTGTCTAACATGACTACGATTTTTTGCATATATACTGCCTTTTACAGGAACACCATCAGGCCCAGTGACCTGCGATGCTTGTAACCCTTTTCTACCTCGTATAATTTTGAATTGCACCACCTCTCCATCTCCCAAGCTTGGGATGTATTTTTCAGGGTTATTCTTTTTAATAGCAGTTCTATGCACGAATATGTCTTGCTGGTTGTCACACCTTGTTATAAAACCATAATTTTGCTTAACATTATACCATTTTACTATCCCTAAGGTCTTAGTTACTATGATCTTTTCCTTTTTCCGAGTGGCTGCTGTTTTCTGTCTCGCTGCGTCTTTGCTCTCTCCTTCGGTCGCTCCCGTGTTGGAATTGTCGGGGCTGCTGGTGCCTGCGCGCTCTTCCCGGGGTCGCGTTCGGGGCCGCGCGGGCCGGGCCGGGCCGCTCAGTTCTCCATGCGTCGCCTCCTCTGGTCGCAGCTTCGCTGCCGCTGCCGGGCGCTGTACCCACGTCTCGGCCGGGCCCCCGAGCGATGACCCCCCCGCGCCCTGCTCCAGCGCGCGTCTCCGCTGGGCGCGGCTCCGTTCCACCGCCACCGCCGCCAGCCGCCGCCCGCGCGCCGCCCCTCTCGGCCGGGCGTTCCCGGGGCTTGCTCCACCACACGCTGCACGCGGCCATGCGGGCACCGCCGGGTCCCGCCGCGCCTCGCTCTGCTGCCGACACTGCGGCTCGCGTGGCTCCGCCCGCGCGCGGGCACTGCCTCGCTGCTGCTCGCAGAGCGCTCGGTGCACGTGGCCTGGGCCGCACGTCCCTGCGCCAGGCTTCCCTTCGCCAGGACACAGCTGACATTGCTCAACAGTCTCGGTAACTAAATAACATTCACGAAAATATTCTTCCATCGGCATATATTTTGACTCCAGTATTAACTGTGTCCAAACGGTTTTCCAAAAGCCCTTGGTAATAATTAAATCCCAAGAAACATAGAAAAAGTTCTTAAACAACCATGCCAGGAAGTGTTTCAGTTCTTTTTGAGCTTGAATCAAGCTAAAATTTACAAATCGTTGTTCAAGAATCATTTTAAGTTTAAGATAAATGTCCATATGCGGCTCTGAGAGCCAAGAGTCTTCCCACGGTTCCTCCATAGTTTAGATATGGAATAGCAAAGCAAAACCAAGAAGAGGAATCCAAAGTTTCCAGGGTTTACTCACACAAATCAGTCGCTTAGGGATTGGGGATCGTTCTGCCCGCATTCTCCACCATTTGTTGCAGTGGGGATCCTGCAACATGCATATATCAAACCAGGAGTCCCGTGGAAAGGAAATATATATGGACAGACAGATTCTTGATAGCTGTTTCAGAGATGTTTATTTCTCCAGCCGCATGGCCGGAGCTCTGCCGAGGAACTGTTCCAGTCACGGGACCAAGGGTCCTTCTGCCCGCGCAGGGAACACAAACCAACCAATGGGAACGAGGCTGAGCAGGGGCAGGGAAGCCCCGTGTCTGTGCCCTCAGGGCCCCTCTCCCAGGGCTCCATGGCAGGGGAGGGACCCCAACACTCCCTCCTTTTCCCTTTTTTGATTTTCTAAGTATTTTTCTGCATTTATACCAGTAGCTACTTCATTTGTCACTGTTGAATAGAAAAACTGTCTAGTTTTAGTAAAGGGGCCTTTATAACAGCTTGAGCATAAATATTTTGATGGCTAATGGTTTTCAAGGAAATGAGAATGTTTTAAATTAACTTCTAGGAATGAGCTAATAGCTCTCTACGGTGGGGAAGTTAATACTTTATTGATATTTTGTAAAGTTTTTAAAAGTGGTTTTATTGAACAATACTAAGCAATGTAGCTTTTTGTCATTTAGTTGCAAAGCCTTAATACCTTCCAAATATTAACTATTTGAATATTCATTAATAGTCATCAAAACCTCATCTTTGTATTGACTGATCTAGTGAAGTGTTCACTGGTTTTTGTTCCTTCACTGCCCTGTATAGTAAAATAGCTGTATTCACTTTACCAACTCCAGGTACTTTACATTCTATTTACTTTCAAGAGCAGCATTAAGACGTTTATAAAATGCAGCTGTAAGACTTCTGCTTGTCTTGTTTTTTCAGTTGGGCCTAAGAATACTGGAAAACAGTAAAAAATGTGGGAGTGGTTTTTAAAATGTGTTCCTGCTCATAATACCTCTATGAAAATTGTCCTTGCCTCCTCTACAAGCACGGGAGTTTCTAGAAGGGGATATAACCACTGTAGTCAGCCTTAGGCAGTGCCTGTGGCTATTTGCAAATGCCTCCTGGTTTTCTCTATGAAGTGAATATAAAAGGAGCTGTTGTGTGTTAAGTTTTTTATACTGCTGCCTCTGTTTTGCCCTGTCAGACCTGAGAGGCAAAGGTGTAAGATGGTACACCACGTTCTGATGCTACAAGATTGTCATCTTATTTGCCTGAACTTTATCAGGGTTTTGTTGCATTTGTAATGTACAGCTGTCTGTAGGGACCATGGTCAAGGGAAGGGTAAAATCCAAAGTTAAGGAAGCAAGATAACAAGGCTGTGTGATTGTGGATGTTTAAAACTTGTTGCATAGCCAAATAAACACTCAAAACCAAAGAAATTTCATGATTTTCTACCCTCTGTTGTAACCTGGCTGAGGGAATGAGACAAATAGCTTGCCATGGCATGCTTTGAAGGAGTCAGTTTAAATCCTAAAAGCGTGAGGCAGCGCAGAGGTCTTGTCAACACCTGACAATACTGCTGTGGATCATTCTTGTTGTGGCTGCTACTATTAACCACAAGATGGTGCAGTAAAATGAACTGCAACTTTTACATATTCTTGCTTCCAAGTCAGTAATGCTGGAATATTTATCTATCTGTGGTGTGGAAAAAAAATTCAAAAGAAAGTTTAGTCTAGAGGGAGTAGTATGTTATTTTTAAAAATTTTCTGAGTGGTGCTTAGTGCAGAGATGCTTCTTTCATTGCAAAGTGATTAAACAATAGCAAATTTACTAAACTAAATAGTGGATTATTTAAGCACTGAATGTTATTGGTATTGAACTCTGTTCCTTTTTGTATATGCAGTGTGTGCAAAGGAATATTTAAAATTAAAAAGATTTATCCATGATTAAGGTATGATTGTGATACAGAAACTTGTTTCTTCTGGATCTTTATGGGCTTGATAATTTTTGTTTTTGTCATGAACAGAACAGTTGCTTACTGTGTATTTCCCTTACGATTTGCACTTTATTATAAATGGATATATGCCAACCTGAAATCAAAACTGCTGATTCTGGGCCCAGCTGAGATTCAAGGTACCCTCTCGCAGTACCACCTGAGGACAAATGCATGGTAGTGCATGATCCCAGTGGTAGTCTTCAGTAGTTTTACCCTGAAGGATCCCTAGTATCCTTCTTTTTTCCTTTTCTTCTTTGAGCAGAAGATGTGTTCCCTTTCACTCTGAAAATGTGTTATCCAGGTTGTGATCGAGGCAAAGTATCAGACCCCTCAATGCTATTGATGTCCTAGACACTGTTTTAACTCCTTCACAGATAGCCACAGAAGGCTGCATGCATTTTCTTTGTTGGGCTTTGTGTCTCTCTTGGGCATTCTCAGTGAAGACAGGGAAGTTCAGGGATAGGTGTCAACCCCTGTGTTTTTGCATAGTTCACAAGAGAGATTCTAACTCTTACTTGGGTAGGTCAGTTCGGGGAAGAATACTCTTCATCTGAAGTTTTAGCCAACTGGTATCTGCAAAACTCATGGCAACTATGCCAGTAAAATGTCCTTGGCACTGAGCAGAGATTTAAGCACTCTTGCTTCCCTCCTGCCAGACTTCCACTGCAGCACAGCAGACTGGCATTGTCTGTGTAGCAGAGCCAGGCAAAGGTGTGTGTCAGGTGACTATGGAGCCTGATTCTGGTGGGGAAAGAAGTGAAGATGTTTATCCTGAGAACAGTTAGAGGTCTCCTCTTGTAAAGAGTGGTTGGTAGAGTTGGTGCAGTGTCCAGATCAGCTCCTGCATGGCGTGCTCCCCTCAAGCTGTGTTTGCACACTCAAGCTAGTTTGCTGACCAGCTGAGTGCTGTGGTTCATGGTGATAATCCTTTAATTCTCTGCATCAGCAGTGGAGTCTTACCACTAGAAGAACCTGATTGTTCTTTCTTGCAGGAAGCAGCCCTACAAGCCTGATCAGTCCCTCTAAGAAAAGCTCCAAGAAATATCTTTGATGCCTAGGAAACATCAGCTATCTCAAAGTACTTTTTAATTTTTTCACAGAGAAGAGATGTTGACAGGTAAAGTCATCTTTGTAAATGAGACTCTTGGAAATCCTTTTACCTACCATTATTATACCAACACTGTAGGTAACTTTATGGGGCACCACCTGCAAAGCTTTGGTGCTGTTGAACAAAGCTTCCTCTATTGTTTTTCTTTGTAGTTCCCTGTCTCATAGAAAGAGTGAGCATGAACTGATCTCTGAAGAGTGGAATATGAATCCACAGAGCGCTTAGTCATTTGCTAGGACTGCTTATATTCTTGTGAGAGTTAACCTCTTTGGTTCTAGTGATCTTAAAGCATTAAGACTTATTTGAGTGCCTTACATGATCTGTCCACATTGGAGCAATTCTTGTGAGGTAAGAGAAATTATTAACTCCTAGTATTCCTCATCAATCCAACAAGACCTTATGATGGCATTAGATACCTTTTTGGCAAAATTTGAAGAGAATTAAAACTGGTGTTTTTTTTTTTTTAAATAATGCTTACAAGTGATGTTTTCTTGGTATTCTCTTGGTTATTTTGGGGATATAAATAATTATTTTTTTATTTAAGACGGACGATGCTACTAATTATACGGTTTCATCAATGGAATAGGTGTATAATTTGCCCTGTTTTCTATAATGATGCCTAAATATTCTATTCTGTTGTGACCAAAGAGTATTCTATTGTTGTAGGCAGCTGAATTTACTGTTCTTTTTTACCTTTTTTCCCCTGGCTGTTTTCATTGCAGTATAGAAGTATGTATTTTTCTATGGTGTGCAGTTTTTTATTATTTTTTGTGTTTGTATTGAGGTATCTGAGTTTGACAGAGGCATGGCTGCCTGAAGTAATTTTCGTCTGTTGTCATGCCCATGGTACATCCATTTTTAGACTGTCTTAGTTGATGTGTCAGCCTGAAAGATGTTACAGCCATGGTGACTGATCCCCCCCTGCCTCATGGTCTACAACATGAAAGTAGACTGATCTAATGTCAAGGTTATTTCTTTGGGGTAAACACCTGTGGAGACTATCCTGATTTTTGACAGGTAGATATCAAGAACAGAATCTTTTTCTCCAGAGGGAACCTTTCTGTGGATCTGAAAAAAAATATGAGAAACCACTTCTTTCATCTGTCTTGCTAGAGGAAACCCCTGAGGAGATTGGATATAAGAAACCTCAGAAGGTATTTTTAGCCTTACATGCTTGTTTTTAGCAGGCCAAACTTGATAAAAGAAGGGAAGACAATTTCCGAGGGGCTGAGGGTTTGAGTAGCTGTGGAGCTGTGGCATGGTTCCTCAGACTCCTTTGAAACCTGCCACAGGTAGGAAGCCCTTTGTCCCTTTCAGTCTCTATGCTTCTGGAAGTGTTTCAAAGAAGATGTGTTTGAGAGTGGGAAGGAACCTTCGAGTTCAACCACTGCTTGCTGCACAGCAGGCTGGCATCTCCCTGTCGATTCCAGAAGTGGATGTGTGGCCCCGCGGTGTCTGAGGGGGAAGCTGTTACCTCAGAAGTTAGCTCCAGCCTTTGTAGTGTGCCACAAACTCACAGTGACAGAATTGCATGGCATCCCACCAGTGCTTGTGGTTACCTGCCTGGCTGCATCATACCTGCTTGTCCTAGCTAGGTCCCTTACTGCAAGAGAGTTGGGTTTTACTAGGAAGTGTAGCTGCAAGTCTGTACAAATTGGTAAGCACAATAAATTGGTTTAGAGCTACAGAGGACTCGGTAGAAAAATGGGGAAAATGTAAGACTGCTTTGACTTCAGAGCAGATGATTAGTGTTTATTTTATCTGTTACAATTGCTAAATGGAAACTAAACTTGTATTTGCCAACCATGAGCCGCGAGTATCAAAGACTTGCACAGCATAAGAAAGTAATGCATAAACATATGATGTCTTTTAGCTTTAACAAGACATCTTGTAATTAGATTTATGTAAATGTATGATGTCTTTTAGCCTTAACAGGACATTTGGTAATTAGGTTTATGTAAATGTATGATGTCTTTTAGCCTTAACAGGACACTCGGTAATTAGATTTATGTAAAAGAGAAGAAACACAGGTTTTGTCTTCTGGTGTTTGAGCAAGGTTTTCTAAACAACTGTGCTGCCAGTATACTAATTAATCATTTCCATGCTGGAGAGGGATCATCAAGGAATGACCTATAGCTTTGAAACTTCCTGGGACTACTACTTGTGTATGTTGCTGAATAATTAAAACTTAAAATCAGCATTTTCTTTCAATTGCTGAGTTGTGTGGCTTTGATCAAACTTTGTGAATGCAGACTGACTTGCAAAGTTAATAATGTACTACTGCTGCTTTATTGCAACATCTGTACTTGTCTGACTGTAACTAGAGAGATGCCAACACATTAACTCAATACACTTTCTACCTGAAATATCAACTTAATTAGGATCATTTATCAAAATGACACTTGTTTCATAAGGCCAAATCAAATTGATTACTGTTGTTTCTGCTGCATTTGTGCCAGCGTTAAGAGCAATACTTTCAGAAACAAAGGTGTACAAATAAATATCTTGCATTGCGTGAAAAGCTACTACTAAAGGAAGAACATTTTAAGAGTATTGAAATCTATAAAAGAAAACACAAAAATCAAACTGATGCAGTTGCTTAGTCTTTGTGATCATCTTCTCTGAATAGTTTGCCCTCTTACAACGGGGAATAGCAAGGAAAATTTGTCACAATTTTATAGATGGGGATTTGAGTACCAAGGCACCAAGGCTCAGACTTCAAAATGTGTTTACTCACCTTAAAGGCTTTTGATGAGACCAGGAGTTAAGTATGTATTTATCTTCCAAGTTTCTGGATTAAAGTGACCTGAAGATCAGCTGAAGTCAAACAAAGTATTTCATGTTTTGGGAAAGTGCTACTCAAAACCCAAAACCATTCACAATTCAAAGAGCTAAAATTCTAATTTATTTTACAACAGGGTACTTTTCTAGTGTTTTAGTGAAGGCTGTACTTAGTATACATGTTTCTTAAAATGGAATTCTGTTTGGATCCTCTGTGCTCAAAACCTTACCAATGGTATTGTCTGACACCATCTGTGACCTGACATACATGTAATTTGGCTTGTATGTTTAAGGTTATATAGTTGGACTGACCTTACCGGCCCTCCAGTTCCCTTGGTAACTCTGAATTTGAACTGTAAAAAGTGGATAGGATCAGCTGGGGGAATCTGAGTGTTTAAGTAAATCTAATAAAAATGCAGCTATCAGAGAAAGCAGAACATCGCCATTCTGAGTAAGATAACGTTTTCTTTTTAAAAATGAGAAGTTCAGAAGTGGGATTGAGTCACCCAACTTTTGCATATCAAGTTTTGGTGAAGGTATGGAAAGAAATATTAGGTGCCATCCACATGACCTCTAGTGAGCTCTTGAAATGGGATATTCACGAGTTAGACAGGGGAAGAATGGCTCAGAGTAGAGGAATGGAAGTTGGGTCCACAATTTGTTTGCAAACTATGCGCAGAACAGTTTTCAGTATTCCACTTTTGCAGGGAGTTACTGGGTAGTTCTGAGGCTCATCTGTCTGAAGACATCAGTAGTTAAGTTTGTTAATTATATGGATGTTTGTGAGAGCATCTGCTGGGATGGAAAAGGGGTGGTTGCAGAATTTCAAGGGAGTTTGATAGTTTGGAGAAGTGGTCCTGTGCACCCCCAACTTCCATACCCGCGTGGCAGTACGGAAAGCAGTAAAGGCCTTGGCTCTGTGTTAGCCCAGCTCACCAAGAACAAAAACATCTCTGTATTATCAACCCTGTGTTCAGCACAAATCCAAAATACAGCCCCTTACCAGCCACTGTGAGGAGAATTAACTCTACCCCAGCTGCAACCAGCACAAGCTACAGCTGATCACTATTTGATGATGTCAAGCTCTTTTGATGAAAGTCAGGTTATATTGATCTGTATAAAAAGGATCATCATCTGCAAGCATGTGGCACAAGTAGTTAAGTTTTTGCTCTGTTCAGCCTTGCTAAACCCTCTGAATTATTCTGCCCCATTTTGGGCACTGTAAGAGAGAGGAAGCAGGTAAACACGATACAGAAGAAAGAAGTAAGAATACTCAGGGTCTGGAGTGTGTGATTTCCAAAGGAGAAACAAAGAGACAAGATAATTCATCCTAACCTATAGTAATTAGTATATTTATGTAGACTTTAGTACCTACTTTTATACTCTTTTTTTTTTCCATTAAGACATTTTTTTTAATGCTTAGCTGGTGAGTATCTCATTTCAAGAGCTTACAGAGCTGATGTTGATGACATTAGTAAGGAAAAGTTACAAGTTTCAAGTCCCACCTCTGAAAGCGACTCTTTTCTATCACTGAACTCCTCATCTTTAAAGAGGAAATGTTTTTCAGAAAAATGTGTAAAGTATGTGACTTCCAGAGGAGAAGTGAAGAGTAGAGGTAGTTTATTCCAGCCTGTAAAAATAGAACTGAGAACCGATGTGTTAATATTGCAGTGGAGAGAGGAAAAAACTCCAATTGTCTTTAACAGACCTGGCAGGAAGTAAAACCAGGAAATGGCAACAAAACTTGTTCTTCTTTTTTTCTTAAGTTTTGGCAGACCCTTAACAGCAATAGAAGTCAATCCCTGGGTTGTTTTGCCCAAAAGTTTGTTTCTAGTGTCTGCGGGCTTCAGGAACAAAATAGAAAACGCATTTATTATGATCAATAGATCTATTTGTCTGATATCTGAATTTTATTGGACCTTCATGACCTAGGCTACTGCTTTTTGGTGCATACGCACAGTCACTTTGGAACAAGTGCTAAACCATGTGTAAATAAAATCATACTCAAGAGAAGCAAGCAACCTTCTTTTTGACATCTTTAAGTTTTCAATTAGCCGTGAAGATTAATTTCATTTATATCAGTGGAATCTCAAATGTAGAGATTGAGCAGATCAGATTTACATGCTGGTTTTCTACTTTCATGTTATTACACGTAAAGAAACTTGTCAGTAGAGCAAACAGTTTTCTCTTGAAATGATGAAAAAAGCAAGCACCAAACACCCTTGTGTTCAGTCTTTGTTTTACGTTGGTGACATTGCAATATGCCATAATTATTTTTCATACTTAAAGAAGAGAAAGTTGTTGCTACATTGGTTTTGCAACTGAAATTGAAAATACGCTTTGTTCTGGCCTATTTATTTTTAATTCTTTCTCTTCAGTTCTTTTTGCCTCTAGCAAAATACTACTTCACTCTAGCAAACTACTAAAAGAAGCAATATCCATGCTGCTTGTTTGGCCCATTCCATCAATGCACGAATCTGCAACAAAACCATCAGAAGAGACTTTTCTATTGCACTCACATCACTTACTGAATTGCTCTGTTGATAATTTTTCTGCACTGATGTCTTGTTTACCAACTGTTTTTGCTGTATTATGGAGAAGCTTAGCCCTTTGTTTGTTGTGCTCTTTTCACATTTAGTGGCTGAAGTGTCCCTCGTATCAATTACTGGAGCATATCCAGAGAAGGGCAGCAAAGCCGGTGAAGGATCTAGAGCAGAAGTCCTATGAGGAACAGCTGGGGGAGTTGGAGTTGTTTGGAGAAAAGGAGGCTCAGAGGAGACCTTACTGCTCTCTAATACTACCTGAATGGAGGTTGTAGCAAGGTGGGGTTGGTCTCTTCTCCCAGGTAACAATTTAAGGAGCGGGTAGAGGGAGGAGAGACCCTAGCTTGTCAAAATAAGGATTGCCCACAAAAACCTGAGTTAACAAGAATGCCAGCACGGTACTAGATCTTTCTTTTATTACTAAATCCTGATACACATCTGTAGTTAATATTTTACCTTACTTGCAAGCTAGGATTATGGGTTCATCCCTGATGTTGCAAAGGCTGTGGACAATAGACAGAGTTGTTATGAATATATGTGAGATTAATAAAAGTTCAAATTTGTCTGACAGAGATCCTCCTTTGTATGGGAGGGGATGAAGTGGCAATCACTTCATTCTGATAAAAGATTAAAACAGTTTAATCATATCAAGAACACCCTGAAACAGAAAATCTAGTGGCATGTGTTTACTGTAATATCCCATTAAAAGAAGTAATTTCTATCGTAACTAAAGCCATCATGTCTGAAATGACAGATACTGGGATAATTCACTTCCTGTGACTGTAATTGCTGTACTAAAGATTCCAAGTGAAATTCATGCAGTAGAGAAGTAGCTATGATGGTATTCGTGACTACTATGAAAGAAAGTTCATTTGGATTTTATGTAGATGAAACTTGCCTGATGTTATTGGAACAGAACGTAAAAGCTTGGTTTTGAATGGACTCTAATTTGCGAGGAACCCTGGGCCTGCTCTGTTGGACCTATCTACAGAATGTGTTTCACTAGAAGAAACTGGATTGAAAGCATAAGGAAGTCTTTGCTCTTAACAAGTAAAAATTGAAGAGGTATCACTGTGGTCCCTTCCAATGTGACCCATTCTGTGATCGAGTGAGCTTGAAAGAAGATGAACAGCACATGCTGTTTGCTGGTTTGTGCCTGAAGTGTGATAATCCAGGGCTTTGGTTCTGCTTGTAGATCTACTAGTATCTTTTGGTGGGTATGTAGTCAGTGAGCTCAAAATCAAGTTTGAAAATGGTGTGGGTTTTATTTAACAACAACAACAAGAACAAAAGGAAAGAAAAAGGGGGTGGGGTGGGGTGCAAGTCAACTCAGATGATTTATTGCCACATGAAAAGAAGTAAAGTTGCGAAGTAGAACTGAGTTGACACAGGTTGTTAAGGAACAGTGAAATTGTCTTGTGTCTCTAAAATTCTCTGGTGACACCAGAGGAACTTGTTACTAACTTTGGGAACGAACTACCTAAGCTTCTTAATCTAATAAGGCAGCCCGATATATAAAATATTTTTTATTAATTTCAAGTTATTTTACTTTGAGTGATTAGTTAAATTTGTCCCTTAAATAAATTATTATTTAGGGTGTCTCTCTGGATTGTTGTTGCACGAATGAAGTAGCTGATGGAACTTGCATGACAGTTTATTAAATCTCTTCTGGACTCTGTTGCCCAATAATTATCCTTCCTTTTTTTTTTTTTTTTTTTTTTTTTTTTTAAGACCCATTAGGAATGGGTTTTGTAATTGAGAAAAAAATGTAGGTGATTTTTCAATTTAGTACTATTTAGTGTTTTTTTCAACTGAACATTTCCATGTATCTCTGGGTTTCCATTCCTCTGACTGTTGCCATGCCATAGCCACCTAAAAGGAGAGAAGGCAACAGGAGTTAGTCGCAAGCTAAAGGTGTTTCATGTGGAAACTTTTGAAAAGTGCATTTATTGCCAATGAAAGATATTGCTCTTCTACCAAAAGCTGATCCCTTTCAGTGTTTCCTGATGCTTCATTCTTGCCTTCTGCAGGAGATGTCAGTTAATGGCTGAATGTGGGTGTTGGGGGTGTTCATTGCCTCTAGAAAGGGTTATCATACGAAGCCCTTGTAATCCAAGGTGAAATGGACAGCAGCCTGCCACCTCTTAGACTTGCACAAAACTGAGGGGGCAGAAGGGATCCGCTCAAGGATACTGAGGGAGCTGGTGGAAGTGCTCACGCAGCCACTTTCCATCATATACCATCAGTCCTGGCTAACTGGAGAAGTCCCAGTTGACTGAGGTAAGCAATGTGACACCCCAATGCAAGAAGGGCTGGAAGGAGGATCTGGGGAGCTGCAGGCTTGTCAGCCTGACCTTGGTGCCGGGGAAGGCCATGGAGCAGATGATCTTGAGTCCCATCACGCCTCATGTGTGGGACAGCCAAGGGATCAGGCCCAGCCAACATGGGTTCATAAAAGGCAGGTCCTGCTTGACCAGCCTGATCTTCTTCTGTGACAAGATGATCCACTTTAGTGGATGAGGGAAAGGCTCTGGATTTTGTTTAGGTAGACTGTAGTGAAGCCTCTGACACTGTTGCCCACAGCATTCTCCTGGAGAAACTTGGCTTGGACAGATGCACTCTTCTCTGCGTAAGAACTGACTGGGTGACTGGGCCCAGAGAGCTGTGGTGATTGGAGTTGGATCCAGCTTGGTGGCTGGTCACCAGTGTGTCCCCAGGGCTCAGTATTGGGGCCAGTCCTGTTTAATATCCTTATCGGTGCTCTGGGTGAGGGAATGGGGTGCACCCTCAGTCAGCTTGCAGATGACACGAAGCTGGGTGGCAGTGCTGTGTGTGCTTTAGGTTGTAGTATAGAATTTATCCAGGTCAGCTTCAGGAATTGCCTTTCACTAGCTGTTAGTTTTTTGGGGATACAGCTTTGAAAACTAAGACCTGTCATCTGTTGTTTGATGTGCTGGCCCTTGCTTTTTGTTTCAAGTGCTGAACTTCCACTTGATGGCTATGAAAAGCATAGGAATGTAGTTAAAGCTTACTTTAAAGGAAACACAGCCTCCCTCCCCTCAAAACTCAAGCCAGAAAACCCTGCCAACTAACATTACTTTACAATTTATTCATTTTTGTGTACAGTTTTGAGGTTACCTTCCTACCTGGATATTTCTTGGGTATTTTTAAACTGGCAGAAGGCATGTGTTTGTGCATAAATGCATGTCAGATATGGAAAGTCAAAGCACCAAGGAGAGGCTGTTGTCTTTCTCTTAAAATGTGATAGTCTCTTTGAACATTTCTTCCTGAGAGAAAAGGAGAATGAGGTAGAAATATAGTTATTAAATGGGTAGCAAATTGAATATATTCCATTCTTTTTGCTTGCAGAAAGGGTGCCAGGTTATCCTTGCTCCCTTAACATCTGGATACTGGAGCAGTGTGATAGCTTTTGGAATGACAGTGCAATCCGTAAGGAGTTTCAGGTACTTAATCAGTCAGTCTTTCAGAAATAATTTATCTAAATTTAAAGTTGATGGTAATTGAATTTAGGATTTCTTCTATTTATAAAGTGAACAACGATATACAAGTAATCAGTCACAAAAATGTGAGTGTTACACTAGTTTTTCAGCTACAAGTGAGTTTTAACTCTTTATGAAGGATGAATGGGCTTTTATTGCTAGGGACCTCATTCTTACACTTCCATCAAAAAGCAAAGTGTTTGGGGTTTTATCATGTATCTTGCTTTGCTTCCCAGCCAGAAGCAGGTGAGTTATGAAGTTTCTGTGTTTCATCTGTCTTCCCAAACATGGAAAACTTACAGATAGCTCAGAGGTCTGCACTGTTAGGTAGCCCTTACTGCTGGGTAAATTCAGAAGACCCATTTGTTCATGAGAGAGATAAGAGATTGCTGTGCATCTTCCTAGGGATTGCTTTCCTTCTGTTTGAGCATTTTTCCATTCAGTCTGGACCATCAGAGAAATGCCAGCATTGTAGTTTGGATACCAACTAGACATGAAGACAGCTCGCTGAGGACGAACTATTTTTCTGGACAATATAAATAAAAAAATATTAGTACGTAAGTACTAAAATGTATTTCAGCAATGTGTTTGATTTCATACCTTGGGTTTTATTTTTACAATATCATAATTCCCATAAAAATTTTCATTTTTACCTTTCTTTTGGAAGCATCAGTGCTTTGGACCTTTCTATTTCTTCCAGGTACAGAAAAATGCTACTTACCATAAAATATGTAGGAACTGGATGTGTTTGAAGACTTTGTTTTTGTCAAGGTTGTCATTGAGCTCAAAAGTTAGTGGAAGTGGTTATCAGTCAGTAGTTTTGGGGGTTTTTTTCTTCTTTAGGGAGCCAGATTGTAGGAATTTTAAAATAAATCATAAGGATATCTATATTTGATATGTAAAAAAATGTATGTGCATTTTTTGTATAACCTGGCAAAATCCAGAAGAAAGAGGACCCTGATAAGTGAAGAAATATACTAATAGGTTAGGAATAATTGAGGATAACTTAGGTTGAAGAAGTGGAGGTTGTTAAAGGGAGTCTTCCAGAATTACTTGTTTGTATTAAAATCAGTTCAATTCTGAGCTGGATATAAGACAATATTATTAAACAGAAGTGTTTTGAGAATTTCTGTTCTAGGAATGTGGTCATTTGTTCCGACTTGGAATTCATTTGGGGGCTTCCCCTGCCTCAACTCAAAATTTATATAGATCTTTCCTAAATAGGATTGAATGAGTTTCTTTCTTGTTTTTAATACTGTATTTCTATCCCTTAATGATCTACTCAAGAATATTTTGGGTTTTTAAGCATAGACAGAAATAGCAAGGCTCAAGGCAAAGTTTAATAAATTTGCCTTTGCCTTTTGTTAACCTTTTAGTTATCTGATTTATGACTGGATGTACTGTCAAGCTGAACACCTCATAATGGCCAAACTATTAGTTCCAGTTATTGTTCTGTGTCTTGTTACAGCACAGCAACATTTAGTAACTTGAAAACGATCAGTGTTCAAAACAGCAGTGTAATTAACTCCAGCAGAGCACTAGGAATGGCACTAGAGAACTAGTCGCTAGTAAAAGGCTATGAAAAGTTGCTGAAAATAAAGCTTGATTAAAACTAGGACATTGTTTGTGGCTGGGATGTACAAATGAAGGAATGGAAGTTGAGGTTGTGTCAGATGGCTTTGGAGGTGAGGAGAAAAGTAACTGAGGTAAGCTTAAGGGAGCGGGCCATGCAAAGGAGGGCAGAATTCCAGATGCTGGTGCAGGGAGATCCAGAAGGTTTTTTGTGGTTGCTTTGCAGTAATACTGGATTTCTGTTGGCTATCAAGTTTGTTTCTGAGCAGGAGGGAAGAAGTCCATTTTAGGGCTACTTTCAAGCGTTGTACAGAAATGTTTTTAAAAAAGGCTGAAATTACTGAATACTGTAATACTTTTTTTGCTGAGTAGTCAAATCTGGTAAAATCTGTGAAGAATATCTTCTGTTAACCAGACTGGTTGAAGTTTGGGAATCGTGTTGGTGGTTAACAATGTAGTGACCACTGGTGAAATTTCTGCTGACATAAGCTTCTCATTTAAATAAAATACTAATAACTTCGAAGAAAATTAAAAATAAGTCTCCTCTGCCTCTGAAGTTGTTGATGATTAAGGATTTTGTAATGCTAGGAGTAATTGCTTTAATTAGCCATTAAACAGGTTTCAGGGTCAATGTGAGAACAAGTTTCTCTCTTTCATTTGATTTAGTAGGAGCAGGTAATGATTATTTTTTTTTATTATCTTTACTCTCTTCTTTAGAATTATTTACTTAGCACATGGAACACAACAGATATTTGCTATTATAAAATCAATTTCATGCCTGAGTAAACTATCTCTTCCACCTCTGTCATTACTCTTGGTGCTCGGGGTGTTATCTTAGGCTTATTTGTGTTTATACAACTGGATTGCAGTGGGCCTTTGCAATAATTATTTAGGGATTCTGGACCCTGCAGCAACAAACAAAAAATTGTTGAAAATAACGGATGTGCAAGTATGCTTGCACATGATTGTCGTATTCCTTCCCTGTAGAAAAATGACTACTTAATTTTGGATAGTGTATAAAGCACATAGATGCTAAATAATTTCAGTTACACGTTTCCCTTTAAATAGAGGAAAAAACAGCTCAGAAGAGAAAGGAAAAATATTTTTATAGAAACTCCTGTTTAGTCAAGTGAGACTTGTAAGTAAACATCTGCAAAGCAAGATCTGACAACTAAAATGTTGACATTTAGTGGTTACCATGTTCCATACATCTGGAATCTGTATCTTCTGTGTTCATATTTTTTTATTTTGAACTGGTGAGGCCAGGAATTGAATAGATTGCAGAGCAGCTTTTGAATTCAAAATAACTTCTCAAAGAGTATGTACAAAGTTAGCTGTCAGAATGAAATGATGTTTCCTTATCATTTTTTGGGGGGTCTCCAGCATCTGTAAGTCAATTAAAATGCTGTGGTATATGAAGGAAAAAGAGATACTGCAAAGGCAAAGAACACATACCTGATTCTGACAATGACAAGCCGTGTGTGTATGTGATTTTGGTGTTGATAAGCTGAATTGGTTTGTTTAAAGTAACTCCAGTGATATTCAAGTTTATATCCTGAATGGCACGGATTTGAAGAGGTGAACTCTTCAAATGTTCAGTCACCTTGTGTAGCACATTAGAAAACTAGGTTTTTCTTTCCATCAAGGTAATATTCATGTTTTGGAATATGGGAATTGTTTTCTTTGTTTTCTCAATGGTCTGAGTGCCTCAGAAATGAACTATTTGCCTGTTGGTTTTTTAATAATTTATTGAGGAGCAAAGGAATCAAAATCAAGTAGCTCGTGTGAGTAGAATTGCCCTGAACCTGGATTCTATCTACCATTAACATGTAGGTTGTCTCTGGTGAATAAGAAAGGTGATGCAAACAGATCACTGTACCTTTCATAGCTGTGAAAGAGGAGGTTCTCCTGCTCTGTTTATTTTTCTTCCTAGTTTAAGTGTCCTCGATAATATTTTTTGTCTATTTTTTTTTTCTTCTGTGAAGTACTCAGCATTGACAGTATTTTCCTGTTGATTAAAAAAGCAGTTGTGCAATCTGAGCACCAATGAGTGCACCTGTAATGCATAGGTATGTAGGAGACAATATCCTATGTCCTAGAAAATATATAAATGAAGACATCTTTCAGCTCTCAAATCTTCCAGACACTCACCCTGCCCTGTGCATTGGTAGATGGGCAGTGGGCAAGGCGTATCCTGTGGCAGTGTGGAGGGTGCCAGGCCAGTACTCCTGAGATTTCTCATCTGTCCTTGCATTAACAAAAAAGGAGAGGAGAACAGGGACAGGCTTACAGTTGACACATAGCCCACAGTCGTATTCCTATTTGTAGTTATAATCACAAGCCAACGCCTCTTCTCTGAGATCGCTCATTTCTTATGCCTTTCAGCGCTTTCACAGGAACCAAGATGCTGAGTCTATCCAAGTGGCTTGTTTTATCATCTTTCACGGCTGCGGTTTTCTTGTGTGCTGTGTGCATCAGCAAAGCTGTTAAAATGGAGCTGAGAAAAATGCTGCTTCTTGCAAGCGATTGAAATCAAGTTATAATAAGGAGATGTTACTTTTGAGCCTTACACCGAGCATTTCAGAACATTAGAAATGTGAAAAATAGAAAAATGAAGTTTGAATTGCCTGAATTGAGTTGGTTTTTACAACTGAGAAACCAATAGCTCTTTCAAAATATTATTTCATATCTACTGTTCTATCTTTATCAAAGTCTTAAAGTAACTCAGCTATAAATAAAAGAGCATAAATTTTGATTTTGAGTCTGCTGTGAGGTTTCTAACTGTCCTTATGTAGAAGGCATTTCTAAATGACTTAAAGACGTTAAAAGGAGTCTTTTCGAGGACTAGTAATTTAAAAAACACTCTAACCTGTGTTGTAAAGGAATGAGTCAGTATGAGAAGATACTCCTTTCACCACATATATGCTTTGGGGGCTTGTCATAGGAGCAAGGTGCTGTTTTAGGAAATAAATCTGATTATTTCTTTCTGATATTGGTTTCATTTGGTTTTCTTACCTGCTTGGGAGAGAAAGTATCTGGCTTGGCTTTTTTTTTCTTTTTTTGGAAAATGTTTTTGTTTGGTTGTTTTTTGTTGTTGGGTTTTTTTTTTTGGTTGGTTGGTTTCTTTTTTGGGAGGGACGTGTGGTTTGGTTTGGTTTTGGGGTATTTTTTCCTTTTTTTTTTTTTTTTTTCCATAAAGGAATTACGGTGGCCTCTCCCCCACATAGTTGATGGATATAGCACTTGTTACTAAGCTCAGGCCAGCACCTGTGTTTGAGGAGATTTGGGTGGGCTGAGCCAGTATAGCAGTAAATAGAGCACATGACAGTGCTTTTTATGGAATTGTGGTGGGACACACTTCTCCAGTGCAGCCAGAAGTGATTCTGTTCTGAAGCAGTGGATGTTTGGGGGCTGCTGTTTCCCTTTGAGTGACTTTATGTGTTTACTTATACACACTCAAGTTGGGAGGAAGCAGCAGTGGGAATAGATATAAATTGCCTCATTTCCTACTAAATTACTTCACTTTCTGAATTAAGCATTAAATGGAAGGAACCTGAAATTAAGTAGAGTAACTTGGTATTGATATTAAGGGTGGGGGAACCCTAAAAAGGAAAAAAAAGAATTTATGAAGTCCAAATAGATCGTCTTTCTAGTACTGTTACTGGGCTTTCTATTTCCCAAATTGAGCCTGCTGCTTTCATCATTGTGGGAAGCAACCGAAGAGAGAGAGTCATGTAGAGCTTAGACATAGCAGGAACTAAGTGTTAAGAGTTGCTTTCTATAAACTTTGGCATTCCTGGATGTGCCTAAAGGCCTCTGGATTTTGTTACTGTTAGTTCTTGGGCTGGGGGTGTCATGTTTGCATTTGGTTCTGGAGCTCAGTCTTTGTGCAACGGGCTGTACTTGACTGGTCAGTTTAGATTTTGTGATTGAAAACATTGAGTGAGACCATGTAGTCTGAAGCTTCTGGGGTGGGCACCCACCTGTGAAGAAAAGTTTAAGTTGATCACTTTTACTATGATAACATTGCACCATAGTGGTTATTGTGGTGCAGGTTTGCCTTGTCTTACTTTGAGTGCTTAGTACAAAATCTGGATTTGATATCTGGTTTTGGCTTCATGTAACAGATGATGACACTTCAGTACTGTTCTATACATTATTTTTTTGCAATAAATTGGGTCTGGAGAGTACTTTTTTAGTAAAATTGTGATTGTGAGGACAAATGATACCTCCTCTTGTTCAAGAGCTCTTCTCTAGGAAGTCTTGATGTGTGTTCAGCATGGTTTCTTAGGAGTCCTGCTTCTAAGAAAGCAGAATATAAAGAAGACTTCCCCTTTCTGTTGTTGCAGATTCACTTTTTAAGCAGTTTGTGGCAGAGGGAGAAATTCTGGTTTCTGCTCTGGTTAAAATTATTTTAATAGGGAGAAGTAATTAAGTTTCTTGGTGTTATTCAGTGATTCATTAGTTGACAGTGAAATAGCCTATTGATTTTTTTTTGTTTGTTTGTTTTAAAGACAATGACTTGAATTGTAAGATGTAATTTCACCCTGAGTAAATAGCATTTGCTGCCTGTATTTCCACACCAGCTGTTCAGGAGTGGGACTGAAATAGGAAGGCAGCTCTACTGTCAGCTCTTCATTATCTGGGGCAAAGTCTGGAACACAACAAAAGAGACTGGAAAAATCTAGATAACTTGCTTATATAAGATGCCATAGAAGTGCTGCCAAGCAAAATGTCTGCTGTCAGCTTGTAGTTTTTGAGCTGTGGTTGAGTACCACTCAGGGTTGCTTCTGAAGAACAAGACAGCTGTCTCCATTGTGCACTTTCATATTCTGGGTTAGTGAATATATAGGTCCCTTTTATTTGTGCCACTGCAGTACTAGTACTTAGGTAAGAGATGGCTTGGTGCTGGAGACGAGTGGTATCCAAAGTGGGATGGGTGCACAATCCATTGGGGTGCAGGAAAAAAACCGTTTAGGTACCACTAAAGAAGAGAAAAGATCTGGTAATCTCATATCAGATTCCTCCTGCATGGACTCCATCAGTCCTCTTTGGTGTTCTACCTTTTGGTGGAACTTGAGGCCTAATTGTGAATATAAGTTGACTAGAACAATAGTAGTTACCTGTTTGTTTTGTTTATTGACACATTAAATTTAACAGAACTATTCTCTTCCCTTTCTATCATCCTTTTCTCAGAGATTCGACTAGTTCATGTGTTGACTGAAGTTTGGAGCCACACGCTTGTTGACCTTGTGGGCCAAGATGGCATTGTCAAAATCCTTATTTAAAGGAATACAGTCATTAATACAATTAATGATACATTTTAAAGTGTGTAAGGTTACCTAGGGTGGAGCTTTTACATGTTTTTTGGTGTAAAGCTTTTTATCATGTGTCAATTATTAACGAAGTTTGTTGGTAATTACATATTATCTGTAATAGGCAAAAAAACCACCCCGACCAGAATCTGGAATGCCCTCAACTGTTTCAATGCTTGATTTGAACTTTTTTCAAGTATGTCTTGTATCTTTTTGTATTTGGTAAGGGCTCTTTGTTTGTGAGCATTCTTTTGTGTTACTCCCTCTTTGCTGTGACTATTTATTCCTGTCTTTTTGTTATCCCCAAAAGTTAAGGCATATGTAACTTCTGTCATGCTGATTTTCTTTCGTGGAGTTCAATACTCTGTCTTCAGCAGGAACTAAGTACCTGACAGTGTTTCTGTAAAAGTTTCAAAAGACTGTTGCTTGTGTGTATTATTAGATAAAAGGAGAGGAGAACTAAGCACATCAGAAGTTACCTTTTAAGACTGTGCGTTCCAAAGAGAATCAGGTCACTAAAAACTGATGTCAGGCAAAACTGGGTTTTTTTGATTATTTTTTTTTTTCTAAAAAAAGTTTCAGCATAGATGTTCTTTGTAAAATGATACCTCTTTTCCTTTCACTCTTCTTTTTTTGTTCCTGACTTCTCACACAATTACTGTGCTGCCTTTGCTATTGTTAGGAACAAGTGAAAGCTGGTAGGTCTGTGGGTAGAACTAAAATTGGTTTTATTTTTAAAGGAGGTGGTGATGTAAGCATCAGGTTATCTCCAAGCACAGGTCAGAATTAAGTGGGTTTTATGACCTCAATAAAATCTTCACATACAAAAATGATTCCCAAATGAATACATTAATTGATGTTGCAAGAGTCCTGGAAGTCTTGAGCATTTATTCAGGTGGGTTAAGTTGATTTGACTGGTGATGGAGATTACGTAGTCCAAAACCTTATTTGTTATCCATAATCCTGGTTTTTTGGCCATCTTAAGTAAATTCCACATGCAGATCCTTGCTATCTTGTATATTACACATTCTTGTTTAAAGCAGGTTATAACCAAATGGTTACAGAGTACAAACAATGTGTGGGTGGTGTACATGGACTAAAGCTTAATACAGAAATAATTGTGAGAATTTTACTAAAATTAGTCACTGTTGTTGCTTGCACTGCATGAAGCTCAGTTGTGTATTTTCATCAATAATTCCTTATTTTAATAAACAGACCCTCTTTCCCTCAAAGTTGTTTCCATGGTTTTTTTTGTGAACAACATGATGTATATGAATAACAAAGTATCTTTAACACTGAGTATGTTTAACACAGTTAATTTTTAAAGGTGGTCATGTGTGTCAGCGCAATTTCAAAGAAGTTACATTAATTTAATTTGTGAAGTTCTTGGCGTGAAACCAGTGTTGGAAAGACAGCGTTTTCTAAACTGTCACCTAAATCACAGTAATGGAACACACTCATTACATTCGGCTGATTTTCAAAGGCCTGCTAAAATTCCTGTGTTAGCTCTGGCTTGGTGGGCACAGGGTTGTTCTTTGTCCGTTCTTGACCGCTCCCCTTGGTCAGCCTACACACGCACATACCCTGTGTGTAGGCACATCAGTGTGCACGCACCCACACACACACACCTGCCCCTGCTTGGAACATGAACAGCCCGTACACCCCATGTGTGCCAGCCAGCCTGCAAGCTCCTGGGGTTCTCTTCCTGTCTTTTTCCCTCAGAGACTTGGCACAGGTCTAAAACACAGAAGATGAACTCTTGTGTTATGCCCTGTTTTATGCTGTGCCCTGGCTTGTGGCCATCACTGCTTCCATAAATTCTCCGATACTCCTTGGGGACCAGGACTCTCACAGGGAAGCTGAAGCTGCTCCAATCAATTCCTAGTCCCCTTTCCATTGTATCTGGAGCACTTTTTGCATCTTAACATTAGCCTTGATGCTGATTGCAGTCTTGGAGAAATAGTTAATACATACCTTGCTATGGGGATGCGAGTAACTGTGAAGAGGAAAGGGATGTCTTGATACCATAGGTGTCCTGTTAGAAAGTGCTGTGGCCCTTATGGGCTGGAAGTGTAAGCTTCAACATTTGGTAAGTTCCATCATTCCCAGGAACTGTCATATGTCACGATTCTTGTGTAGAAACTAGAAACTAGAGATAGCAGCCATTGCAGAGGAAAGGTTAAGTTTCTTCCCTCTCAAGCCCAATCAAAGGTCAAGGTGATGCTTCTGCTAAATGGGGGAATGGTGGATACAACAGCATCTCTGTCCAGTGCCTGCAGTGTCACTGGCAGCAGCTGAAAGAATGGCTGGGTGTGATGTACCTGGTTTTCCCTTGGGACTTCAGTACTTTGCAAAGTCTCTCATTCTTTAGCCCGCCTTCAGAATATGTGAAGGCTCTTAATGTGTTCAAGCTCTATTGTGACAAATTTTCTTGGACTCATTTTCTAAGTGGAAAAAATAAAGTTTCTAGGACTGGTTATAGGTGCCACCATCTAGCCAGAGATGATTATGTGCCATCAAAACCCACGCTAAGGTGTTATGAGGCCTTGTCTGATTAGCAGTCCTGAGGGCTAAAAAAAAACCTGCTAAAAGATCTGGCAGCTAAAAATCAAAAAGTTTGCCTAACATGCTGTGTTTGCAAGATAATATGCAAATCAGTAAGACCCTTGAAAGCTGTCTTAGTTGTGTAGCTTTGTATGTCTGCATGTATTGTAAGGTGGGTACACAGTGTGTACCTGCTAATCAAATACTGGAGTGAGCACAGCCTGTGAACAGTGAAATGATTATGTAGATAAGCTCATACATGACACTGACCTGGATATGTTAAGAAGTCTCTATGGCATAGCTTTGAGGAGACGAAATGCTCCTTCAAGATAAAATATTTTATCTGTCCCAGGAATTAGTTTACTAAACATGTTAAAGGAAATACTGTTTGTTGGCAGTGTTGCAATATTAAAGGTAATCACTTTCTGTGTATTTTTCTGGGGATTCATCTCTGAAGGTGTTCTGTAAAAGTAACTGGAGTTTCTCAGGTATCACCATGGAACTCGACAGTCAGCTTACAGATCTTGGGATGGTGAACGGTCTATATTCTCCAACAGCTTCAGTGCATGGCTTAATTTTTTAGCATATTTTCAATATGTGTTTCTTCGTAGCAATGGGAACTCTTCAAAGGTTTTGTTCTTTCTTCTAGTCCCAAGTGCCACACGGGGAGTCCCAGATACTCTTCAAATTCTGTTCCTCTTGTTGTTTTGTATTGGAGAAAAACTATTAAATTAACCTCTTTAAAAAAATGGAAATAACTGTGAATTCTGTTACAGATATTGTTCCTCTCTGTAGGCAGATTTTCGTTCATGTTCCTGAAAGAATTGTTTTGATTCAGAAGCTGTTCCTGATGAAAAGCTTTATTTAAAATAGCAATATCTGTATCTCCCCAAAAGATAATTCTGAACTCTTTTCAGTTTTTCTCTCATCTTGTAAAACATGTATTATGTTAACTTTTCACTGTTCAAACTTTGGTTAACCTATTATGGCATATTGCAAAGCAACTACTTCGTCTCTGTTTTAGTAACATTCCCCATCCTGCCCCAAGGGAAACTTCAAATACGCTGTTTCTGTGGAACAAATTCCCTTTCCTATTTGATGGAAAATAAGAATAATATAAATTACTCTTTTGTTTTAGTTTTTTTTTTTCCCTTTTGAGAAGCCTTAATAAGGGTCATGTTTTTATGGCTCTTGCACAAAAATATATGAAAGTGTTGCCACTGTTGACAGCTTATCAGCATACAGTGATAAATGAAATTTGGAGCTGGGGAAAAAGGCTGTATGAAGATTAAGTGCAAACAAAAAAAATTTATTCATGTCACTGGGAATATATAATACTATCATATCTTGCTTCCCCCTACTACTCTCTTTTCTTTGCCTCTAGCTACCTTTAGTATATTGGACTTTCATTTAACTGCCTTACTTTGTTAATGTAGAATGTATGAAGGTTTGAAAGTATTGCTTCCTGAATATTATGTCTAGGCTGCATATGTTACAGAAAAAGGTGCAGACTTGGGATGCTGTACATATATTACTACTTTGACTCCTACCCACCCCAAAAGTTAAGGCCAGGGAAATATAATTAAAGCATTGCTTTGCATATAAAGAGCTGAGATTAGTTCCTTTGATGCCTTCTGAAGTTGATAACACAGCTTGGTTATGTAATAGAAACTTCTTACGAAGATTTATTAGTAATCTACAGATTTTCATGAAAATCTGGGATGATATAAATAATCACCAGTAAGTCTGTCTTCTGAATTAGTCATATGTGGTTTTTTTAATCTTCCTCTGAATATGATGAATATAGCTTTGATGATGAGGACAAAATTAGAGGATCTTACATTGTCACAGTGTCTGAAAATGGCCATTACCCCAATGCTTTTTAGTTGAAATATGCCAGTAAAACATACAAATGGTCGCACTGACTTAAACTAAAGTCTGCTGTTGGCAATAGGATAGTGACTTTCATTGTTACTGAACAAAGGCCCCAGAATACTCTCCTAGCCTATGGCGGATTTTGGTTTTTATTGCTTGAAGAAGTTTTAGTCCAAAAAATACATCCAGTTGCTTTTTAAACATATGAAACTTCTCATGTCTGTTGCCAAGTACTTGAGCAAGAACAACAGTTAGTGAGGAATGCCCTCTGTGAACTTGGGACATACTTCATTTAATTTCCTCAGTTATTAAATGGGAAGGTGCACCAAACAGTTGTTCCGTCTCCACTTTCATGTTATTCATTATCTTGTAAATTACCGTCGTATCTCAGTTACCTCATCTTCTGGACTGAGGAGTATATTCTATGTGTTTCAAGGTGCTTGCTGTCCTTCTCAATTACTTTCCCATTTACATCCTTTCTGTGCTAAGAGGAATCAGAGGTGCCCAGACTATTGCAGATGCAGTTGTTCCATGAATTTATACCAGGCCACGATGTTCTCTGCTCCTGCTGCTGAATAATTAGTTTGTCTATAGATAACAGAGTAGAGTGGATCTGAAGAGATTGCTGCAAAATACTTCTAGGCAGTGTGTTTCCAGGAGGAGTGCTATCCATTTATTTGTCTTTGGTTTTCTGGCCTTCATAAAATTATATATATAAGCAACAACATCACTCTTACCCTGTGGCTGCTTTGTGTCTTTGAGAGCTTTTTGTGAAGGACACTGATGGTGCTTGATGGGATTTCTAATTTGCTTTCTTGCGTGTGGAATCTTCTTTTAAGGTTTGTCAGTCACGATACCAATTTATAAAAGCTTTAAGCCTTTTCCAAGATTTGTTTGTCTGTGTAGTCAGTAACAATGTATTTCAGAATAGTTCCTCTGACTTTCTCTGGAGTCATTTACAAGGCTTACTGTTTTGTACTTACCCAGGTCTTATCAAAGGTTGGTGTCCATTAGTCATATTAGTCTTCTGGTGTGATGGAACTTATAGTTGGAAAGTGGCATTACTAGTTTTTGTGTCTTCTCCAGATTGTTGCTTAAATATTTTTGGGCACGATTTACTGTCTTTAATTTGTTGGCCTGTCAGAATTGTAATTTTGTTATTTCAATAGGCCAAATAATTCGTTTTTCTTCTAACAGCCTGTTATTATTTTGCTCAGCCATATGGTTTTCACTTGTATTTTCTCAAATACCTTGACAGATAATGTGCATCATTTTACCTTTTACTACAGTGCTGTTAAATAGTGTTGAGATTACCCACAAAGCGTTTCTTTTCTATGGTATTTTGCAAAAGTTTTGTGATATTTTCGTGCTGCTTTCTTTTTTAAAATTAGGCACAATCTAGAGAACCCTTCAACTTTTCTTACTCCTGCAGGAGTGCTGAATCAAAGTACACTGTGCCAGAGTAGCCCTTCAGCAGTTTTAGGAACTCGGTGTGCTAATCCAAACCATATCAAGATTTGCTTTTCCTTATCCTCTTTAAAATTTGAACTCTATCATAGTTCCTTGTTTGGATCCTGTGCCCCCTCCAAGCACTCACCACTGTGAAGTTTTCATGCTTTCCCTTGTTTTCCAACATTGATGCTGTTTCTTAGCCTTGCAGCTTCTGATCCCTGCAGTATGTCACTGCCACTGTCAGCATCTAGACCGCTCTGTGAGCTGTAGTTCTTGCCTAGACACAGATTTTCAGCCTAGTATTTCTTAGGCTTCTGAAGCCTTCTTCTATCCCATTTGTTGGTGTGGTTAAGTTATTTGACTTGGCTAGGGTGGGGTTGTTCCAGTCCTCATGAATTAATGGATTTGATGGCCCATTGTTTCTAAGAGGAGTTTAGATGAAACTCCCTTGCAGATACCTCCTTTTGCATGTCCACAGTAGGGACTAATCCTGCTCCTGTGATCTGTCACCTTTCTCCTTACCAGGCTTCCACCCTGAATCTGCTGTTGGCTACACAATGCCTTTGTCTTTTTCTCAACTTCTTTCACAAATGAGTATACACTTTGTCCAGGAAATGTGCATATGGGTGGTCTGCTGGTGGGGAGGATCCAGCCATGGATCCATCCCCCAGACCCCACTCTTACTCTTTTGCTTGTACAAGGCTCTTCCGGAGCATTCAGTTAGGCTGGAAAAGTTTTGTCGTCTTCCTAAATTCCTCATTTGCTGTAGTTTACTGGTTCTCACTTTTTCTCCCTGGCAATTGTTTCAGAATTTGTTCTCCAGTACTCTCCTCCACAAAAATGGCAGGTCTAAGCCTCCTCTCTACATTTTTGTATTTATTTCTTCATTTGATAAAGAGTATGTGTTTTCAAAAGCTATGCAGCTCCTCATGTGGGTACATTCACATCAGTGTAAAAGGTTAGAGGAATGGTCTTTGCTATCAAAACTGTTTTACACTACTGTAATGACATTTGTGTAGCTTGTAACCCTAGAGATTATTTCCAAAATGATTCTGCTAATAGCACATAAACAGTGAAGTGACAAGTCTTCAGTGAAATTCTTAAGGTCATTGAAGAATAAGGATCATTACTAGCATAATGGCTAGAACTCAATTGCCTTTGGATTTATGTCCTTCACCTTTTAAAGATACCTTCTTCCTCTTCCCCTTGAGATCCTTTTCTAGCGTCCCTCTTTGATACCATTTGGTGTGGCTTCTCTGAAGCTACACATGACACCACCACCCCACCCCAGAATTTTGCAGGTCAGACAGGAAAGATCATTTAGTCCACATCCTTTCCTCAAGCAGGGCTGTCTAGAGCAGATTTTCCCTTAAGGTTTTGAATATATACGGTGTATATATACTCAAATATGCATAAACACAATATATACTCAAATACACACATGCTGAGTGTTCTTATTTCAGGTGATGGAGAATAGATTGGTTAAAAGTTCTCTGCCTTCACCTATAAGCATTATGTAGATGTATGATTTTGTACTCAGCTTCTGGTTTTTGTAGAATTTGCAGGAACTTAATTATTTTTGAGTATCCAAACTCTTTATCAAATTTAGTTGAAATTGGCCAGCAAATTTAAATGTGACAAGTGAACAGATGAGGAACTGCCTAAGCCTCATTTCCTTGGAGACTCAGACAGTCCAGGTTAAAAATGTCTTTATTTTTGGTTTTTTTTTTGCATTACCAAAGTAATGTAGCATGAAGCTGCTCAACTGTGCTGGGAAATTAAGGGCTGGAATCTGCCGTTCAGTGTGTATTGTGAGTGGTGCCATTCCCTGCCAGTGATGAAAGCAGTGTATGTGAAGTCTGTCCTGGAAATTGTTAAAATACATCTTTCTTAAGTGATGATAATAATAATATTAAAAGACAGTATGTTTTCCAAAACTCATTGCTGAAGCGGGAATTCTTTTCTACTGTCAAAGAAGCCTTTGTATTTAAATGAATGTGTTGGGTTTCTTTGTCACTTGCGAAACCGTATTTTTCTGTTTTAGCCTTGTAAGAGCTCACTGAAGTCAGTGAGTGTGTTTGCTATCAGATTCAATTTCCTGAGAGCCCATCTGTTACATCTCAGAGGAGAACAGAAGAGGTAGAAGTAACTTCCAAGCAAGTACATCAATGTCCGCTCAATAGAACAGCAACTCCACAAGGGTTTGTGTCTTATACAGTAAATGAAGTTGTTAGGTACAGCAAAAAGATTAATGTTGTGAGTACTAATCATCTTCTTCTTCGCTTCTCTTAACTCTTAATTAAAAAAAGTCACAAACCTTCCTGTAATTAAGGCAGCTTCAAAGAAAACTTTGTAAATACAGAGACTTCATGAAGTATTTGAGTATATTTCAGCAGAAAGTGGCACTCTGTCGAATGTTGCAAGTAGCAGTTGTGGTAGACTGTGTGTAGCAGGTTGGGTTTGTAACCGGGCAGAAACACCAATTTAGTGTAGTGGTTTGGTCCAAAATACTCATTACTGTTTACCTTCTGTGAGATAAGAATTAGGAGAAACACAAAGCAGGCACCAAACTTGAAAGAATATAAAGAAGTTTATTAACAGACCTAAAAGAAGAAAAAAAAATACCACACCTTCAGAACACTTCTCCTCCCCCCACCTTTCTCCCTTCTCCCACTGACAATGTAAAAAGACAACCCTTGAGATGTTCAGTCTGTTTACCACTTCCATAATAACCTTGTTCAGTCCATTTAGGAAGAGGAGTCTCTCTTGCCCATGCTATGAACACCTTATCACAAGACAGCTGCCCACTTCCAAATAACTTTGTTCAGTCCATTTAGGAAGAGGAGTCTCTGCTCATATGTGAGTCCCTTCCCCCGACTTGCAGCTTTTCCCGCAACTGCTTTCGACGGTCCACTCTTGAAGGTTTTTGGGATACAATTTTAAGGTTGAGCCGTTCAGAAACAAAAGTTCTCTTCACCCATCTCTGGGAGCATTTCATCTCTAAGAACAGAGGCCCTTCTCCTTCCCTGGGAGCAAAGGGTCTTCCTCATCTTCATCTCTAGGACTATCTCTGGGAGCATCTCTAGGAACTGAGGTTTTCTCCTTTCCCATTTGGAGCAAAAGTCCTCGTCGCTTCCATCTCTCCCTGTTCAAACTTCTCATCAAATTACAGCTGCTTCAGCATCTGCCTATCTCAGTGCAGGTGCTTTTGTTCACAAGTTGAATTGAGCACTCCACCCCCCATATCTTCATGAAATTACAATGGGATACTCTGATATATCATAGCTTCACAACAGAACTTCAGCTTTAAGCATCTCCTCTTTCTCTTCCCTCAGGTTTTCAGCTCTTCACCGCACTAAAAGGGTTAATCTCACCTCGGCCTTGCAGCTGGAATGTGGTTTATCACTGTTGGTCACATGGCCTCTGCCAGACATCGGTGCAGCTTCAGCTCAATCTTGGCTGCAGTGGAGGGGGGGGAAGCCGAGCCGCTCCGTCTGCCCACAGCCCTGCTGTGGGGGGGTTCTGCAGGTGGAACAGGTCCATCGGCTCCAGGATGGCCGTGGCCCAGCCCAGCCTGGCCCAAGCAGGGCCTGGGCCGGGCCCGCTGGCCCCCACACGGGGCCCGCAGCCACCTGTCCCAGCACTGGAAATGAGACAGAGAGGCTCTGCCTCGGAGTTTCTATTCTTAAGGGTGGATCACAGAGGCGGTCACAACTTTAAGTGGCTTAGAGAATTGTCCATATTCAACCTGGCCAGCTGATAGGTTCTATCAGGTCCCAGAGGAAGCTGTAAGCACCCCTTTGCAAGAACATCACTTCTGGGACTATGCTTGCTAACCCATGACACTGTGTCATGAAAGAAAAACTTGTCTGGAGGGTGAGAAATGTTTTTATATGTACAGCAAATAATAGCATAGTGTGCATGTAAAGTGTCATTCTGATGAACGACAGCTTAGAATCTGATGATTCTTTCTTCATGAATGGTTTAAGCTTTGAATCCTGAGCAGTGCTTGGGTGGGGAAGGATGTTTCCCTCATCTAACCAGTACAAGGCAAACTGCAATTAAAAATTCCTGATTTCAGAAGTAAAAGTGTGTTTACTGTTGGACTCATAGCCAGGCAATGAAATGCTGTCTTGCCACGTTATGGAGAGGCAGGGGTCTGTTCCAGTACTGCACCTTTTTAATTCTCCTCTCTCCCTTTTTTGTCTTTCTCTTGTTCCCCTCATACCCTGCAGCCCATGCCAGACGAGTGCAAGTGAGATAAGGTATTAAACTGGTAATTTAAAATGTATGTAATGACAAGAATGCAGCATGGATGGAATTAAGTGATTTGCTTGTTTCTGCTTAATATTTTAAACTAGAGATAGCCAATTAGAAATGCTATTCAAAAATTAATGGAAAAAACAAATGAGAATGTGGTAATTGCATGGTGGCTTAACTGTGCCTTAAATTAAGTTTAAAAAGGTATTTCAGGTACCAGACAGAATGTAGGTATCACACAGCAGAATAGGTAAGTCTGCATTAAGCTTTCACACCCAGATGTCTTGTAACAGCTAAGACTTCTTGAAATCTACCTTTGGCATCTACTTTATTCTTCATTGTGCAGATGGTTTGGATTTATCCATCCTGGAAGAAACACTGCTCTTAGTGAATGAAAAATAAGGATTGAATAGAACAAATTCACACTTGGATTACGTGAGTTTTACTCACAAGGACATTTTATCCTGGTTTCCAGACAGGGAGAGCTAGAGGTCAAAGGCTTGCTCTCTGTCTGTCAGCTGACTTGTCAAATGCATCTTCCTTTCCCTAAAATAATTTCTGAAGCTATTGGCCAGTTGTCAGATTGCAAAGGAAAAGAAGGTTCCCAAAGGTGCTAGATTTCCTATTCTGTGCCTGCTGAAGCTAGGAAATGAAACAGTACTTTCTTCCCCTGAGAGGGGAACCTCTGCCTACCTCTAACCTCTCCCCACCTCTGTCTTGGTTCATGTAGTGTCAGCCAGCTGGCTGGTCATCATACACCTGCTAGATCCTGTATAGGATGTATAGGTGTCAGACTGTAGTGTCCACTGGGGATGTCATAGGCCATGTGACAAGTGGGCTTACATTATACTTTTTCCTGTAATATGCAACAGTGTAGTGGTTTCAGGTAAGGGTTTATTTTTAAGAGGACTGATTGGGTATTTAAGGCACAGGACACTGAATAGATAGATGCCTTTTATTTATTTACACACATATATATATATAAAATAGTGTTTCATTATTAATACAGATTATATTGCCTTTGGATTTATGTCCTTCACCTTTTAAAGATACCTTCTTCCTCTTCCCCTTGAGATCCTTTTCTAGCATCCCTCTTTGATACCATTTGGTGTGGCTTCTCTGAAGCTACACATGACACCACCACCCCACCCCAGAATTTTGCAGGTCAGACAGGAAAGATCATTTAGTCCACATCCTTTCCTCAAGCAGGGCTGTCTAGAGCAGATTTTCCCTTAAGGTTTTGAATATATACGGTGTATATATTCTGTGATGTAAACAGTAAAGTCTATTGGGGTGAAGCAAATGCTTTCTGTGGAGGATTATTCATAGGAAAAATACTATACTAAAGGTAATTGATTAACTCTTCATAATTGTACATCCTCAGGTATGTTGCATTTTGACTGTTCAATGCACTGAAGATGGATTCTGTTACTATATCCCCAAATGTCTTTTTTTTTTTCTTTTTGAACCAAAGCAGTATCCCATGTCATGTTTCTGTAGGTAGCAAACCCTCCAAAAGCGATACCGTGTGTCATGTTTTGTAGGTTTGTTTGGGATTTTTTATTCTTACTAGATTGTGAAGGTTTTTCAGAGGTTCTGCAGCCCACTTTCTCCTGTTTGCCTTTCTGAGACAGTATTGTTCTGTTCCAGATTTTGTCAATAAAATAGGTTCACAGTTACACATATAGTAGGACAGAGTTGTATTTACCGCATCACAAAGCATCCATGTGGTTATCAATAGATGCAAAATCAAGAGGGTAAAGTAAACATCAGGGTATTGAATAAAAATATCAACTCTCATCCTTTAGATCCCTTGCTGGTGTAATTTTCTTGCCCCTGTTTGCTTAGGGGACAGAATAGCAATGTGCTTTTCAGCAGTTGTCAACAATTATTAAAAAAATTGAGGTTGTATCAGCTTACTCCAGTAGTGAGTTATTCATAGAAGAAGTAGTTCTGCTTTATCATTGTGAAGGATTTTTGTACGTTGTTGCTGAAAAATAATTGTTTAAGATTCTAGAATTATCTGCTATCCCCTTTTAAACTACATGATAGAATCTGTGGAGATATTTTATATATTCTTAGAAGCACGATATTACTGTTAATCTTTGTGGGCTTTTTTGTCGAAGCAATTGGATTATCTATGGGGTTTGAAGTATTTTTGTAATATTTTGTAATATTTTTTCTTTTCCCGTAGGGCATGTATGTAATGTTAAGATATATTTAGTGGATATCTTTAACTCATTTAACAAAGTTTGACTTAAACCTTAATAAAAATTTGTCTTCAGATTAAGTATCATATGTCATGTATAATATGCTTTAATTTGCACTTAGCAATTACAGCTCTGGCTAGAAAGGGAAGGCTGATTTGATTAATCACACTTAAAGACTGTTACAGTGAATGAAGAATGTAAATGGTTTGACTTGATTTCTGACATAATTGCTTCATTTGGATTTGGCATCACCTTCCACCAGTTGTTGAGAAAGGGGGACTAATTTCATGTTAAAGAATTGTGAAAGTGATTAACCAATACTGAAGCTGATAATGTTTAATGAAAGCTTTAGATGAAGATCAGTGAAAAGAGGAGAAAAAAATCACTTTACATTACCACTACTGTAGTGTATTATTTTTTAAATCTTAACCCCTGAACTAATACTGTAGTTGCAATAAGCTTATCACTATTATTGTCCACTGTGTACATAACAGAAATAAAATAAATTATGCTGGGAGGAAGGGGAAAGTAGTTTTTTAAAATCCTTTTAACACTTTAGAACAGCTTTTTTGTTGTTGTTGTTGGTCTGTAGCAATTTCTTCTTAATAGCTCCTGAATAAAATTAGAGTTATCCAACTGTGGGATTTGTGGAAACAAGTCCCAGTCTGAAATCTCTCTTCAGAGCTGTCTGGCAACATTTGTCTCCTCAGCTTCTGTCTTCTTTTCTTCCCTTGGTGCTTGAATAAGTTCCTTGATGCTCAGAGCTGTAAACTTAACCTCTTGCTTGGCAAGTGAGAGTGCCCTATTCTGGTACTATCCAAGTAATACTTCTAATTGTGTTGAAATATTGTCTTGTAATTTCATTTTGGCTTTAAAAGAAAGCAGCCTTGTGTTTCGGAATTAGTGAAATAACTGCCATCCAAATGTCTGTAAGCTTCTTGGAGATTTTAATTTTGGAGGCTTTTCTGTATCCTTGCTTACAAAAAAGAGAAGGAGCCTTCTCATGTTTAGATGTCAGCTCATTTTGCTTTTTAATCCAAAGTTCTTCCTCACTGCTGTATGTATTCCCACGATTGGGGAGCACTGGTCTTGCAGGTGTGCACTGCAGGCAGGCAGCTTTGGAATGAGCCCTTTGATCATGACCTACCAGTAAAAACCAATTTGGCAGAGTTCTGGCTTCCCAGAATCTGGATTCCCAAAATCCATGCTGCAAGTACTTTTGAGTACTCTGTCTCACTGCTTAGGCTTCCTTCTTAGTAATAAAACCCTCAATTCTGTTAATTCTGTTCTGATGCACTTCTGGTTGGTTACACTCTTCTCTGCATCTAACAACTGCCTCCACTTCTTAAAGTGAGAGGTAGTAACTTTTTAGTTTGAGCCTTAATATGAATTTTCTGAACTGTATTGCATTTTTGTAGGTCTCTTGTATGTTGTGAACAACATCTGTTATCTTTTCTCCATTTTCCAACTCTTCTTATTTCAACAGTAATTTTCACGTGTAGGCGACATCAGTGCCAGAGTCATTCTCTTGTAATAACTTCTGGAACAGCTGCACATTCAGCTGGTAGTTTCAGAATGGGATATGAAAACAGCACAGGACCTGCTTTTAAGGCAAGTGCCCTGTGGCCTGAGGGTCATCTGAATTTCAATTGCTTTGTGGGAGAAATTCCTGTTGCTGTTCTATTTCTGACTTTGTAGAGAAAGGATTGAATCCTGGGTAGGTGTTTTTTCTTTGTTCTTCATCTCATGAAACCACCTTTTGTTTCCAAATCTTCAAATTATTCTACCCAGCAAAGGGAGCTTCAGATTTTGTTGCCCCTTCTTGACCACCTTTCTTGGTTTGAAAGACAGGTG
Source organism: Corvus kubaryi (assembly GCF_017639235.1). Classification (NCBI taxonomy): domain Eukaryota; kingdom Metazoa; phylum Chordata; class Aves; order Passeriformes; family Corvidae; genus Corvus; species Corvus kubaryi. Next base: position 36,207,691 of record NW_024580667.1, on the reverse strand, counting down.
TCTGCTAAGGAAGGCAGAAGCCTGCCTTGGAATGGCAGATGTAACCCCTTTCCCTTCGAGTTATTATGATTTTAAAATCAAGGGCTTTTAGGCAAAGATGTGGGAAATAGGAATAACAGTTCTTTACTATTATATATAGCCAGTTAAACAAACAGCAATAACTCTGGCAGTAACAGCAAACAACCACAAACCCAGTGCCAGCCTTCTCGGCTGTCAGGCCCTTTCCCCTCGGGTGCAGTTCCGCTCGCAGCCGGCAGGGGCGCTGGCGGCTCCCGGTGAGCAGGGCAGGTGCGATGGTTCCCCCGCGGCTGCAGGGGGTGCTCCGGAGCGAGCTCGGGGAGCACACGGCACCGGTGCCCTGGGATCCCGGGAAGGGATGGGACAAAGGCTTCACAAATCCCGGACAGCTGGCCCCGGTGTCTGGCTGGAGCAGGCTGGAATGGCAGGCTGGAACGGCAGGCTGGAGCGGCAGGGATGAGCACAGATCCCGGGTGGCAGACGTGGTGCATCCAAGCGGGGAACCCTCCAGAGGTCCAGGGAGGCAGGTCGAGCACAGCTACAACGCAGTGAAGGCTCGAATCAGCGGCGGGGCAGGGCGGCCACAGCCTGGCCTCCAGCGGGGCAGGGAAGGTGGGCCGGGGGTCCTGGGATCTTTCTCCGCAGAAAGAAAAATGGCCAAAAAGAACCAGCAGCTTCTTCCTCCGAGAACGCCGAGAGCGAACTGACCCCACACCCAGGTGAAACAAAGCAGTAGCGAGGCCCACCCCACCCCCAATGGGCAGCTCTTTTGTCTTCCTTAAATACAGCCATTCGTCCCCTAGCAACATGCCTGTGGGAAAAAATTCCTTTAACAGGAAAAAAATTAGGTCTAAACTGAAACCCCAACACCACCCATGGCCTCTGCCAGGCTATGGGCTGTCACCTTTGGATGACAAATAAAAAAGTATGTGAACCTGTTAGGACTGCTATTTTTTTGGCTTGGGCATGGATGTGTTAATATGCTGCCTGCTGGCATTTGTGGCATAATCCTGGCAGGTGCTCACCAAAAATTGCAGCAAATCTATCGATGGTGGTCTCCCTCCTCCATGTGTGCATTCATAAAGTGGACATTCTTCTCACCTATATCAAAGCAAGACAGGGTTTACTGTGAGCTGTAGCTATACAGCACAGTCATATCTTGTGTATTTTTGCTCTGCTGCAAAGCATAGGTCAGACAGCAGGTGTAGGGCAGTACGTATTGTGAATACTATAAGCACTTTGTTCTTTGTACTCTATTCTTCAGCATCTTTAAAATGCAGACTAGCTAACTACAATATGAGAAGCATTTCAGTGTGGCTAAAACAAAACTCAAAGCTAGAAGTCAAGATGCTGTTCCTAATTTTACACTTGTGCTCCAGGTTTTACAGCCTTGACAAAGATGTACTGAACGTGAGAGTGGGGACAAGATTAAAAAAGAGTCTTTGGCAATAGAAGCTCTTTCTCCTGAAGGAAGAAAGCGAAATAAGCCACAGGACACTTGTTTCAATTTTACCACTTTGACATCAGTACCTGTGGTCCAGTAGATCTTTCTCAATGTACTTAACCTTGCAGACGAAAGGTCTAATTGCTTCTAAGGAGGAAGTTTTGCCATTCAGTGGATGTATTGTCAACTTCATTTTCAATGAAAAAAATGATTGATTTATGTCCTGTCTCTGCACAGGATTTGAATTATTCATTACTGGATAGCTTAGGCGTGCTGTATGTCTTTCAAATCTTGTCAACCAAGTATTTTTGGCTGACTGAAGTGGTGGAGTGTATGCCAGTTCCTAGTAATAACTGGGAGCTTTGTAATGCATGATAGCTGTCAACAAAGGCAGTGATATATGGTGTACACGGCTAATAAATGTGGTTTCTGAGTATCTGTAATGGTTTACCTTGCCCTCCCAACAAACCTGTGCATGGGTATCTTTGAGGATGTTGGGAGGAGACATGTCTTCTGAATGTTGGGAGAAAGCCCTTAAAGTCCAGTTTGATGAAATAGTTTGTAATAATGGCTTGTTTATTAAAAAGCTACAAACCAAAACACACAAAACCCACCCCACAAAAAACCCCCCAAACCCCAGCAAGCAAACAACAAAAAAATGTATCAAACCAAACCCAAACAATAATTAAAAAAAACACCACAGAATGAACAACCACAAGTAAGTTTTAGAAAGCTGATTAGCCTAATTCTGATCTCAGCAAAATTGGTCCTAAAGTGGTCACCACCTGTGTCATGCTACCATTATAAAAAGAAAAAAATACTAGTAGTTTGTAAAATTTGTAGGAACAAAAGATTTGAACAAGAGTTGAGGGAGCAGAACAGAAGTTGAACATACAGTGGGATAGTCAAAGAAGAAAGGGAATCTTAATGTGCTGAATTCGGCTTCCAGCGAGATCACACTCCTGTGATTGTGCAGTTGTATGTGAAGGGATATGAAAGATCAACAACAAAACACAGAGAACTGTAGCAGTTTTTTAGCCTTTGTGACCACTCCTTGGAGCTCTTCTGAAGAGTGTGCAGTCTGTTGTCAGAACTGTTGCATGGAGGGTGATGCCAGCAGCAGAGTAAAGATGTTGATTAGGAGATTCTAATTTGTTCCTGCTGAGTATAGGCATTGTATGAGCCAGTGAGAATAGGAGTTACACTCGCTTCTGGCATTTCTGTGTCGTTGTAAAAAAAGCAGAATTATAATGAAGAGCTGTTAATTGTCAATTTGCAACAGCATATAGCACAAATAAAAATGTTTTATCAAACTGTGAAAAATTAAAAGTTTTAGGTTCATGCCTGAGGAGTTCATGGCTATGACAGGGCAATCAAAAGAAAGTGAAACCAGCCCCACCAGAACCCTCAGCTGTTTTTAAATAGGTTGTTAGTTTTCTTTCATAACAATTTCCATGTGTTTATTTGCATTGTTTTCTCTATTGTAAATCCTGAAGAATTAAGTAGAAACTTCAGAAGGTGCTAGCAATATCCTTTACCCTATTGATATGCTTCCTTTCCAGATACAATCTAAATAAATGTGTAATAGAATTATGGCTTAATCACTGAATTGAAAATAAGGTGAAGTTTTGATATACCAATCGAATTTAATTTTAGGTAGCTTTCAGGTTTGGTTAGAATGAGTGGGTTGGATAATTAGGTTTCTAAATAGCATAAATAGAAGTGTAATTAATGTTAAATGTGAAGGCCATGTCAGCTGGCAATGAAATGACGTGTCTAAGTTCCTTGAAAATATTATCTTGCACTGCCTTTGAAATTTAAGTGTTACTTGCAATGTCATGTTAGTCAGTTTGTTCTGGGAGTTTGCAGCTTCTGGAATAATCATAGTATGCTCTGTTCTTCACGTTGTACCTATGCAGACAAGGCACACAAGAAGCCACTCTTAGGCATCATCAGTGGCATAAACTGCTGCTCAGACTCAATACTGAAGTCTTCAGCCTTTGTATTTTGTCTGGCTTTTTAGCTGCTGTTTAATCAGTTTACACTGAAATTGCGTATGAAAACCATTTCATACAGATTCTGGGAGGCAGTTGTAAGTGCCAGTGTCTACAGTTGGTTGTTGAATAAGATAAATAGTAGTTGTACTGAAAATTGGTCTGTTGTCAAGCATTTTTTAATTTAAAAACTTTGCAGCCTTTCTATATTCCTGAATAATCAATAATCATCTCATGGGAAGCTGATTTAGTGGGAATTTCATACAAAGGTACTTCAGTTTTACATTTTTGTGAAATGAGGAACAAGCCCAAATGTTTTGAAACACTTTGAACATGGGAAACACTGGAATCTTTTTTTTCTGTTACTGGAGTCTTATTTGTGAGTTTGAACTTCTCTCTGAACTCTTTAAAGCTAAATGCATAATCCTTATTTACACTTACTGTTATATAAAAATCGGAGCTATTTAATTCCTACCTCATTGCAAGATGAGCTTTTGAAGGGATGGCCCTACTTATCTCACTCTATGAATTATTGCTTGTATAGTAAAAATGAAAAAACATTCCAGTGTTAGGAGTGAAAAGAATTGAATCTGTAAATATTCCTGCAAACAAACACTACCTGTCTGTCATTGCCATGGTCACTGATGAGTAACAGATAAAAATTCCCCAAGAAAAGAGTTTCCTTCTTTACAGAATTAAACCAAGTTATTTTCACTTATATGTGGTAAAACGTGCATGTGGGTCTGAAAATGTTTGGGTTGTTTTGTTTTTTCCACTTCAAATTATTGAAATTTGGATTATTTCTGTGAATAACTCAAACATCTATATTTAACCTACACCCCTGTATAATGGCCCTGTGTTTGGTCATTCCTGGTTTGAATAATACACAGAAGATAACGTACTGTACTGAAGTCTTTCAGCTGCCTAGATCCTGCTGTTTTCATTGACATAAAGGTCACAGGAATGCCACAAATTTCAACACATGTGAACAAAATAGTTTTCAGTAAAATAGACTTTCTGGATATTTAAAGAATCCCGTGGAAATTTCCTCCTTACTCACTTCTCCCCCACAAGAATCAGCAAGTAACATACAGATGCAAATCAAAAGGGGCACAGCTTTGTAAACTGGGTACTAGAATATGTTAGAATGTGGAAACTGTTAATTTTTATCAGCAAAAGCCTTGGAAATGGAGTATCATAACTACTGTAGGGAAAAAATAAAGAGCTAGTTCGCCATTATGCTTTGAATATAAGTTACCCAGTTATCTCATTTGCTTAATTGCATGTATTGTTGGCCCAACTTTATGGTCAGGTCTTTTGAAAAATAGTTTGCACATAGCTGAACAGGAACTATGTGAAATTATCTGCTTTTGGGTTGAGCAAACTTAATATGTTAATCTTGGCTTAATTTAATTTGTTCTAATGGTAGTGGTGAATTTTTAAATGGTTCATTTGGTGCTTAATTATCATTTAAGGGATTTAGTGTACTTTCAGAACACTCACTTTGTTGTCAAGTGCAAAACCCTTTCATCTGGGTACATTTCTTGTCTTCCCACCATAATAGGAGATGAGAAACACTAGGAGGGGGAACCTGGTGATTTGATTGCTTAGAGACACTAAAGGGTTCTTCTAAAAAGTCTTTTAATGTCATGATACGTTTTATTTCCTTTGATGTAGTGTGAGAGGCATAGTTGCTGTTCATGAATGCCTCAAGCTAGTGGTCTTTTATGGACCTCTTGGGAGGTTGTTGAACCCAGTGTCAGAGAAGGAGCTCAGAGGAGGTCATCTGTTCACACGAAACTCACAGTTTTTGTGATCATTTGCATTTATCTATTTAATAACAAGAATATTTGCATTTTTCTTTATGGAAAAGCTTTCTAGCCTAAATGAGTTCAGTGGGTTTCGGGCAGCAGAGTTTATGGAGTCCTTATTTGTTTATAGAGAACAAGCTGGTACACTGCCCATGTTATGATGTTAAAAGCACAGGAAAAGTAATGTGTTAAACATGGTCTCTCTGTGGAGAGCTATACATGTGTAGAATTACACAGTTGATCAGAAATCACATTTGCCATGCTTCTTTGAGAGCCTCACATACAGTGTTGCCATTAATCCATTTTTCCAGGGGATTGTTCTGAATGTAGATTACTTAGGGGGTTCTAATAGTTGTGTGGAGAATGGGAGCGAGTGGTTCATCCACAGTAAATGCTTTTTGGTCTATACTTACAAATATTAACTCTTCACAATTTGACTTACTTTTTAAACATTTAGTATGTAGAAGCCTAAAACAGTGTGAGTTGTTATGAATTGCACTACAACTCACAGAGATGGGGGACATAATTGATTGGTTTAAACATTAATTCCACTGCATCTCCTGCAAAAACGATTCCAATAATTCCTTTATCCCATCCTAAGCCAACATGTTTGTTCTGCCTTCCCCCATCTTCTGTCCTTACTCAGGGTCACCTAGTGTATGAGAGTGATGCACATGGTGCAATTGAAATACCATCTCTGCAGTGAACCTCAGAACATTTTATACTTGTTTGTACCTAGGAAGACTATCAGTTCATTTGGTGGCTCTCAGTTGGAAACGCTGTGCCTCCAGGTGCAAATAGTAAGGTCATGGTGGGGGGTTGCTTCTTGTCAAGTGAAGATGAGATTTGAATGTAAACAGTAGGAGATAGGTTTGTATTTTCTACTGAAATTAGCTTCAGGTTACACTGTGACAGGACTACAAACTGAAAAGCATCAGATCTGGCCAGCCACACACTCCTGCAATGTGAAGGTAGCCCACCTCATTAGTAAGACTTGTTCCTGAGTTAGAGTGGAATGAATTCAGCTCTCATTGTCTTTCATGGTGTGGTTCAAGTCATATCCCTATTATATGCTTGAGTCTTGTGGTCTGAGGGCATTAGCAGTCGCAATTATCACACCGGGAACAGCTACATTACAGTTTGGCACACCTGGCTGGGAGTCACCACTGGAAGTTTCTATCAATACCTTTATACCTCCCAGGTAAATAAGACCTCAGTACTGTTTCCAGTGTTGCCTTTCTGTTGGTGCATCCCTTTTCTCATCTCCTTCTGAAAACATGGTTAAAATCTGTTTTGTTTGGAAAAGAAATGAAAACAAAACCTGCCTCTTCAATACTTTTTTTTAACCTTGTATGCTACCAGTTCCTGTGTAGAAGATTCATATATCTCTATTTATTTTCTCAAGGTGGTCCTTGCAAATGAAGTCATGGATCCTTACAGTTTTCAGAATAGTTTTCTTTTCCTGCTTAGATCTAGTAGGGCCAGTAGGCCATGTTTACTCTTCATTCTTCTTCAGCGTTTTCTGATAAAACAAGAGTCACTGGTGCAGCTCTTGTATCATTTTATGTAACCACCGTTTAAAAAAAATCAGTTTGACCATTTTTCCTCCCCTCCAATAACTTGCTTTGAGTTTGGGATGAATATTTGGAAATAACTATTTCAAACTGTTTCTGGGTTTAATTTTAGTTGATATTGCTGGTGTATAGTCTTCTAAAAATCAGCAGGTAAAGTAGTGATCGCAATAAAAAAAAAATTCAGTAGCGATCACAATACCTGTGCAAGGACATTTCAATTTCTTTATCCCTCCCTGTCCACCTTTCCAGAACCCTCTTGCTTCACCATTCAAAGCTGAATCAATTGTAATAGTTGCTTTTGTGTTCAAACTAATATTTTGTCCCCAAAATACTTCTTCAGTAAGATACTTTAGGCAAAGACATGCCTGATTGGGCAAAATGTCAGCAGTTGTCAGCCTGTGACCCACTTAAGCTTGTTTCAGTGGGTACTTGAATATCACTTGTATATACATGAATACTTGTAAGAACACATTATTCCTGTCTTATGGAGAGTCATTCCTGTCAGATGTGAGAGGGGACTTTTTATTTGTGCTTTCCTACTTATTCCCCCCCCCGGAAACTTGTCAGGAAAGCTAAGCTGCTGGCTATTGCTTCAGCTGACCTTCTCGACATCTCAGAGTACGTCTTGGACACTGGGCTTTGGGAAGCTTTGAGTAAAAGTTGCTGGTCTCCACTCTGCTCCTGAAGTGGGATACAGAAGCATGATATGAAAGCAAAACTCATAGTGCTGTGAGAAGTGAGTGCAACCAGGAACTGTCCTTTTACAGTGATAAAAGTCAGAATCACAAGCTGCATCCTGAGAAACTGTGGTGCTCAGCCACAGGAGTGATCATGCATAAAATTGAAGAACTTTGAGAAGTAGATACACAGTGATACTAGAGAGCAAACCACTGTTTTCAGTACTGAAAACAAAAATTCCAGACAGCCCTTCTCCTTCACTTCCAGTCTAGAAGTTGACTTTTAGTTTGTAATTTCTCTGTCCTATTCAGTTAGGTATTGACAGAGCAGTTACTGCAGTCTGTCTATGGGAATACATGGATCTACAGAATCAGAGATGGTCAAGTAGAGCTTTTAATTGAGCGTTCTGGATCTTCATTTCCAAAACTATTTCAAACTTTAAATACTGCTTCATGCTTATACATGCTTGGTCTCCACTGTTTCATGTCACACATCTGCAACCACAGATCATAGTGTTCTGAAGATGAAACGTCAGTTAATTTAGTTTGTTTTGTATTAGGTTAGAAAAGGGCATCTCCTCTGATTTTATCCTCATGAAAGGGTGATATTAGAGACTTTTATTATTTCAGCTGTGGTAAGTCTTTGCAGCTGAGCAATTGTAAAAAATTAGAATAAGTGATGGATACAGAAATCAGTCATGTAAGAGCTTAAAATTTGCCACAGTGACTGTTTCTTTTCTCTTCAAATTTGATGGCAGTGGAGTATGTAAACATTAAGATTTTTGAGCTTTGGGAATGAAACAAGATACAGGTCAATAGTTAGCCTTTTTTTGCTAGTCCTCTGCATAGTTGAGCAGAAAGTGTAGTTATTAAAATACACAAATTCTTGGAGTATTGTTAGTAGCTGCCTTTTTGCTGCTGATAGTCACATTTATCTCTGCAGTTGTAGTGTTGAAGTCAGTTCTATTGTTAAGGGGCATGGAGTTGATCTCTAAAGCATTGCCTAAGAAATATATTCCAGTTTTTTGGGATGAAGTCTTTTTGTGGGAATGATGAAAAAAAACCTACTGAGTTTTATTTTCTACTCTGTGCCCCTTGTAGTTATTCATGCCTATTTGTTTGCTCCTTACTGTGGCCTCTGTCCTTTCTGCAGCAGCAGTGCAAAAAAAGATGGGAGAATGGAGAGGTTTTGAGCAAAATGGTTTCATGTTGCTTCATTACACTTGAATGAGAATGAAATGAGGGGAGGACAAGAGGGATCACCAAGTCCTTTTTGATGTGAAAAATATGGTATGGGCTTTTCAGAATGTGAAAGTTGTGCTTGGAAACCACTTCCAAGAGTTATCTCTAATGTATTTTACTATTTAGGACTAAAAATAATATGTGTAATCTTACTGAATGGAAATCCAGCGTGTCCATAAAAAGAAATAATCTGAATTTATTTTAAAATTTGTGGTAGTATTTACTGTGTACAAAGCAAGTTGAATTCCATAATATGCAAACACAATATAAAATATGCTCATACTGCTGTAAATATCTCACAACAGCAGACTAGTCATCACAAATAATTTTGATTTCCAAGCAGTAACAACACTGGCTTGTATTTGAGTCCATCAGCTGTTTGGTAGCAGCAAAAAGCCCAGCAAGCTGGTTAATTGGTTTCAAATTTACTAAGAACTAATAATATCCCGTGGAAAAAAAGGACTTTAGGAGAGGGAATGCTAACTGTTAAACAAGGTGTTATGAATGAAAAAAAAGGAGCAGACTATTGAGAACTGTCCTATCATTATATCTGTAAATATGCTAGGATTTAGTGCAATGTAAAACATGAGATGTCTGTTGCAACCCAAAATCTTAGTAACAGGTCTGCCTTTGGATGTTCTTCTCTAAAATAAGAAATCTGCTGTATAAAGTAAGAAATCTGTAGTGTAAAACTGAAACATTCTGCTGCTTGCTTCTTTTTCACCATGCTGCCAGTGATCTGGCAGGGGGAAAGGGACAAATGGTGTTTGCTTGGAAAAAAAAATGCAGGACTTGAGAGATGGAAAAGTGGGAAAGCTGAAATGGTTTCTGCTCTTGGGGGCTGGGACTGAGGGACTGCCTTCATCCCTGTGAATGTCATTTTGCTTCCAGCTGGTATTTGTGTGTGGGGCAGTCAGAATTGCCTGGCAACTGTTGGTATTTTTAAGGTGATGTGTCTAGGTGTGCTGGCAATATTGCTGTTCTACACTAGGCTCATTTGTTTTTATAATAATTGTCTGTTTATGCAAAGCAGGGCTTTATTTTAAAGAATAAGAAATAGATGCTCAATGCTTCTAAGAGACTTATGTCATGATTGTGTGTAAATTAGAAATCCAAAGGCTCAGATGTCTCTATCTGGTCCTGGCTTTTTTCCCCCTCGCCCCTCTCCCCACTGTTTCTAAAGTACTTATTGCAAGATAAAATGCTGTAAAACAAAATTAATCAAGCACATATGCATTAATGACTTGTTGCTTTTAAAAATGGTCATTATGGTCATTATTCACAAATATTATATGTAGGAGTACTGATGAACCAAAGTATTGCTTTACACTAACTAAATACTATGACATTTCATTAACCAAGGGAGGGAAAGTATAAAAATTCCAGTTCACTTTGCACAAGTAATTGTAACATTATCAGTATGTGAAAACAGTGTTATTGATTATCTATTAAGGGAAAGCAGCTTGTACCACAGCATTTCACTGCTTACTCATACTGGTTTGTGTTATTTGCTTTTTTCTTCTTCTCAGAGTGTTGTTTCTATATTCCACTTGCAGTGTGAAAACAGTATCTACGAAAGCCTGTAATAATGAAACTGGCTTTAACCTGGATGAGATTGGATTCCTTGGGAGTAGGAGGTGTGACCACCCTTGTTAGATCAAATGGTGATCAAACAACATGGGAAAGATTTTATGTAAAATTTAAAGAAGGGTCTAAAAAACATTATTTGTTTTTACGCAGGCTTCATTGGTGCGTCTCAGTTGGTTCATGATAATATGATAATAACAATGCATTCATTTAGAACATTGAACAATACATTTTGGTATATTGTGCTATTAGATTAATCTTTTGCCTTAAATAGCTATATTTAACAGGAATATTACTGAATATCAGGTGTTTTCAAAGCCCCTGTTGAGAAGACCAGAAAGGTCTTAAGTCTAACTCTTCTGTCCTTGTAGGAGGAAGCAGCAGCAGGTGTTGGCAGAGGATATTCCATGGGAAGAAGTAGGTACTGGTTAAGGGCCTATTGCTTTATGCAACTGGTTGAAGATAAATACAACAAAATGTTTTGTAATATGCTTCTGTTTCTACTTATGGCTTGTTTCATTTATGGGGTATTATGGAGAGCTGGGTAAATTGGAGCAGAGGCATTTTAGTTTGGACTGCCTTGAGAAAGAGAGGAGAAGCTGAGCATTGCCATTAATACAGCCACTAACACTTTAAGCACCAACCATACATAATCCATATAGGACACTGCTGAAGCCATGAACATCTTCATTTAATTATGTCATAAATGTCACCTGTATTTCTTGTCTGCCCCATAAAGTAGTTTACATTGCACCACTTAATTAACTTTCTTTAGTGTATATTTAGAACACATATTTGAATTACAAGCTTTCTACCTTAAAGGTACTGCTCTCAAGCAGGAAGTTCATGCTTTCAGTATAGGGTTTGACTGACTTTTCTGTTCTATAATATTTTCAATCTACTTGTGGGTTAGCTCGTTCCTTGGTTTAGAGAAAAAAATCATAATTTCTCTTCTGAGTGTCAATGAGAAATATAAACATTTATTTAGTGTATGAAAATACATTGAAACAGGGGGAAGGGCCTTGGGTAAGTTGCTTCATTAGGCCTTATTGTGTTAATAGGCTACTTTCACAACCTAAAAGTGTATTATTCTGTGACATTAGTAATCTGTATTTATTGTATTAAAACATGTGACATTTCCACATTTTGGATGTATTACAGCAGCAATAAAAGACCTGTCAGACAGTTGGAAGCTGGTCCAATTTCTACAACTACTGTCTTAAAAAGATTATCTTTCTGGAATAGATGCTGGAGGCTATTAAACATTGCTCATACTTCAACACCATTATGGGGAACAATAAGAAGATTAAAACTTTGGATTAAAACTTTCAAGTAGATCTAATTTTTATATTGTAGTAAGACTGAAAACTTGGAGTAACGAGGATTTGTCTACCTTTGTTATGCAGGTTTGATAGCACTGACACCACTTCACACCCACATTTTTTCAGCAGTGAGTCCAACTTGGTCCATTCAAGCTGGTCTACTGGTCCAACGCATGAGCAAGCCGGAACCAGCAAAGCCTGGTCTGATCTAGAACCCTCAGTTGGCACTTCCAGTGACATGAACACACTTGAATTCTTCTGAGGTGGTGTCTCACTGAAGAATTAGATGCACTGTTTTGGTTATTAAAGCCTTACTGTCCATACCAAGTTGAGAGACTGCATGAAAATACCTGTAATTTAGTTACTTATCAGGTATCTATCCTTGAGCATGCCGTTCTGTCCGAGGAGATAAACTCACTACAATGATGGAGCCTAAAGAGTGAGTTAGCTGACCAGTCTTAGGTGTCTGTCACAGGAGAGCCAAATTGGTCCTTTAGGGTTCCCTGAATGTAGCAATTAAATCTCTGCTGAGTAGAAGAGCAAGTCAGCAATGTTTAGGTATCTCTACGTGGAGCTAAATCATACTTAGTCATACTTAATGATATATAAAGGAAGAATATTTTTGCTCTGCTCAGAGTTTTAAAGTATACATTTTAAATGAAATCAGTATCTGTTCTGCTCATCCATTCTTTCTTTTTTAGCTGACTGTCTTTTACTGAGCAATCTTAGGTAAATGTCATGGTGGGAATGAAAAGGGTTCTGGTAGGACTTTTAAAGAAAACAAGGAACAAGGGAGCAAGGGAAAAAGGAAAAGAAAGAACATTCCAAACAAAACTCAGAATGCAAACACTTGGCCAAGAAGGTCACAGTCACAACCAAGGACAAGTTGAAGTGTCCAGGTGGTGCTGGCTGCTCATGTTCTTGAAAGTGAAGAGCAAGGCAGCCTCAGTGTTAAAACATGAAAAGAAAAAATTATGAAGCTGATGGACTCAACTGATGAATCTGTTCTAAGCACCATTTTTTTATAGCTTTCTGTGCTAAAATACGTGTCAAAGCATAGAGGAGGGCTTTTTCTCCAACACTTGAGATTCGTTTTCATTGATAATTTTGGTGCTTTTGATCCCCCTGCTGTCCCTATGAGCGTCTCTGCTGCCTTCTTAGAGGAACAGAATCCCCATTTCGATTCTGTGTCCTCCAATACCCTGTAAAAGTGAGTGGTTGATAATTCAGCCCCATAAATTAGTGCCTTCTTTGCTTAAGTACAGATCAGCTTTTGTTTTTCAATAGGAAAAGTTAGGGTTTTTTTTTCTTCTGTGCTCTGCACAAAGCATGAGCTCTTAGGCTTTAGTGTGAAATTAACTCTCAAATTCCTTGCCAGATGTAGCTCTTAATGTTCTAAGAAGCTTTGGCTGAGAGTCCAAACTGTTCATGCCTGTTTTATGCAAATAGAATTAAAACCTTTGAATGTTTTCTTTCATCATCTTACTCTTTGATCAGTGATACAAGAAGTTGTGAAAATTTGTATGTATCCAGGTGTTCCGTGCTTAGATTATGAGGCAGCAAGGCATTTTGACAGGTTTGTTTAAGCATTTAAAGCTTGGAGTGAGCATCAAAACTGAACCCTTGAGAGTCTGTCTTCCTGCCTGAACATCTGTGATGTGTGATTTCCATTGTCCTTTAGAGTACAGTGAAGAGCAAGGGAAAACAGATATTTAGCATTTGGGGTATGCAAAGATGATTTGTTTCATGTGGATTGCGGTGTAAGATTTTGAGAAGGAGGACATGTGGTTTTCTGATGCAAGATGCTCTGCTGCCTTAAATTTTCAGAGCATCATTGATATTGATGGAAGTAGGGCAGCACAGACCTGCTGAGGATTTGCCTGTATTTCATTTGTAAACTTGCCAGAGATATTAAGGAGAGATTGTGCAAAAGATGGTGCTGTTGTATGTGCCCTCTGCACACTTTCCTTCAGTTCATACTTAAGTCTGTATATATTGGGATCCAGCCGGTGACAGGACCGAACACTTGCTTGGAGGGTGTCACTGTTCTTATGGAGGTTATGGTTGCTGCTGGGGTAGAGGAAAACATCCCGTGGGAGAGACCGCTGTGTGCCCAGGTTTTGCCCGTTATGGAGTGTGCTTTTCTGAGAAAGTCCTGGGAATAACTGAAGCCCCTCTTAAGCTGAGCAGTATGTGTAGATGGTTTCTTGAATGGAAGCGTGGGCTGAAGGGGACTCACTGGTGGACTAAATTATGCTGAACTAAACGGAAAGACATAGAAACTCTATCTATATATATCCATCTGTCTATCTATCTGTCTCTAGCTATATATCTATCTCAATACTGCTGTTTGGAAGGGATAAAGAGGGAGATGAGACCAGACTATGTGCAGATTACACAAAGCACTTGGAGCTTTGAGTTACAAGCCCTGTGTTGGATCACCATGAGTCTGAGACTAAATAGCTGGGGGCATTACTCCTGTACCTCTGTTTTGGCAAAGGACAGGTTTATCTAAGGATGTTTCAAATGCCTTCCAGAAAATGTTACAGATATTTCTTCTGTCTTTTGAATTAATGTACAAAGTCAAGTACTTTTTCTGTAAATTATGAAGTTTGTCATGATCACTTCCGTCCCTCCAAAATCTGTGTCACAAGACAAATCTGTTACTTTGTTAGCTGTAAGGTCTCATTTTATGATTCTTAGGGCCTGCCTTCCAGCTCTGGAAGAGAGGCAACCCCACACCTCTCTGACACCCAGTTCTAGGCTTTGCCTTTAGGTCATGTTATTCCACTTTCAGGAAATAGAGGAAGTGCTTTCATAGTGGACCCTTCCTTTTTCCAAGGTCAACCTGATCTTCCTTGCGGAAGAGCTGTTAAGTGTTCGCAGGGACATGCTGTTCTCACCTCCCCAGACTGACTGTGACAGCTTTCCTCTTGAGGAACTCATCCTTCGGGAAGGATGCATTAAAGCTCAGGGCACTCTGAAGCACATGATTGCAGTTTTCCATGGGTTCAATTTTACATCAACTGACATAGTGGTGTAAGATCCCTTATTTTCTCTCAAGGGATTTGACTTCTAGAAGGCAATAATCCACATTCAGTATACTTGATTTTGGTACATTTCATGGGCTTGCCAAACATTTTGGCATATTGCTTTGGGAGCTTTTCTCCTGGATCAAAATTAGGAAAATGGTCTTTCTGATGGTTTTCACCATCTCTTTACAAAGAGACTGGGAGATTCTGTCTCTTTTGCCTTGTCCTCTGCCCTTATATAACTGGGAGTAAATTCTCTCCATGTCTGTCTGGAGTCCTTTCCTGATGTTGTGCATGACTCTTGGGGTATTTTGGAGCCACAAAATTCATCTGTCTCTGCTTTTCCCCAAGCTTCCTTCTGGGGAACCAGGGGCTTTGACATGCTTGTCACACATGCTGTGTGTGGGAGGCAGTCCTACTTTCCCAGGATCAAGCCTTTCAAGTGGTCTTTCTGTGAATGTGAAATAACTAAGAAGCCAAAAATTTAGCAATTTCCTTTCAGCAGATATTCAGTGAGATAGCAGCTTTGTCCAAGGATGTGTAGAGCCAGCTAACCTGGAGTTACCTCTGGGATTGTGCTTCACAGGAGGTCAGAGTGTATCAATGACTCTATTAGAAAAATCCTTGTCATTCCTGATAAGTACAAAGCAATCCTTTCTCATAATCCTAGCCATTTGTAATGGAAACGAGTTCCAGTCACCCTGGAAGTATGTTAGTGTACCGAGGAGTGTTCCACTTGAATAAGTTTTCTTAGTCACTGTTCTGACAAAAGATTTTGAGATTTATATCCCAATCTGAGAGTTTGAATGTGTCATGCTTGAAGTCACCCAAAGAGAAAATGTGCGCAGAAACAAGAAGGCAAGGGACAGTAAACAATGGAAATGAGTTTTAAGTTGACTGAGTACACATTCAAAGCTTACTGATAGTCCTGATCGCCCCCGATGAGAGGGGATCAAGGGGAAAAATGGCACATTGCTTTTGCTACATGTGTAGAGCAAAAGGAAGAGCCTGATACATACCTTCACATGTTATAGATACTGTAAAGACAAGTTTCCTCCACAAGTGTCTGCAGTATCTGGATCTACTGTATGGCCAGGTTCATGAAGAATGCCTCCTAAGCTACGTGGTGGGGTGAGTACCTTCCTTTATTATCCCCTGGTTTTATCGGCTGTGTAAAGGCTTATTCAGAACCGAGATAACCTGCAATTCAGTCTGTAGATCAGATGAATATTTTACTGAAATGTAGTTATGCTGCTTATATATTCTACTTGTACAAAAAATTAATGCAGGCATGACCACAGCTTTAGCAAATAATCTTTGTGAATAAAATGCCTGAAGCATGATCCTGTTGTGAGGATTTGTGCTGTGGTATGGTGCTCTGTCTAAAGCTGTTATGGCAGAATATCAAAAAAGGCAAACTCAGAATAAAGAATTATTTTTTTAGGACATAAAGAATGCCATGAAAATTGGATTGGCTTGATGTGTAGTTTCATTGTAGACATGAAAAAGGCACAATGTTGTTTCCTAGACATTTTTAAAAAATGTGTGTTCTCATGCAGATGCACTTTGCAACAATGCAAAGGTTCTTCAGGTCTCCTGGATACAGAAATTGCTAAGACTGTGTCAGACTCTTATTTTTTAACATACCTTCATTGGAGAATGATTTGAAGGTCATACCTTGTTGTGTCTTAATCCCTCCTCCATACGATTCCAGCAATTCTGCAGGTTATTATGGTGAAAGTGCTTAGCCCTTTGTCTGCCCTTCCTAGTACTCTGTTACTCTAATAGCTATACTTCTGTATAGGGGGAAAAAGATGGAATGCAGATTAGATTTGTTGTATAACCCTTATGTAGATTGAGCCTTCTGGTTTATGGTAAGCAGTAAAAAGTTGTGCTGAATTTGAGATGGATATTTGCCATTTGAACTTCTGAATGAGAAGTGAAATAACTCAATAGTTGCTGTGAGTTATGTAGAATGCTGCTTATGTAGCTAACATATCTTATGTAATTGTGCCATAGATTGCCACTGGTAACAAGCCATTATTATACAGTCACACTTTAAATAGTGTGGCTTAAGTATTGTCTCACTTATTTTATTTAGTCTTGTAAAGAAAAATGAACGACCTTTTTACGATGATTAGTTTGCTAAAAATAAATCCCTAGAGTTGGCTTTTCTCACTGTAGTTGCTGTATGTTACAAGAGAGAAGTGAATGTTTTCATTATTGCAAGTTTCACAGGTGACAGCTTGTACATGCTAAGACTGCATTTATTAATGAGACTAATGCAGGTATGGGCACAAAGCTGTCTCATGTTCTGTGACCATAAGGCATGTTAATCTCTTTAGTTGATGGATTCTCAAATGAGCAGATTGGGTAAATAATTGTTCTCTTAATCCTTAGTTTAAAATATGAAAAAATGCTTTGATGTTTATTTGCGTAAGATATAATGTCCTCTAATTGACTTATTTAACACCTTTGTACTGAGAATTGTTTAGTATGCTTGTTCCCTATGCTTTTGAAAAAAAATATAGGAACAGAGGCTTACAGTTTTCTGTTCCTCACACAACTTTCAACTGCCTAATAAGAAGCTGAGGAGGCAAACAGTACTTAGGTGAAATTGCAATATTTCCATTTTTGCTAGCTGTCATGTTTCTTGTGTGAAAGCCTGCAGCTATTGCCTGACATTGTTGCTGGGGAAGAATATGCACAGAGACGTCAAACTTACCTTTCTGACTGCCCTTTTACACTTGTATTCATGCAGTCCTCTTACATTTGTTTATGTTATAAAATTCTTAATGTGAGATGTCTGTTGATTTTTGCCATAGTAAGCAGGCACAGAGTGGAGACTGGACGGTGAACTGCATGTGTGATAGTACCTTCCATGTTTTTCTGTAGTCTTGCTGGAACTATGTTTTTTAAGATGTCAACAATTCCTTTTTCCTTTTTACTTGTTTTTGTTTGGAGTGTTTGATTTTTTTAAAAGAGGCATTGTCAGGGTCTGATTTTCCATAATACATGAAAATCGTGTAAATATTTTAATGTTAAAATAACCAGTGTCCATATGTGTAGGATGAGACTTCTCACTCTATTATCAAAATGTAAAGGTTAGTACCCCTGCTCACTAGTGGATTGTTCTGAGTTTAATGTTTGCACAAGCAGGGTTTAGCATGCGAGAACATAATTCTATCACATTTCATGCTGGTCTTAAGGCAACTTAGTATTTAAGTTAATGCAGTTGCCAAGTAATCAGCCCTTTTGCTGCTTGTTTGCTTTGCTGTGTCTGGTAGTTTTACCTTTATTTTCTTTTGTCCTTTTTTCACAGCGTTTCATTAATTAATTCAGACTGTCTTACTCAGCTCCAGTGCTTCTTGGAGTTCATAGTTTTCACAATATAAAAGATCGTGCTCCTGTGTGAGGGTTAGTCTTGTTTTCAGATTTTCAGTTTCTACATGTCAGTCTCAGAACAGCTCTTAAGTCCTTTGTACTTGCTGTAAAATGGTAGATTTTGTAGACCTCAAGCTATAGAAGTGGGAAAAAGACGAAACATGTTATGGGAACAGGGACTTTGTGCACTTATTACAGTCTCTTCTCCTATTATTGCCTGATAGCAGTTGCTGTCAAGTCTTTCCTCTGCGTATTGCACTTTTATTAGATTCTTCCTCAGAATCTGTCCCCCGTCAATATTAATCTACTTCAATTTTTGTTTTCCTTTAGATATGGATGAGGATAATCAGTAAAATCCAGCAGAATGCTTATTATGCTTATACAATTGCACTAAAATATGATTTGTTCATAATTCATAAGAGCAGGATTTCTTTTGATATTTTTACTACAGTGGATTTATAAGTTCATAATACCATAAGCTATTCGAGTTTGTTCTGTATCCTCTGGGATACAGAATGTTGAAGATTTTTTTTTTCCCTGTAGCTGCTTCTATCCTAGTATTCCTTAGCTTGGTAATGTTTTCTTGGAAATTAGTCACCCATTAACCTATGAGAAATATAAGGATTTTCTTCTACAGGGTTGTTGGGTGGGTTTTGGTTTTTTTTCCTTCAGTCAGCCAGGTACAAAGTTGTTTAGTTTTGTTTTGGTCTCCTTTTTTATTATTCATGATTGTTGGTGCCTATTAACACAGTTTCTCTTGGTTACCTATGTCCTATGAGAAGAAAACAAGGCATAACATGCTGTATTCCAAGAGCGGCCATGGGCATTTGTGCAAGCATCACATTGTCTTTGTGAAATAAATACACAGCTGATATCACGGTCTTCTGTGCAGTGGGGGGGAATTACTGAGAAGCACTTAAGTTGCTTTCTGCTGAGTTAGTAATGGGTGTATTTGTGCACTGCAGGGGCAGCCTCACACTGCCTGTGTGCTCTCCCAGTTTGTCAGGGGGCAGCTGTGGCACTGGGAGCGCAGGGATCGATCTGCAGCTTTCCATACCTCCAGTGCCTCCTGCCTGCATGCCGTGCGCTGAGCTTTGTCACGGCGCAGTGGTGACAGCCGATCAATGAGTGTGCATGTGGTAGTGCCGCACAAAGACACAAACCCTTGCTTAACTGAAATACTTACTTTATTAGCTGTGTAAAGTACCTGAGGTTAGTAAAGCAGTAAAACTGAAGAAAACGCTACGTAAAGCATTAGCAGATTATAGCACTTCCTAAGACCTATTCCAGTTGCCTGCTCTGCTGCCCACGCTGCGGCTATCCAGAGGGGTCTTGCCCCTGCTCATCCATCCCTGGCTGATGGAGGCTACTTGGGCTGGACTTCAACCACTGAGCAGGATGGGGTTGTTCGGACCACAGCCCAGGTCAGGGACCTGCATAGAGTTTTTTCCCAGGTCCAATGATGAGGAAAAGGGCTCCAGTGCTTCTGCACCGTTGTCCATCTTGTTGGCTGATGTTATTACAGCTCTTTAGAGGATCTTCCCCCATTCCTCCAATAAAATTGCTCTATCATGTCAGGAGATATCACCTGTCTCTTGACCTAACCATTATATGAGTCGCTGAATCTTGCACTGCATTGAATGATTTCATCTCATGTCCCATCTTCTGTTCTTTTTGGTTATTTCCTCATGCTACTTTTGGACACTGGTCTTTAGGGTTATTTCTTCATGTTACTTTTGGGATGCTGACATCAGTGATTTCCAGGCAAACGTTTACTCCCCTTCCATCAGTCATGCACAAACTCTACCTTAGTTCCCCCTTCTCACAGCCCAGAGTTATAAAGACTGCTATATATAATTTGTCTGTGACAAGGTCATAGTGCCAAAGAAGGTCTGTGAGATGCATCCAAAGTTATTCATGTGTTTGGGGATTTTTTAGAAAGGCTTCCTCTAAGATACTACATTTTCAGCAGATTGAGTGAAGGAAGAGGAAGGGGCAAGTTCCAGAAATGTTGTTGCAAGGTTTTAAAAATTTATTTCTGTGTAGCAGTGAAAGCCTTCCAGCTTTTCAGGTCTGTCCAGACAGGACCAGAGTATCACAGGTTCCTCTGATTAGATTTAGACTCATTAAGCAGACTGTGCAGACTCATGTCTGTTATAACCAGTATAATTTAATCTCATTAGTAACGTGGCTATATACTTTTCAGTGTCATGGGCAATGGCGTCACAGCATGTTTGCACTATAATAGATATTTTTATTGGTTTATTTTCATTAGTAGTATATTTTCCACTTCTTGCTCTTGAAGAGATTAGCCACTCTGATGTTAGCATTTTCCAGCATGTCTCAGGCTCTCAGCTTACCCTTTAGGCTTAATTATGAATGCACATCATGTTTGCAATTACATTAAACATAAGCAACAAAATGTTACATGAGTTAAGATGGACAATAGCCAACTTCCTTTCAGAGAACACCAAAGTCAAGGAGATAAAAGCTGAAAATTAAGCTAGATATTTTCCTATTAAAACTGGGGACACCTGTATTTTGAACTTTTAAAAAATCTGTAACACTTGTTTATAAGAATTAGGATTACAAAACAATTGATAATAGGCGGTAATTAAGTTTAATTTTTAAATAAAACCATGTAATACGGTTTTTTATAGAAGGAGAGAATTATTTGTTTGCATGTGAACATTCAGTTTAAATATAGGGGAAGACTAATTTATCAGAAAACCCATGCCTTTTAATGAACATCTGTATTATTACTTGATTTTTAACTTTCTCTCTTTTTAAATGAGCATGACCTATTTGGATTAGGAAAAAAGAGCATTACTGATCTTTTGTCACTGATGCTTAATGAAGTCAAAGGTATGCACCAAGCATGTTCTTAATAGTTCCCAAAGGGATTGTCCTAGGAAGACAAATGTATGCTTTGTATAAAAGAAAAGAAAAAAAACCAAAACCAAACCAAAACCAAAATCATCCTTTGAGTTTAAGATATTGTTTGGGAGCCTTTATGCATTCCCTCTTTTGTTACTCCACAAAGTTCTGGAGGTTAAGCAGGAGGTACTCTCGGGTAGGTAAAGCTGAAAGTCCATTTTTGTGGAAACCTCCATTGCATTCTGTAGTCAGGGAAGCGGCAGAAACAAGGTGTTCTTCAATTTGCAGGAAGAAGATCAATGACCTTGATTGAAAACTTCATACAAATAGCCAGGAGAGTTTTCATTTACCATTTTCATAAGAAGTTGGTAAGGAAGGCAAATACCTACAGACTGCAGCTTGGTGCATCTAAAAAAGTTACAGTGAAGCTCCAAATAATATGGAGAATATATCTTCCAGTTCCTTTTTCAATGATGGTAGCTATCTTAAGAAGCAAAAGGTGTGATAAGAAGTTTTATATAACCAGCAGAATCATTTGAACTAAATGAGAGTCACTGTATGAAGGATAGAGAGAATAACATGTCAGGTAGCACTCTGTTTTTTAAGGACTTCATTACCTTTCTTAGTGTTTCTGAGAATGTAACCGTGAGGTGTTGAATGTGTGTGGATCGATATGCTGCCAGAGGGATCTGTTACCAACCATCAGATGATACCAGAGAAAAGAAAAGTTACTTTAAGTACCTCTGTAATTCACAGTTAATAAAATGGTGGTGTTATGGGGGAACTTCAGTTTAAGAGACTTTTAGTGGAAGATCTGTGCAGTTGGACATAAAACAAGCTATTGTTGCTAGAAAATAGAGGATAATTTGCTAAAGCAAAAAGGTATTGCATTGAATATATGTATGATAAGTCAATTCTGGGTTTCATTGTGATGGATAAAGATGAAATAACCACTGGATTAGAAGCTGATGGTTGCCTAGGGACCAGTAATTCTGATCTGATTATATTTAGTGTAGGAAAATAGAGCACAAGTCCAATCACAAGCTTATATCAAAAGGGCTAATTTCCCAGAACTGAGGGAAACTGTATTTGAAATTGCCTGGGAGGAAGATGTAGACAGAAAATTGGGAGTTCCTTTAGAAAGAGTAAGGGAAAGGGCACCAAGAAAAGTATCTGTAGCTGGGAAATGGAGGGAAGCAGTGAGGTTCTTATTCTGAAAAACATTAGGATCAAGAGAAATTAGTACAGTGTTACAGGCTTATGACTAGAAGGAGGTGGGAAAATCTTAACGTTGATTTAGGGGAAAAAAAAGACAAGAATGATAAATTTTCTTTCTGCATTCTGAAGCACGTATCACAGGTTGTATGAATGAGATTGCAGAAATCCCTCATCTTTTCAGATTTTTTAGGAACAAAGGACAGCAGTGATAAATAACACAGGCTTATGGAATGAGAACTGCTGTTACACCTGCACCACAAGAGATTGAGCAAATTTACAAAAAATTGTTGCAGTTGGTTATTGGACTCATGAAGAGGCATTTAATCACTCAAAAGGTTGCACCTTAGTATCTTACCTGTCTTTACAAACTACACCGCTTTTTGAGGAAAAAAATTGCAAAGGCAACACAGTTTGCTGAAGGCTTTTATGGGACTCACAGGACCTGCATGCTGGAGGTCTATAGCTAAGCTATGGATTAAAAATTCGGTATTAGCATAAAAGAAACCACTGCTACTATTTTATTGAATCAATACAGCTTGGCCAGCTGTGAACAAATGCAGACTGTTGAGCTTTTACTCCATCAAACCAAATCCTGAAATTACTGAATTCACCAAGAAAGCAACTCCAAATAACTGTAGCTCTGCAGGTATCTTCTAAACATAATGCATTCTATAACCATAAGTGCTGGAATCTTTTTCTTTTATTTTTTATTCAGCTGGGTGATGCGAGCCCATCTCTAATGTCATAGTAGCTGAAGGTGGTGGTTCCTTAACCAAAGGGAATAAAAAGTGCCAAGAGTCTTCCTGTGAGATGTTAATGACAGCTCTAATGGGGGCAATAAGGTCCCCAGTGTGGTAAGATTGTTACAAACTAAATTACAATGTGTGTTTCTTAGAAAAATAGAGGACAACGTTCCTGCAGTTTTGCAAACAATGTAATCAGCTGTTCCGAGGAAGTATTGGGAGGATTATTTACCACTAATCCATCTCAGACCTGCTGTTTGTGCTATTTTGAATAATCTATTTTTTGTTCAAATAAAATTATGTCAGATCTGTTTGCATGTAATTACCAATGCTAATTTTTCTTATCCTTTCCAACCTTCAAAATTAATGCAGGAGAAGAGCACATATATTTTTATGTGCAGTTTTATCCAACTTACTCAAATAAAAAAACCCACAAAACTGCAAGAGATCTGTGTCACTGATCGTTGTTTCCAAGTGATCCTGCAAATGCTTGATTCACCTCATGTATATTTGAATTTTGCTTGTCTGCAATACTGTCAGTGCATTTGAAGCCCTATCATGTTCTTAGGACTAGCTGTTTCAGAATATGATGATGCAATGATAGGACAATCACTTCAGTGATCCGAGTTACACCATGCTAAACTTATCAACAAAGTAAATGAAGTTTCTCTGGCTCAAGTTGGTAAAAAGCCTCCCTTTCTCTTTCCTTCTACAACAGGGGAGAAAATCTTCTCTGCTATGTACAAAATGTTTTCCTTTTCTCTGGGTAGGTTATCTAAGGATGGAATCTAGTTAAAGTACTTTTATTTTTGAGGGACAACATTTTTAAAGGTTTTCTGAGAAGTATGATGTGTACACAGTGATCACTTGGTTCTTACATGGTTTGAATGCAGCATATTTACAAAAGTAGTTATGGTATTTCTAATCAGAAGGATTTAATTCTGCACATGCTGGTTCATACTCTCTTTTTATGTTCTCATAGGAAAAACAATCTCAAGTCATGGTGTTGACTAATGAATACAAAGTATGGAGGTTGAAGGGTAACACGTATGTTTATCTTATTGCTTTGTAACACACCCCTTACTTGTTCATCATATTTTTTTAGAAAATAGATTCCAAAACGCAGGCTGGACACTGACTTGTAGGATTCCTAATATCAAAAGCTAATAACAACTGCTGTTCAATAAATGCTTCATTGAACTGTGATGGAGATTTGGATTAAACCCTTCCTTATTCAATGCTTACAGGTCATATATTTGCCCCCAATGGAAACAAGTAAAAGTGGCAAAAAGTTGAAGGGAGGATCCAAAAGAATTGCAGTTTTGGCATGATTTGATAACCTTTCAAGATGGTTTTGGACACTTTTCCATTTTGTGCAGGATCATTGCAGTTGGATTCGATCTTAAAGGTCTTTCCCAACCTAAATAATGTTATGATTCTATTCTATGTAAAGTTTCAGTTTTGGTTTCTGATTATTTTTTTCTGTTAGAGCAGTAGGGCAGATTTGGTTCAATACTGTTGGTTTAGTGACCATAAAGACGTGATCTCTAGGCTACAGGGAAATGTCTTCCTGCTTCACTGGCCTCACTGTCCTTGCAGGCTTCACGAACTATCTGTCTTGGTTCTGGAAATTCATTTATAGGAGTTGTCCTGTTGGGCATGGGCAGTTCATACATTTCTATATTCCACTGTAGGTGAGTATGAGAATAGTACTGAACACTTATTTAAGCCCCACCATTTGTTGGTTCCTGCGACATCTGTTTGCTACGATCTCTGCATTACACTTACACTGCAGAGATGCCAGGGAGAAATAGTTAATTACTTACATCAAGTTTGCTGGTTTATCAACAAGAGAGATACTTGGAAATATCTGCCAAGCAAACTGTAGAGCTGAGTATTCCTCCCCACAGTCCAGTGTGTCTAATGGTTCTAGGTCACTCTCGAGCCTCAGGCAGGAGATGGGACAGATGCTGTAGTGCCACTTCAAATGGCAGGCAGCATCTTTATTAATTCATGTATATTTAACTATGCACCTGTTGTGCATACATCTAAATCTCAATTAGGGAGCGTGTCAGGCAAAGATAATCTGTTTCTGCTCTCTAACTGTTCTTCCAAAGCTCAGGTCCACTAGTCCCCCGATTTTATTTTTTCTTCCTGCAGTTTGCCCTTTGATGGGACCACATGTCTCTTGGCCTTCTTCCAAGTTTCATATGCATTGAAACCTTTGGCCATCTACCCCTGCCAGTTGTTTTATACTTTGAGTCTTTGAGTTATGGATTAGTTCATTATGAGAGCAGAAAGCAAATTACTTTCTGATCTTGCTAATATGATCAACAGGATGCTGCATTTGCGTGTCACGGATTGTTGCAACTGAGTAGAGAGTACAGATGGCTGGGTGCAATTCCTGTCTGGTTTAAGTCTGGATGAGATGGTTGTAGTTCATGTAAGTCCAGGCTTTAAAATTATTCTGCTGTTCGTGCCACCCCATCAAATCCCTTCCTGGGATGTATAGGAGGAGGGAGCAAGGCAGTTGAGACATATTTTCATTGTTACCGTGGTTGTTTCTGGGAGAGGGAGGCCAGTTATGCAGCACCAACAGGTACTTGTTCTCCTCTTACCTTCCTTGTGTTCCGTGGAATAGCAGCTGTGTAGCTTTCAGTTTTGGTCTCCTTTAAGAACCAAAAATAATTGTATTTTTCTTTACTCTTTCACCCCTGGCTGTTTCTGTTGAAGGACTTTAAGATCTAAGTATTTGTCCAAAACTGAGCTTGGGCATGTTACTGTCATCTTCTGGTTGAGCAGTGTACAGTCTGTTTACATGTTATGAGTTACCAGCATACAGCTCATGATGAGAGGTAAAGGAGACTGTTGTGGTCTCTCCAGTATCAGTGAAGCTCAGTTGTTGACTATACCTGCCAAAGGACGAAGCAGTCATTAGAAAACGTAGATGTGTCAGGAAAACAGCCTCCTTGTCCTCTTCCCTGTATGCAAGAGAAATGGGGAACAAAGTCTGTTTCTATGAGTTCACTTAACAGTGTTGTACTACTTACTGCTTCAGATACCGTAAAGAGATTTCACAACTGGAGTAATGATGGCCTTCCTAAGATGTTGCATCATTTCTTAGACTCGTCTTTTTATTTTAAAGATTCTTGTATAACAGTATTGGCAACACAAAATGAAAACACAAAATGACAGTATAATTCAAGGAGGTAGGTCATAAACCAAGTATTATATTAATGTGGTTAATAATATTTTGTCATTTTGTAGGTGAAGCAGGCAATTATTTTCCCTTCACACCGTCCCTAATCTCTATTGCAGGGGTTTGGGAAATTTTTTGCACTCTTTCTGTGGAAATTTGGTGGAAATTAGGTACGTGTCAAAGTACTGTGTTTCTCTAACTTTTTTACTTATGTAGGTGAACACAATATAGGGAATCAAGAGTTATCTCCAGATAAATGAGTCCTAAAACCCTGATGATCAGATGCAGTGGGGAGCTCAAAGCTACCTACTGCAAATTTAAAGGGTATAGAAAAAGCATTAAACAATTCCTACTTCCAGCAAATCTGCATATGCACAGATGAGAGACAACTTAATGCGCTTCAGCAGTTAAATAATTTTTATTTTGAACACTGCTGCCTGTTGTGGACAAAACAGTTGTTGTAGGCATTTGAGGAAAACACTTAACAACCCCCTACAAGGTGGATTGGATAATGTGTGCACAAAGTTTTGTAGCATAAAGGAAGGTAAGCTCCATGTAGCTAAGAGCATGAAAAGCTGAATTAGGTGCCATTTTATCCCATATGGAATATTTCAGGAGGTGTGTGATTTGGAAATGTCAACTACTAAGTAACAGTCTCAGATACCCTAGAAAATACTTATAAATGGCTTACAGGCATTATACTTTAAGATGAAATTACTACTGTGCACCTAAATGAGATGCTTATTTCAGTCCCTGAGCAGCTTAATTTCAAGACAGCAAAGGTCAGGGAGGCTCTACTAATAATCTAATAACAACTAACTGCACGTTTCTGTGAGATTTAGCTGCACCAGAGCCTGGTTGCTGAGAGCAGGATGAATTAGTGGTTACTTAACTTGCATACCTTGGAGCAGCATCAGCCATTGAATGTGACTATCACAATGTCACGGAGTAGCAGAAGGCAACTGATGCTTGGACAACTGCACCAGAAAGTTGGAGCACGGTCACTCTGGTTTTGAGCAGATTTGTCTGTGTCCCACCTAATAAGGATGTGATTAAGTTGGGATTGGGGTGCCTGATACTTCTTCTAGCAGGCTTAATCACTCCAAACTTTGCCTGCGTCTGAATCTTACTGTGATCAGATTGTATGATGAGTATAAATTCACTTTGAAATGCTCAGATCTTAGGCACTAAGTAATGGCCAGAAATTGTTATAATATTGATAGAAAAATAATATTCTGATCACAATACCTTTTAAGAGTTTCCCTGGAACACTGAGGGGACATCTAAGTCTCAAGACCAAAGGTTTGTTTACAGATTAATAAAAGTAAATGCACATTAGTAGTGATATTATTAGTATTCGGTGTCTTTGGGAATTTACAGGCAATTAATCTTAATATTTCCTAGAGGAATAAATGATAATTTGGCAATGACTAATTTGATGTAATAATTCTAAATATGATCTTGACATTTATTAATATGATTTAAAAAGCAATTTCTCATTTATTTTCTGGTAATCCAGTGAAGACTCAGTTTAAAAAGGAAAGGTTTTGAGTGAGTATGTTTGTCTCTTGAGTTGGAGGTTAAAACTGATATGTCATGGAAGGGGGAGAGGGAGCCTTGCTCTTGCAACATCCCCTGCCCTGATGGTATGGGTCTGTGTGAGATGAGGAGAACTTGTCTCAAAGAAGTAGTGGCTGTGCTCCCACTCAGTGTCTCTGATGTTCACCACACTGCTTTGCCTGAGAGTTAAACTCAATAGCTTGGAAAGAAACTAGGCTAGCAAAATAAATAAAACTTCTTGCTGGCTAGCGAGTTGAATCAGTGTATGAAACAACATGCTAGAACTGATGCCAAAGGATTGTGTGAGTAGAAGAGGGAAATTATTGCTCTTGCTGCTGGATTAGCTGCATTCATGGCATTCCAGTTTAAGCCAAGTAATTCAGCATGAAGATTGACAATTTCTCAAAGCAATACCCAGTGGTTCGCATAGGAGATGTCTGGAATATTAACTCCTATTTGAGAAAGCTCTTGGAGAAAGCAGGAGGATCAGCTGAAGAGGTCTGAGGAGTCATGGCAATCCCTGGAGGACAGTCATCCCTTGTCTTCCTTCTTCTTTTAAACATTATGAGTCACAGTTTTCCAGTTATTAATTTCTTTGATGCTTTGGGATGTTGGAGATAGCATCATTATTTCATTGAGTAGGAGTATGCAGAGCTGAGTTTTGTTAGTAAACTCAATTTGGCAGTGACACAGAGTATGGAGTTAACATAATACTTCTTTGCTGAGGGGAGGTTACCAGAAATCTGGCAGGAGACTATGGTTGGGATCTGACTGGAATCTCGTAGAATATATACTATTCAACGTATTTCTGAATCTGGAAAAATTACAAATAGTCATAAAAAAGACATCATTTTGTAGCATCAAATAATTAAAGCATTAAATTAAAACCAAAGAATTACTGAAGAATCTCATGATACTCAGTGACTGTGCAATAATGCAAGAAATAAAATTGTAGCCATAAATTCAAAGTAGCGTAAAGGGAATAAAACTGTTGCTGCTAACACAGCAATGGGCTGTAAATTATCCATTAGCACTCAGAAAAGAGATCTGGAAATCATTGTGATAGGAGCCTGAAAATGCTGGTGCTGTGCTTGGTACCAGTCAGAACAATGTTAAAAATGGTTAGGAGAGGAGATGAGTACAAAATGGGAAGTGTTTTATAAATGTACTGCACACTTGCATCTTGAGTAGGAAAGAGCTGCTGTATGAGGAGAGATTAAGTAGACTAAGACTCTCCAGTTTACAAAGCAGGTGATTGAGGGAAGATTGATTTTATTATATAAATACTATATCAAATCATAAATGTCTTGGAGAACACTAGACTATGGTATATTCAGTAAAATGAGCAGGAAGCATCTCTAAATGATTTGAAAGAATTTTTATACTATATTATTTTGTGGGTCTCTTCGCACAGGACATCTACATGTCCACCAAGTGGAATAGGCATGGATGATAAATCAAGGATTCTTCAACTATAGAAGTCTGTAAAATAGATATTGCAGAATACTGGGAAAGTTAGTTGCAAACTTTCTCCTCTTTTTTAATGTCATTTTCGTCAACGTCTC
Organism: Corvus kubaryi; assembly: GCF_017639235.1. Taxonomy (NCBI): domain Eukaryota; kingdom Metazoa; phylum Chordata; class Aves; order Passeriformes; family Corvidae; genus Corvus; species Corvus kubaryi. The sequence goes on along the minus strand of NW_024580667.1, from coordinate 36,178,444 downwards.
CTACAGCTGCTCTTAGAGAGAGGGGGTTGCTTAGGCTGACATCTGTTTTTATCCAGCAAAGCTGGTCTTACACATAGGTTAACTTTTAACCTATGGAGGTATATGAACAGAAGTGGCTGCCTAAATAGTCTCCTGGTATCACTTACGCAGAACAGATGGAGCAGATAGTAATTGTGTGTGTCTCTGGTGGTCCTGTGTCCAACCAGTAAGTCCATGTGAGCTGTACTACTGAAGCACAGCAGAGATGAAGGGCAGTTGTGGAGGCAAGACATTGACAATACCTGGACACTGACACAGTGTGTGGGTAAAAAGCTTTGATTCTGGTCATAGTGGTGGTGACTATTAGAAACAGTTAAAAAGCCGTAACTTTAGGAACAGCTTTAGAGCTCGTAGCTTTGCTGTTAACTCTGTGCTTGTCTGTTGACAAGGAAAATTCCTTGAGGTGTCTGGAGTTTAATATTGTTTTGCTGTGTAAAGATTGTGTTGTGTCTTTACTATTCCATCTGTCAGATTAGAAGAAAAGCATTTAGGTGGCTATAGTCTAATAGGAATTGAAAACTAGGGGCTAGAAATTGAAGGATTGCTGAGAAATTTGCCAGGGTTTAAGAGGCAGATTTTCCTGAATATGAGGGGAGATGTAAAATTTATGGAGTTTAATCTCCAGCCTCTCTACCCAAATACATTGTAAAAGAAAGTTGTGTGGAAAATAAAGCTTCAAAAATGGCATAGAGTAAACCTAGAAGTGGAAGACTTGTGGAAAAAAACATGGAAAGTAACACAGTGCTTGTTATTTGATAGAAATGTTAAATCAGGAGGTAAAGATCTTTGAACTTTCATTATACTGAATTAATGTTTTTCAACTTGTCTTGAAAGGATAAAATTGGAAGACCAGCTGTGAAGAGCTGTAGCTGAGTGGAAAATTTTTTGTATGACATGTTATGTGGAAGGTTATGGGTCCCTGTGGTTCCTTACGGATCTTAAATGGAGATTCACTCTGTGCCCAGAAGCCTGAGGAATTGATATCCTCAATACCTTTCATGTAACAGCACAGTAAATTCCTGTGCCACCGTTCCACAGGCTGGTTGCTGTGTTTCTTACTATCCAAAAGTATGTAATTTATATGAAGAAACTTACAAGAGTATCTAAATTAATTCAGCAATGGATGGTACTTTTATCAGTAATTTGGTGTTCTGACTCCATAACTTAATGCCATCTATCAACGCTTTGAAAAAGAGTTTTCTTCTCATCTCACTTGTGCATACAGTTCTGCAAGCACAGAAGCTGAACCCCCTCCAAGGTATAGATGAACACACTAAAGGAGAGCCTTTGCCTTCTCATCATAAGCAAAATCAGTCATGAACTGGGAAATTGTTGCTGATTTATATTAACTGGTAATTTCTGATTCCAGTATCAAGAAGTAAAATGAGTAGTTATGGTAGGTGACAGGTCTGTTTTGTCGGTTGCTGACTTGGCTGTGGCCAGCACAGGGCAGTCCCTGACCTTCTCTTCCCCAGGTCACTCTTGCAGGTTCTTCCCTGCCCCAGCCTGTTATGCCCAATACACCCTCTTCTCCCCTAGTTCTTGGCTTTGTTAGCCAAGTTTCAAGAGCACTGGGAAAAGTTGGCCTTTACAGTCTAACATGGGGTTGTGCAGAGCTGTTCAGAGCAGTAAGATGCATGAGTTTCAATTCTGCAGCCTGTGGGTAGAGGTGAGCATGGGAGGCTAGTAAGTGAGGAAACTTTTCTTCTAGCAGCTCAGTTTTAAAAAGAAAATTTCTAGTTCTGGTTTGAAAATGGTCATGTGAATTTGGTAGTTAGTAGGATGTTGTGACTGGCTTCTCAGGGAGCTCTTGCATTGCTTTCTGAGTTTCCTGGCTTCAAAGCTGGTGTAATCAAATAGGTAGCCAGTTTCTCAGTTCTGGAAACAACTGAACCCATGCACAAAATACCCTAAAGATACTCAGGAAACTGGTACACTGAAGGACCAGTGAATTACAGGGAGAGGATGTAGAGTGGAGGTGGCATCATACTCTTGATTTGTGCACCAAAATCCACTAAATGCTTCTTTGGATCTACCTGCTATAGAATTTCTGATTATTTTCCTATTCTGTGTATGTTGCATTTAGTGTTCATAGAATCATAGAATATGCTAGTTGGAAGGGATCCATCAGGATCACCGAGTCCAACTCCTGACCCTGCACAGGATACCCCAAGATATCACACCACGTGTCTGAGAGCATGTTCCAAACTTCATGAACTCAGACAAGCTTGGTGCTGTGACCACTTTCCTGGGAAGCCTGTTCCAGCACTCAAGAACCATTTGGGTGAAAAACTCTCCTGATATCCAACATAAATGTCCCCAGGCTCAGCTTGGTGCTGTCTCCTTGAGTCCTGTCACTGCTCACCACAGAGAAGAGATCAGTGCCTGCCCCTCCTCTTCCCCTCATGAGGATGCTGAAGACCACAATGAGGTCTCCCTTCAGGCTCCTCTTCTCCCGGCTGAACAGATCGAGTGCCCTCAGCCGCGCCTCATACAGCTTCTCCTCCAGACCCTTCACAAACCTCATTTCCCTCTTCTGAGCGCTCTCCAATGGCTTCATGTCTTTCTTATACTGTGGAACCCAAAACCGCACATGATATCCAAGGTGAGACCACCCCAGTTCAGAGTAGAGCAGGACAATCCCCTCCCTTGCCCAGCTGGCAATGCTGTGCCTGATGCACCCCAGGACAGGGTTGGCCCTCCTGGTTGTCAGGGCACTGCTGGCTCATTATTCTCAAAGAAACAGACTTGCATGTAAAGCAAAAGTATATTAACAATTGCACGAATACCAGAGTACAGGAAACGTTAATGCTGCAATTTTTCAATCCTTTATATTCTTTGAATTATGAAGTTTGTCCTGTATTAGTCACTGATATTTAGTGCTAATTTATCTAGCCAGTAGTATATAATAGAAGATGCAATCTTCAAATTATTTTAGTAGCTTGTGTTCATAACTACCTTTTGAAAGTAATTGAATAGATTAAGTGGAAGTGGACATACTACAAATCAACTCAAATTTTGTACTGAAATCTTTCAAGTGGGTGTCAGCATTTCATCTTTACATCCCAGTGTCACTGGGATTCTATGCCACTTCTGAACTATACACATATATATATATGCATGTGTGTGTGTGTATATATATATATATAAATATAAATATAAAGTGAGTAAAAAGGTATTAATGAGATGGATTTTTTGTGTAATATGTGTTAGTAGACTAAAGAAAAATATGTTAAATTCCAGTAAGTTGCACCATAATTCTCCTTAAAAAGAGCCAAACGGTAGTATGCTTAAGCAGAAATGCTTTATGAAGTCAGGATACCTTCAGTAGGAAGACCTAAAAATAGATCCACCAAATAAGAATAAATGAAGAAATGGATAATGATCTAGATATGTGCTGGGCTCAAACTTCTTTATGTATTCAAAAGTGAGTTACTGTGCTTTAGTGATGCCAGATGGTATAGTACATATTGGAAAGAAATAGATTAAGAAATAAAAGTCTGGAAAGCCTATTTTTCTGGTCTTCAGAATAATTCTGTGCTGCGAAGTGCTGAACCAGGATCACCTGATATTTACAGGAGAATTAGTCAGGATCACTGGCACATTCTGTATGGCATAAAACAAATTGCCCATGACATTGATTAAAATATTTTAAAGTAAGATTAACATGGTAGTTTTGAATAGGAGAGAATATTTTTCAAGGTTTTCTGAGGTTACTTTTCCTTTACAGTCATTTATCACAAATATTTCTGGTGCCTTTCACAATCCCAGTGGTAAATTTGCGAGTTATTCTGTCCAAATCAACACACAAGCCATGACTAAGATTATCTTTTAGAGGTGTCCCAGGAGTAATACTGAATCACTACTCTACATCATCCAGCTATTAGGCAAAGTGGTTGGTGTTCTTGGGTGAGAACTTATCATCTTGTTCCATATGTCTTAGAATTTATTCAGGTCAGGAGGCTGAGGCAGAATTTAATCATAACCAACCATCTCACCTAGCTACATGTGGCACGAGTGCTTTGAGTCGTTCTTATTTCCATATGGAGTAGTGGAGGCAATGCACGCTTTCCAAGGAGAAGCGTGATTTGGAAGTTGGGGAGTGTATTCTCCCCTTCCTCTGTGCAAACACTGTGTAACCCAGGTATGAGAAAGATCAAGGCACTTCTCAGAAAGCAACAGTGGAGGGTAACCATCTTCAGATAATCTGTTTTTCACGTAATGTTTGTTATTTGTAAGGTTATGCAGCATTCATGCACACAGGATGTTTAAGGTCTCTGTTCCAGGGTCTGTCATTGGTTACACTCTTGCTGCCGTAAGGAACACAAATTTATGTGACTATTTTTGTATCCTACTCATAGCACTGAAATTACTAATGTCTTTCAAAATATGTTGTACATGCTTCTGTGATTACCTGCTTGCAGACACTTGGGAAATAACTTTAAAAAAAAAAAAGCCAGAAAACTGGACACACTTTCATATAACTCAAAGTCATGAAAATTTATAAACAGAATGTATTCCTTTGACATCTCTAGCATTAATGACTCAGACATCTCATCAGACTTAATTTATAAAGTAACCTTGAACAATTAAATGGAACTAATTTGTTGCTCAGATGACTCACTGTGTTGCGTATTCACTTCTGTGGAGTTTTGTATCTGTAGTTTTCAGAAAGTAATAAAAAGTCTGCAGTCACTGAAGGAATTATTTACTTTTTTCAAATGTAGGTGCTTAAGCCATGCAGTGTTCTATTTAAAGATCCATTCGTAGGGCATTTGGTTTTATAACATACCTTTGTTTCACTGAGGGATGACTTCCATGGTTTAGGGAGATATGAAATAAGTCTGAATTGATCATATTTGTAAATCTGTTTGGTATTTTTTTTCTTCCCTCTGCAGGTAGGCAAGGAATTATATTTTTCTTGTTATCAAAAATGATATATTGGTAAAATTTTTTACTTTTTACCTTGTTTATAGAGGGTATTTAGAAGCACAGATATGATTCTTTATCATTCTTTTTAATGCAAGAGAAATTTTAAAACATTTTAAGAAAACATTCTTGAAAATGTGAAGACTCCCCAAACATCTTGTCAACAGCAAAAATTCCCATCTCATTTATCCCAGAGGGTTAGCCTTGTTGAGTGAGCAGGCACTTGCTGTATGCTCATGTTCATTGTGCATTCTTGTGCGTCATTTATGTACGACAGATGCATCCTGCAGCAGATACAATCTTCTCATTTCTCCGAGCTGTTCTTTGTAGCCCTCACTGTAAGATGTCAGGTTATCAAAGGCACATTAGAAAAAACACCATCTCCTCCCTGATTACAGCAACCTCTTAGATCTGTGCAAACAATCTTTAGAGCATCCCTGTGCAGTGAGGTGGTGCTGTAATCACTGCACACATATGAGGAAATAAGGCACAGAAGTTGTAATAAATAATATTGGCCAGAGGAATTTGGGAACTCTGTAGTGGAACATTTTTATTTAGTAATAGCTTGCTGTGTTTTTGTATCATTGGCAGTTATAGCTATTTGGATTAATTAAATAATGGATCAGACCTCAAGCAGTCATACCTGGTGTAGTAAAGATTAGAAAGGCATTTCATGGAGACTGCTGGGTGCCCCCTCTCCTCTCTCCAGTGTATAGAGGAGCAAAGCTCTACAAGCAAGCAGTCAGTACACCTGGCTACCTCTGACCATCTGATGTAGAGACCTGACTTACCTTGTGGAAAAGAACTTGGATGTTTGTGATTATCTTTAAAGAGGAGCCTTGATCAGAATCATACAGGGATTGCACAACAGTGTTAGAGATGACATACAGTTTCCCAGTTCTGGAGAGTATAAACCACTCTGAATCTGCTTTTCTTCTCAAGTCTCCTGTCTGAGTCATTACTCACTTTCTAACTTTTGTGACAGCAGAAATAAAGAGATCCATATGGCTGATTTTATAGACAAGTATCACTGACATTCTCAGATTTGTCTGTCCTTTTTGTAATTTAATGGAAAAGAGGAGTGCATGATCATGTAATTACATAGTGCATTTAACAAAGGGATGACAACATTGCTTAAGTTGGGGTTGTTTTCTCATCTCTGATCTTTGAATGGTGGACTTGAAACTTAGCCCCTTTTTGTGTTTTAGCATCCTAGATGTCCAGATTTAAAAATCTGAATATGCTGAATCTCTGTGGATTCTCCTTTCTTTCCCCTTGATGGATCATCTATGGTGTTTCAGGGGTTTTTTACAGCAGGCTTGTCTATCAGAATGAAGAGAATGCCATGTCTGTAGGCTTTCTCCTAGAAGATGGTGGGGAGCTAAACTGACAGTGGAGTGGTGTTTACAGTGACTTCACTCGGGCATTTACTAATTGTAGCCAAGTCAGGAGAATCTCCCTAATTTAGATACCACTGCTGGAAAATGATAGACCATCCCAGAGAGATCAACGAAGAATGCAAACCTCCTGGTAGAACAGAGCTGACTTCATGAGGAATTACTCTCCAGTCAGCATAATACCACTCCTAACTCTTTTCTCAGGGCCCATGACAACTTTCTTTTTTCTCCTTGATGTTATACTCTGAACTATAAATGTTCATAGCTATGTCTTTTTTCTATAGGTTTTTTGCAAGCTTGTCATCTTATATCCCATCCTTCTCTGCTCTGGTTCTCTTCATACTCTCTTCCCACTGCCATTTTGCATTCCCTTCCGTGCTGGTTTTTTTTTTCTTTTCTCTTCTATGTATTTATTTTGTTCACATTCTTCATGATTCTGAGGTCTTGTTTGAAGCGCTTACTTGTACTTTTTCTGGCTGTCCCAAGGACCAGTACAGTCTTCCTGCTATGGTTTGAGGAAAGTGATGGAGACTCCAAAGAAGCAAGAGGAATGCTTGCAAAATATGCTGGTCTCTCTGTGTTTAACGTAGAGCTCACTTAATTCTGTGCAGATGGTGACTGCAGTGTGCCATGAACTCACAGGAGTTTTGAGAGACAGCGCACCTGAGGTGTGCAGAGGATGGAGCTGCTCAGATCATCATCTCTGGACCAGGCTTGATCAAGTTCAGGAGGAATTTTTCTGTGACCTATAATCAAGCCATCTGGAGGAAGTGGCTCCAGTGGAAATAGCCATAGAGGTAGAACATAACTGCCTGCTAGAGAGATCCATTCCAAAACATGAAGGTTCTCGAATTTGGTACAGCAGAGAAAGACTGAAGCCTTTAAGAAAAGAAAAATCCTTCTCAAACTCGCAACCTGAGTTTGCCCACAGAGCACAATACTCCACAGATGAGTACTGATGAGGTAGCACTGCCATGCTTTAGTTGTAGTGTCTGTTGTTGCAGTGCCTGTTGTTGCAGTGCTAGTTTTGTCCTTTAGGTAACAGTTTCTTTGTGTGTGGCACCTGGGAAAAGTCAAGAGACTGAGGAGAGCTGGGCTTGTGTGTGGCAAGGCTAATGGCTGGCTTAAAACAAGCTATCTGCCACTGCACCATTTAATGGTGATAAATGGTCCAGCACACACACACGTTTCTTCAAGGTGGTATTGACTTTTTAATAAGCTTCTGTGATCCTTTTGGCTGGTATTTGTCATAGGAACGTCTTCACTCTGTTTTTGAGATTTGTTTAAAAAGCTGTCTATTGATTGGAGTGAAATTCAAATATGTTCTCTCTTGATCTGGGCTGTTTTTAATATCAACAGTTTTCTACTTTCATGAAGAAAAAGTTTGGATGTTAAGATCTAGGATAAAAATATAATTGTTCAGGTAGCATCAGCTTTTGAAAAAAGCAAAATGCCATTGTGTTACAATGCGTGGCTTTTACATGGATACAGGTCTTGTCTCCCACCCTTAAGAAGGATGTAATAGCATTATGTAAAGGATGGAACAGATTCTGCACACAGAAAGAGTAAATTGCATTCTTCAGCTTGAAAAGGCAGAATTGTAGGAGGGTTTTGATAATGTTAGGAAATGATCATCAGAGGAGAAGAAAGCGTAAGTGAAAAGCATCATGCTCTTGTATAAGTCCAAGAGGTCTTGAGGCAGAGAGAAGGAGCAATTTCTGTGTGAAGAGACTTAAAAGAATTTTTCAGTTTAGAAAAACAATGACTCAGAAGAATTGAGTGAATTATGCAAAACCATTAATATCATGGAGAAGGTGAAAAAGTTATTATTTGCTTTTTCTCATACTACAAAAGCAAGGCCATATCCAGTGAAATGGATATGTAGTATCCATTAAAGCAGTAGCTTTAAGACAACAGAAGGGAAGTACTTCATCATTATGTGCATAATTAAATTGCAGGGTTCATTGCTGCAAGAGTGTTGTGGAGGCTTAAAGTCTGAATGGGTTCAAAAGCAATTAGACAAATTCATGATGGATCCTTCCATCTAAGGCTGTTAAGCATGATGATGGGAACTGGCAATCCCTGAACCACAATTTATGGGAAGATGAAAGGTTGCTGGAGGGTTGGGCAGAGGGAATGAATTGCTCCATGAAAGAGGATGGTATATTCTTTTGGGAGGTATCCAGTGTCAACCACTAGTAGGGATGGAAGTAGCAGGGAGGGGAGTGATGGCTCCGTTCTATTTGCACCTTCCCCTTATGTAGATGCATTGATGAGATCCTCCAAACCTTCCAAGCTTTCTCTTCTCTAGAGCTGAACAGTCCCAACTCTCTCAGATTCTCATCAGAGAAGAGCTGTGTTGGGGCCCTCCCCCCCCCCGCCATGGAGCCCTGGGAGAGGGGCCCTGAGGGCACAGGCACGGGGTTTCCCTGCCCCTGCTCAGCCTCGTTCCCATTGGTTGGTTTGTGTTCCCTGCGCGGGCAGAAGGACCCTTGGTCCCGTGATTGCTGCAGTTCCTCGGCGGATCCCGGCCATGCGGCTGGAGAAATAAACATCTCTGAAACAGCTATCAAGAATCAGTCCATAGATATTTCTTTTCCACGGGCCTCCTTGTTTGATACATCGTGTTACAGCATCTGCACTGTATCAGAGCTGCTCCAGGCTCTTCATCTTATCAGTGGCCCTTTGCTGGACTCTCTCCAGTGCTGGACCCAGTACTGCAGGTGTGTGTACCAGTGCTGAGTGGGTAGGTTCTAATTGCTTTCATTTTCCAAAATACAAATTTGAGAAATCTAGACAGTACTGTTCTTCCTCCTGTAAGAGAAACATAGGCATTTGCATATGTGCAGTATGATTGTGTGAGGTGCTTGTGTGATGCCAGAATAGATGATTCATTGTGCTGGATTAGTTAACACGTTGCCACAATCAAATAGAAAAGATACTGTGCAAAGAGGAATATTTAATCCAAATGCATTTAAGAAATGAATTGCTTTACTTGTACTTCTTTTTAGTTCTTAAAGTATCTAAAAGGATTCTTGACATTTTGAAGTGTTGCAAAAGTCTGCCATTTGTATACATTTTATTGTTGAGAAAGGCTCAAGGGTGTTTTTCTCTGTGGGTTTTGTGTTTTTACATTGTTCATCAAGTGATGAAAAATGCTTAATATTTCTCGGAAAAAAGAGAAAAAAAAGCTATGATTCACATTTGAGAACTTTGAAGCCATCAGAAATTGGAGTCTAAGATAGTCCATCATAGAGAAAATGGGTATGTTATTTTACATAACATTTTTTATGAGCTTTTTTGTATTTGTTATACAGAGAGAACTAAAAAGCAAATTGCCATATGAAATTGTAAACGGAAAACTACTCAGTCATAGTAAACAACACTTGGCTGTGGTTTTCCAATAACACAGAGTGTAGGGTCTCTGACAAATGCTGTTTTTGTAGCCTCTCAAAATTGTGAAAAGGAGTATAAGGATACCAGAGAACTAACCTGGTAACTTCAACAAATGCTGTGAGTTCATAAAGCCTGTATTTTCTGTCTTTAAAAAGAAATTCTCACAAGTTACTGTAAATATAAATGCTGTTCAAGCAAGGAAACTTAATTAGCTTTTTGCTCGTACAGGGAAAATTAAAATTAACTGGTGGCATCCATGGCATGCTTTTCCTCCTTTCCTGCAAGCTCCCCTGGTTCACTATTCTCTGATGGGAGTTTTGGGGCTGCTCGTGCTGTCCTATCCTTTCATGTTCATGTAATCATGGATGTCCTGTCCTTTTTGTTTACTGCTTGCAGAATGATAAACTGTTGGTATAGAAATAAGATGTAGCCAATATATGTGTAAGTCTTAGCATGACTCTGAATTTAATGTGCAAGAAACACTTAAGATTGTGTTCCAAGGAATCACCTAGAATAAGGCACAAGAAAGAAATCAATATATTAAAAATTACTTTTTCTGTTACTTGTCTTGCACCAATTTTTTTGTCTAGATTTTCAAGGAAAAGGGATCTTCTGAGCATTTGTAAAACCTTGTTCTAGCTGAATAATGTTTTATATGAGACATGATTGTCATTACCTTTTGTAGTATAAGAACTCAGAGTTATTAAATGTCAGCAGGTGACAGGCTCAACATAAACATATTAAGACAGTTTTTCACATTAATTAATGAAATATTGATTTTTTTTTTCTTTGCAAGAGAATGCCTCTGTATTGCTAAAAGTCTTCGCGTCTTGAAAAAAAATAAAATGTGAAGGAAGAAAAAACTGCTGAGGGTTATTAAACACAAAGATACCATCTCTGTATCAGGAAATCCCTGAACTGAAATCTCCACTGTGCTAAGAAGAAAGCATTACAAGCTTGGCCTATTTTTATGATCTTTCAGTCTTCACTACTGGACACTGTCAGGAACAGAAAAGCAGATTAAAAAATCTTTGGTCTTATACAGCATCTTCCTTTGGTTGAGGAAATAGCTGCATTAGATTTCAGAAGGGAAAAGGTTAGCTGGCCTTATGGTTGCTAAAAAATTATTTACTAGGATTTTTCATATTGATTTAGTGCTTTATTTTTCCATATCGGGAAATTACTCATAAAACATTCTCAGTGTAGGGTCCTTGGTGCTGCCTCACATACTTGCTTCAAAAGTTTCATCATTGCTATTTCAGTTTCCTTTTACTTATTTCAAATAGAGAGTTTAAAGAGAAAAGAAAAATTCACCTTGTTCTAAGGATATCTATTTTGTTCTTTGCTACCTTTGTCCATTTCTTTATGACGTTTTGGTCTACTGGGTGACTCTAAAAATATTTCCATTTCTTGAATGCAAATAGTTCATGGACTCTCCTCCCCAGGAGGAGTAGCATCTTCCTATGTAGAGTAAAGGGTTCTCTTTCAATCCTGGTTATCCTGATAAGCTTGCAATAAGAGTTGCCTCTTCTTCCATACAGCCACTGGATTTTAATCATAACCTGATTTTAAGCTGATTCTCTTCTTCTCTTTGAACGGCTAAGAGCTCAATCCAAACAAAGCTGATAGATGTGAAATGGGACCTGCAAGGAATTTTAGTGTTAAGAGTCTGTGTGTGCCATCGTAACCTTTCCCAAATTTCCATCAAGCCCCAAATATATGAGCACTTTTAACTAATGTAACTCCAATTAAATTTCTTTGGTGCCTGAAAGTCTGCTTCTGCATGCTTCTAGCAGTACAAGCAGTCGTAGCAGAGATGTTTGTACATCATACACAAATTTTGAATATTTTTGAGTATCCCACTCTCTGAAGAACCTTTGAAGTGTGTACAGATCACTCTATACAAGTGATGAATGATGTACACAATACATTCACCATGACTCCTGAGCAGCACAGACACTGCCCTAAGTGTCTCAACAGAGTAGTCTCACTGGGAATTATAGTGTTTAGGATCCCTACAGCTAGATGGTGCAATTGTGCATTCCCGTTTTCTGATCCAAATCGTTTATTCCCTTCCCTAATAAGGTAGCTGCAGGGTGACAAATCAGGGCAGTTCAGGAGCAAGAACTCCATTAACTTCTCACAGTGCTGCTCCCTGGACTTGTCCATCTGTTTTTTTTTAAGCCTGGCATACCTTTCTGCCTTAGGAGCAGAAGGCACCTTGTCTTCTCTCCTGTGCCTGTGCATACCTTAGGAGTTTCTGTAGGGGGGGTGTGTGTGTATGTTTTGGAGATAGATGCTGGTTGTCCTCTGTTAAACCCTCTTTGGCATTCAGGGTAGAATGGGTTCACATCTCTCTGCACATCATCAGCTCCAAGCAGGCTGTACCTAATCTTACCCCAAGTTTCTGATCCTGTACTTACTTATAAAGCCAGAATGAAAGCAAGAAGGGAACCAAGCTTCCAAAGTATTTTCCCTTAAATCTATGACTTTGGTATTATCCTGGAATTGCAGCAATGTATACACTTGTAGTCTAAAAATCTCATTATGTGTTGCCCTATTCCTCACATGGCATCAATTCCTATCCAAATCATAGTATTAAATGATCATTAGGCCTTTTATAAACCATAAATACTGGTTTAGGTTTATTTGTCTCTAGTCACTGCTTTAGTTTACTGTTACTTTGCTGGGGACCTGCCCTGGAGCTGATTGAATATTGATGTGGAACAGTGGTCACATAAAATGCTTTCTGAACTTGGACGAAAATCTGTTCTGGTCTCTAACTAATGTTTGTTTTGCCGTGTTTATCTTGCCTGATAAATGGTAAACATCTTAATCTCACAGGTCTTATGTGATTTCATGATGTTCAATCTGCTTTCTTAAAAAACATTTCCACAGTTTACCCTTTCTGTCTTACAGCTGAAATAACTTTTAATGCACCATCTAACCTGAGGAATTGCTTTTTACCTGAAACTCCTTTCCTTTTTATAAAGTTGATGATGTTCCATGAAGGAGCTGCAGGACTTCAGGAACCACATATTATTCAAGTGCTTGGTGAGAAGCAGTGGGTCTGCAGGGCATTGAAGTATTATGAATAAAAAGGCAAAATTACAGTGCTTCATTTCTTCCAAGCTGCTGTGCTCTATTACTCATTCTGAGAGGTCCTTTCTATGCACCCTTCCAGGTTGTGAGATACGCAACAGAAATACATCAGGCTTATGGGTAAATTTCTCCTCTAACATACATATTTTTTCAATTTATCTAATATTATGAGAAGAGCTTCTCAGCAAGGAGCACACAAGTCAAAAATGATTTGCAAATCATTTGCCAGTTGCTGTGTTTGAAATTAAACCATTAAATTACTAGAGTTGCTAAATAATCAATAGCCTTTGCTGAGACAGGTCTAGTTCTTACAAATAGCTCATGTGAATAAAGTTGTTCAATTCAAACATTTGTCATAGACTTGTTTTCAAGCACTGTATATAATTTTACCTTATTATTTAGTATTATTTACCTTATTATTTAGCTGAACATAATTATAACTTACTTATATTCTACTATAATGCTTATTTCTAATAAAATAACTTGTAACTCCAAATTCTGGTAAATTTAGAGCCAGCTTATAAAAGAGTTCATGTTTCATAGGGATAAACGAGATCTAAAACAAAAAACCTCAAACAAACAAACAAAGGAAAAGAAAACAACAACAAAAAAAGAGGAAAGCCTGTGTTTCAATTAATGAATTCTCTTTTAGAAATTCAAGGTAAATTTTTTGATTCTTCTTTTGGTTAGTAACCATTTCTACATCTTCTTGTAATTTAAATTTCAGGAGTTTTTTTCTTTTTGAATTCTTGTGAATTCTTACACAGAGAAAACTGTTTCCCTCCTTGACATAAATACAGAGTGAATGAGGAGGTACCATAAGGCCAAGCACACACAATGTTCTGCAAACCTCAGATCTGGGGAAGGAGGTCTGTGCTGGAACCATGGATGGAACAGGTACATTGTGATGAGGTATCACAGCTACTAATGTGAAGAAATTAGTGAATATGCTTTTGGAATGTGTTGAGACAACATCTCTCAGGCCGAAATATTGCAGTAGTTATTAGGCAAATCTATAGCCAGTGTTATCTCTGTGGATTAAAGTAAATTTCCTATAGTTCTGCGATGTAGCTAGGACTTCCTAGTTATCAAGGTTATTGCCAACCTAACATCTCAGACTAACTTGGCTTTATGTAATTTATCTAATATGTCTTGACTTCTTCAAGATGATACCTGATTATGCCCTGAGTTCTTCAGGATTATGTCATGTAAATATGAAAGGCATTTTTCTTTAAACCAAAAATACAGTTGCAGTGAAGCCTTTTATATACACTTGAGAGTCTGCTTGGGTGATAACATTATTCAAACCCATGAGGCAAGGTGCAAACTGTATCTCTGAGAAGCTGTCTTAGGCAGTCATCCTTGTGTACTGTGGTGGACAGTTTAAGGGAATTGCTTCTTAATTACAGGGTTGTCCTTGATAACAGTGAAAAAAAGATTGGTTTGGACAGTATTGATTCCAAGCACTTCTGCTCCTCTTTTGGGACATTCCCAGCCAGCAAAACATTCACTGACGGTCAGATAAAACAGCTTAAGTTCACCCCATGCTTAATTTAATCAATAGGAGCCTATTTACTTTGCAGAATGTTGGCCATGTTAATTCAGCCGTGGAAATATCATCATCGTCATGTGCCTCTGAGGTACAATAGAAAACGAGTTTTGGTAAAATATGTACAAGGCTATCTAAGTCTCTTGAATTTTTCCCAATTATTTTTTTAGAAGAGCACAATTTTTTTTATTGTATTAATTTTGGCGAGTTTTATCCTTCTTCCTTTGGCTGCATATAATGATTTTCTCTTCAGAAGCATTTTGTTTGAAACACATCTGTTTTTAGCAGGAGCCTTGTGTCACCCCTCCTGTATGACAGGGACAACTGAAGGTAGCCATCGTGGGCTAACACTTGGTTAGTGTTTGTTTAGAGGGCAGCACTGATGGAAAATTTCACCTTCAGAATATTTACCAAGGCTACTCACAGTGTCTGTGAGATAAAAGAGTGATAGTATAAGTTCTTAGAGAGAAATTGGGGTAAACTGAGATGAATTGCTTTGCCTAGAGCCACATTTCAGCTCAGTCATGTGGTCCAAAAGTAATGCTCCACCATGGATGGGACTCAAGTGCTTTGCATGGGGAGTCTATTAGTCTAATTATAAAAGGTCATCAGTGTGTTCTCATTCTCTGAAGTGAATTATTAAAATTCAGAATAAACAATAATGCAGCACAGTTCGTTTCTTTTTAAACAAACACCTCAGATTCCCACACAGACATGTCTGGAGTTCAAGCTACAGTGTCCAATTTTGTCTTTTGGGTTTCTTTGTTGGCTCTGGGCATTTTTTCAGCTGCAAACTTTCTGACTTGCTATAGTGACAACTCATTATAGAAAGCAAAACGTTTTGAGATTGCATTTTGGGGACTTGAATTTCCCTGATCTTATTACTATTACATTTATGTATGCCGTGGCAGCAAGTCCATTAGCAAAACAAACAGGGACTAGAGTGGGAGCTGGTGAAATGAATACAGAAAATAGGCAGAAGCAGATAAGGTGGCAGTACAGTCTGTGGCTTAAGACAGTGCTTGAGCAAGGCTCTTTTATCGCTTGGGAAATCCCTTCAAGGTGAGAACACCAAGGAGCTAATAATAATCCTAGGTATAAGCATGAAAATAACCATAACTTAAAATTTTCTTCTGAAAAATATGGCAGACAAAGGTCTGTGCCTAGGTAGGAGATGACTGTACTTTACTGCTGTGGAGCATAAGTAGTGCTTGGTCTCAGCAGTATTGCTGCAGTGACCAGTGGAGCTCCTTGGACAGGTGACATGGATCAGTGTTGGGAATCAAATGGAGGTTGACTTGGCCACAGGGCAGATCACATCACGCGTGTCAAGACACGCTACAGTCTGGCATTTACGGGACTTCCTTGATAACCATTTCCAGCATCCGATGGGATGAGAAAGAATACACAGAAAGCAACCGGCTTAAGTTGTTGTTGTAGACTTGTGTCTATAAGAAAGAATGGTAGAGTAAAATTGGTTTTAAAATGAAAGGGAAGAAAAATACTCCTTCAGTTATGGTCTTCTTCCGTATCTTCTTTTCTAAGCTAATAGAGCCTTTGTAGAGCAACTGACCATGGGGATGGTAAATAATTTTGAAATTCTTACAATGAAATGTATCTTACATGCCATTAACAGTTGTTAAAGAAATTATCAGTGGTGTTGTATTTCACCATTTTTTTACCACTTAATTTCACAATATGCATGAAATGGAAATGAACCAATTTATTCCCTTTTGTGATCCATTTCAGCTTTTCTTTTGTTTTTCTTTTTAACGATGAAAATTAATACTCCTTTTTGGCTCTGATATGAAAATTCATTGTTAACATCTGAGTTATGCTAAATCTAGTAGCATCATATTTAATAATAACAAAACTTCACAATTACAGGAAAGTGATATAATTTAAATAATTTGAATTTAAATTAGCTTTCTCTGGCCAAAGGACTTCCTCCTCCAGTTACAAGATACATAAGTGAGAGAAAAATACTATATTTAAAATGGATTTTTGATACATAATTTTTGTAATGCAATTTGGCATTACAGACATAAAAAAAGCATTAACTAGAAATTTGGACTTTGAATGGCACTGTTATGCCTTACTTAAACCCTTTGTTAAATATATCTACATTTCTTGTCTGTTGGTCTTAGCATTTTTTCCCCTTTATAATTCTGTTTTTTGAAAAAAAATATGCTACACTTCTGTTTAAAATACTCATGTGCTAACAATTTGATAGACTGTTGGGGTTTTTTTACCTGGTAGTGAATACAGTAGCAACCTAGGATCTGGAGTGACATTTAATTTCAGGTACTGTGTTCTAGTCAAAAGTTAAGTTCCTCATTTCAGGATCACACGTATCGTTCAAACATTGAGTATTCTGTGCTTGGAGAAGCACAGGTTTTGAAAACCTGGCTGTTCCATTTTTGTTAACAAATTAAGCTGTGTTTTTGGGAAATGTTTTTGCTGCAGCAGGGAGTGCAGAGCTACCCTCCATTTCTCGCTCTCTAAATGTGCAAAATTCAGCTGCAGCTGCTTCGGCAATTTTTCTGTAGTGACCCCGGTATTGTCATATGTAAAAGTGAAAACAAAATTTTACATTTGTTCTAACTAACTTCTTGTAGGCAGGTGTTAGGGGTTCACGTTTAGGCAGTTGCTCTTTCTTAAGTTAAAATGTTATTTTCAATTTTTCTATTCATCCTATTTTTCTATGTTCTCTAAGACAAAAATAGAAATTCTGGGTGATGGAAAAGCAGCAGTGCCCTCTATTCTGTCTAAAAACTAAAACCCTAACCAAAACAGCAAGGAAAGGAAGAAGTATTCTTCTCAGAAAATTGTTTACATAAAATACCGTAGTCAGAAAGTGATAAAGAATAACTGTGTTTTTAGCAGCAGCAGAACATCAGAATATAGTCTTCAATTCCCTTACATGTTTTATAATGCAGATTCCCTTTAAAGTAGCCTTGCCAATGTACCTTAAATATATTTTAGAATTATTTTACCATGAAATTAGTTTTTCTCCATCATTGACTCAGTTGAATCCTTCTTTTTGATCTATGCTGGGACATTAGAAGTGAAGCTGTGGCTGCACATACTGTTTTAGTAGGTTTCTATCAGAAAGTGTTCTGCAGTAGACCATACCCAGTGAGAGCAAAGGTTATTTAGCATAGCCTAGCTGCTCTGTAGCCAGCTCCTCCAGCTCTCACCATGAGTCTTATTTAATTCCCCCACTCTGTACTTCTGCCACCAGGTTGTATTTACATATTTATTACCCAGAGGAAAAGCAGAGAAGGAATTTCAGGCTTGAGAAGTGCAGAACAGCAAGGAGCTCTCCAGGTTGCCCTCATGTCCTGCTAGTCATCACTCAGCCCGATTTAAACTCCCCTCTCTGGATTTCCTCTCTGGTAACCAACCTGCAAAATATTGCCTGTCTTTTAACCTTATACGTTAGGTTTTGGGTTGATTTGGGGTATTTTTGAGGAGGGTTAAATGAAGCAATTAGAAGTAATAAATTGATTTGGGTAGACAATTTTGGCTTGCTGATATTTCACCATCCCTGTCCCATTAATGGCTATTTTTCCAATTCACTTGCAGATAGTTCACTTTCCTGCCTTTTAAAAAATTTTATTTTCAAAGTGTTACCTTATAATAGCTGTGGGGAAAAATTATTCATTGTTTCTGATTTACAAAGCCTGTTAAGAAACAACTATACTAAAATAAAGTTGCACTTCAATATTACAAGGTCACTTACGGCAGTTCAACCTTATATTAAGGAAATCCATTTTTCTTAATCTTAGATAAAATTCTCATTTTATCTGTCCCACCATTAGGTGGAATGCGTTTTTTCTTTTTCCTTTTTTTTCTGTTTAAACCATAGTTTCTTACCTCTCACAAGCAAGAAGTTAAGCAAATCTGTAAAAGTGTGGTAGCTGGATTTCAGGGGTTGAACGCCATAGTGCAGTTTTTGTAACTAGTCTTCCTCTGAAGTGAAGCACCACAAATCACTTTGTTTCTGAAGTAAGAGCATACATCTGTTAGGCTGCCCTAATCTAGGTTTTGCAAGAACCAGGAATTCCAAGCATAAGATTATATGGGAAATTTCTTACGAGTAGTCCCATAGCAGACTCTGATCCACACATCTAGGAGTCTAATCTGTTTTATTCTTATGTATACCTAACATTGCCTGTAGTCATTGAATATCCACAATGGCTCTGTTTTCCATGACTAGTGTTTTAAGATCAGGAAAAGAAACCTTATATATTTTTGTGATGTTATGTTATGTTATATCTGTTCCGGTAGGTAACGTTTGGGCAGCACATACAAAAATTCCCACAGCTCTGAATTGTTTTGTCTTCTTGCTTGTCTGCTGTGCTGTATGGGGAAAGGGAAACTGATTTGAAGGTGATGGTGACTTCTCTTTTCATAGGAGCATAAATGGAAAAAGAAATAGAATAAACATCATAATCTCTACTTAGGAGTAAAAATTCTGTTAGTGACAAACAGACACTAGTATCAGACATCTAGTTTTCACCTGAGTTTCAGATGTCTTAGTTCAGCAAGATCTGCTTACTACCATTGCCTCTGTTGTGAGTACAGGCATTTTGTAATATATCATATTATATATACTATGACATACATTGTATTTGTTATATATGCAGATGTCCTGGTTACAGCCAGAGACACTCACAGGGTGTGCCTTCCCACAGCTCGTTTCTGAGGGCTCCTTTCCTTTTCCTTACCGTGGAATCTGGACCATATGCAGCAAACTACACCTGTTACATGATCCACAGTAGGCAGTGGGGTGGCACCTGGCACATGGATTCAGGAATTTAGAGATGCAGAAGGCTGGTAAGAGATATGTAAACTTGTTGCCTGAGTTTGGCAGCCTGCATCTTAACCTGAAATTAAAGATGCATATATTTGTACCCTACAGTTTTCTGACCCTTTAATATTTTGGACAGCACACATACTGCATGAGTTAACACTTCAATAATTTGTATAATACATTTCCATTTTGACACAGCCTGGTAGCAGCAGGGCAGTCTGGCTTTTGTCCAGCAACTAAAATACATTGTGATGCATGAACATACAGGTTTTTTTTTTAAAAATGCACGCTAATATTTTTAGAAGATGTGCACATCAAGCTGAAGAGCTGGCTGCATGCCAGCCAGGTGCTGCCTGTCCAGTGCTCCTTTCTAGACACCACTGCCTGTTGTGTGTCTTTGTGCTGCAGTGGTGAGCAAGGAGTGGCAGAGAACGGTGTGCCTGTGTTTAGTTTCTGTGTCAGCTGCCTGGACAAACTCAGCCTATGACTTTACACATTCATGAAACCTCTTTTAGGTGTGTCTGCCTGTGGGAATTGGCTTCCAGACTTGGGATCTTGAATGCTTTGCTGCAGTCATGTGGTGCTGAATTTGTACATCCAGAAACAGCAAGTGGAGATTTGTTTTGTTGGGACTTTGACTTGCTGTTTGGATGGATAAATCAATCCTGCACGTAAATCAGTGTTCTGCTCCCGTAGTTAATTTTTCACTGAGTTGAAATTTATCATCTTTCCTAACCTGCTCAGGACTGATTTTTGACTGATTTTTCTTACCATTCTGTGGTTCTACTTTTCTGTGGTTCTACTTTTCAGTTTGCCCCAGCAGCTCTGCAAGTCTCACTGCCTCTTAATACCTGAGCTTTTCATTTAGGCTTCATGTTTTTTCCCACCTGTAGTGGCAGAAGCTGGTCTCCTTTCTCCAAAAACTCAGTGTTTTCTGAAGTTTGTGGACCTTGCTTCCTGGCCTTGGGGAGACAGGCAGAAGGTTATTTACCAACCCAGGAAAAAATGGGTTCTCCATTCAACTCTTTCCAATTGAAGAGGGTCTCATCTCTGTGCAGCACAGTCCATGACTGAGGGATGTGTGCGTTTCTGCAGTCCCAGTTCATTGCCCTGGGTCTACAGTTATTCCTGTTGTGAGCTGGGAAGGAGCAGGGCAGCATTTGAGATGCTTCTTTGGGTGGTTTAAGAATTGCCCAAAAAGGGTGTGCACTGTCAGGTGCCTGGCTGCTCCTGCAGCCCACTGCATTGCCATGGCGGCAGCCCAGCCTGACAGCCTGTGTTCCAGGGGCCCATAGCTTGGCCTTCTGCTGCCAATATCTTAGGCATGGTCCTATTACTTTAAAACCTGCAATATTCCCAGAAGTTCCTAGGTGTGGAGAAGAAAATAAACGTAAATAAAGCCCTTTTCCCCCTAGCCTTTGGAGCAGGAAAAAGCAGGGGGAAATTGTAAAAAAGTTTAAATTTAGTGAGTGAGCTAGTAAAAATTCTTGTCAATCACAGATTTTTAGGTACCTTGTTATTTCTTTCGAAGGGTAAATATTTCTTTTTAGAGGATCACAGAAGGGAAAACTCTCCATTAACTCACATCACCTTTCTCTTCACTAATGTGTTATTTTGTTACCTATATATTCTGCTGCTTTGCTGTATCTTCTGGTATGGCAGCTGCTGGCATGTATTGCAGACAGAGAGTCAAATTAATTACAAGGAAAACAAAGCATCTACGAATACTTGAAATCATTCCCATGAATGCTTCTTAGCTTTGTTGGATAGTGTAAGAATAGTATGTTGTTAATGTTGTTTTGAACCTGTCTAAACAAATTTACCTGGAGGGAGAAAAGAAAATCTACCTGGACTGCACCCAGGCAGAATGAAACACACCAAGGTATTAGAGCACTGTGTAACAGCAGTGTGTGAGTAATAAATCATCTGAGTAAACTCTTACTGGAGGGTGGAATTATGCTACTTGAGTTAACAGGTACTTGTTGTTTGTTTTGAAAGCTTATTTTCTGCTTAATATAACCAAAGTTATGCAAGCTCACTAAGTGACACTAACAGGTAAGAAGGATGTTTACTCAATTTAATGCTAGTTTGAAATATATGATTATATAATGTTGGGTGACTGGGTGATGGATGGCTGATGAAATATTGAAGCATTCATTGAAAAAGAAGAATTATGCTAACTTTATGTGAGTGGCAGCGGGTTCTTGAACGTTCTATTTCTATTCAAGAAAAAAAATCTTCAAATTATAACACATAATTCCATACAAACATTGCCTCTGGGCTCAGTGGTAGTCCAAGAAACAGAATATTGGGGATGATTATGCGGAGAATAAAAAACAATGCAGGCAGAGCTGCAGAAACCTGTAATTGTATGGTTCTGTCCCCCTCCATCTTGACAATGAATAAATAGAACTGCAATAAGTACAATGCAGAGTAGTAAAGAAAAAAAAAGGTGTGAAAGCAATTCTGCACAAGTAAATGATTAAATAAAGCTGGACTTACCATCCTTGGAATGAGAGGATTGAGCGGTGGAAATAAGCACAAATGGAAAAGGTGAACAGGTTCAGGATGTTTGTCTCTCACCAGATCTCAGAGGCAACAAACAAAGCTAATGTATGTCAGGTTCAGAACAAAGGGAGATGCTTCCTGTGTTGTGTGGTCGAGGATATTGCATGCTCCAGACATTTACATGGGTTCAGAAAACAAAGTGAAATTGAGTAAAATGGAATAAAAATGTGTCACCAAACAGAAAAATCTCTGTCAAAGCACACAGGTGATATGCCCGCAATTCAGGACAGTGCTGATTGGCATCCAGCTGGGAACATATCCCTGAAATGTGTCTCTGTGTGATTACTTTGTCCTGTTGCTGAAGATCCTGAGCTAAAAGACCATTTGGTCTCAGTAAGACTGCTCTTCCATTTCTTTTGCTGTGTAGAGGAGGCTAGAGTTCAAAAGAGCAGTGTAGTTAGGTTCACTCAGTTGTAAAAGACACTTGAACAGATCTTTACAGTATACCAGCCCATCAAGAGTTATTGACTGGAGCCTTTTCATCTTGTGCTTCTTTTCTGTTCATTACCAGAAATTAGTCTAAGCTTCCTTTGCTTGTCCTCAATAATGTAGTGTAAGAGGTTGTGGAGTATATTATATAATTTTTAAATTTTTAGTAGCTTAATTAATTTTGTTTTCCAAGGATTTTATTATCTGAAAACCTTTTGCAGGCCTAAATAACATAGGTACAGAAATAAATAGTAATAGCTGTGTGTGCAGATGAACTTTCTATCACATAAGTGAACATAAGGAAGGAAAAGAAAAATTAAGGAGGGCGTAAAAAGTCTACTGAGATGGAAAGTGATTAAAGCAGAGGGGGAAATGGATGTCTGATTAAAGATAAGGAATTCTGGTGATGTGACCTGTCATGCCTGCTGCATCTTCGATGGTCAATGCTAAGTCAAGAGAAGGGCTGATTCAAAGGGCAGCACAATCTGAGGTTGCTTGCCACGCACCAAAAAATGAGTTCAAAAAGGAGAAGGCAATTTTTAGTTGTGCTTTAAAACAAAGGAGGAACAAATGTAGGTGTGAAGGACTGGTAGTGTAGTCACCTCTGTCTGAGTGCTGCAGAACTGGAGAGCTGTGGCATATGTGTGAGAAAGCTGCAAGCAGACAATTTCACTACTGCTGAAAATGTAGGCAGGGGCTTGTGTAGAGGGTATTATAGGGCAGTAGTGAAATAGGGGCAATTTGCCATCCATGCTGTAGATTTTAGAGACTGAAGCTGTAATTCAGGACTAGAGGGTAATGTATGTCGGGTTCCCAAATAAAACATAAAATTTGCCCATACTGGCTTGGCTGAGAAGCTGCACCTCTCACCTGTTAAATGACATATTGGCCACTCCTGATGGATATGCAACCACTGCTTGCATTTGCAGAGAAGGGGACAGAGGGCTGTGCAGCTGAGTGACAGCTGAAGGGTTTACTATGGTACCTTTTAACTCACACACAGAGGCAGCTGGAAGGTCTCTCTTCTCCCAGGGCCACCTTTCTGTGCTGGAAGAAAAACTGCCCTTAAAAGGTTGCAATTTCATGCAGCCATGGTGTCCCTGTCATTTCTGTCCCCAGGCCCCTCTGGGTGACCTGTGGGATCCTGATGAGTGCTAGTTGGTGTTTTCCTGATGAAAGAGCAGAGTCAGCCAGCGCTGCAGGGGAAGAACGAACACACATCTTCACTGACCTGTGGGGATTTGGGGTGGGAGCACCAGCTGCATTTCCTTCTCAGTGAACTTCTGGAGGGGACCTAATGAAACCAAAATCCTGTCTCACTACCATCACATGTTTTCCCCTCAACTCACGGCATGTGCCTCCCATAAATAAGCTGCCTCGTGTGGCAGGGATCCATGACTGAAGGGGGATTCTTAGACTCTGACTTGGTCCCTCCCTGACACAACAGCCTCCTATTGCCTTCTGGGTCCTTTTCATCTATTCTCTGCCATCTAGTTGGAAGCTGGCAGGATTCCTGGGTGAATAATGCTGGCCTGATTGATAGTGGCTTTGGAGAAAATGGGAACAGGCAGGGTGGTGGTGAATTTTGGACAGTTGTCCTCTGCTGATGACACCTCTAAAAAGTCTTCCTTGAGAGGGAAGTGCTGCCTTTCATCCTTTACTGGAGTGCCATCAATCCTTTGTTATCCCTTCAGGCTTTCTATTAATTAACAGATTTTCAGTTGTAAATAGCTGGCTTAAAAGCCTTTCTCGTTATCCCAGAACATCTCTAGCATTCAAATGAGCTATTGTCCTTTTCCCTTTAACTCTGAAGTCGATTATTGTGATACCAAAGAATTTTTTTCTCTATGTAGATCTTCTTCCTGTTGCCTAAAAAGGTGTTATATTTGGGTGCTTCAACACAGTATTACCCTTTCCTTTGTTCATTTCAAAACCTTTTTCATCTTTGGAATGTTTCCTGAAGAGGTCAGATTTTTCAAGGAAATCAGGAACAGCTGTGTTAGAACAAACCAGTAACATCTTCTTTCCAATATCCCACATCTGGTGGTGCTGCGCAGTGAGCATCTGTCATGGATTATTTTGTGAAGCACTGCAGGGGTTTATGGTATTTTATCTTACCTGTTGTAATCAAGTTCCTGTGAGTAGGTAATCTCACTTTATGGATGACGGATGAAAATATGTCAGTATCTTTTCTGCATGTATACACATGCAACAACTCCATGGTTAATTATGCATGATTTAGAAATTTAAAAAGAACCCCACCTTTAGTAATTTATTAAAATAAAAATATGTTAAAATTATATCTTTATTAATTCTATATATTATATATATATATTCTATATATATTCTATATCTACTTTTGTAATTCAGTTTCATTCTTTATTGCCTTGCTCTTCTGGATAATAAAATGAAAACAGTCAATGTAATAGGTCTGCAATGGTTTATTGTGTACCCTATGTACTTTGCTCTACTTCTATCCTTCCTATCTTAGTTTTTTGTACCTTATGAGGCACCTTAAATACCTCTGTGTTTTTTCCACTTGCCCACTTTTAATTTACATATTACTTATTATAGCTTTTATTTTTGAGATAGGTCACAAGATGTACCAATCATTTATTCCATGTTAGCATGTGTTATATCATGATAAAACCAAATACATAGTTAGATTTTTTAATTTGCCAAGTGTGATCAAGTACTTGGTGTATTTATATATAGCTGTAAGTGAACAGAAATTGCGTGCTGCATTACACAAAAGCTTGTGGGAAAAAGAAACAACAAACTGTTGCTGTTTGTTTACTGTTAAAGAGAGTTTAATGCAGAAATTTAGGTTCTTTGTTCAGATTTTTTTAGAAGCTGTTAATCTGTTTTCAAGTTGAGCTGAAAACCCCAGGCAAGTTCTGTAGAAGAAATAATGATAACACGTGGCACAAATCTTGATCAATTTAGGAAATCTGGTGCTTTGAGGGTAGGGGACTCTTGTTACCCCACCTACTCAATAGTCTTTCCCAATAACAGACTGGTCTTATCCAGCATTCTCCATGCACTTTTAGGGGTACTACTGATCAGGAACGGGTGTTGCTTCATCTCATAAGCATTCCCAGGGAATTTAGGCAGCACATGGGGGACTGCTCTAGCATTGCACATACCTTTTTCTGTCTTAATTGCAAGCCTGGTTGTACACTGCTTCTAGGAAAATAAGTTTACTGTTCATATTGCTTGTGCACCTCCTTGTTTGGCCAGGACACACAGTATATAAACTCTGCCTGTTGCCTTTGGCCATGACTCCTGCTGTTTGCATCAAGCAATACCTGGAGAAGATTGTAACTTTCAAAAGAGAAGTAGTGGCAACTTGCTGTGCCAGAGAAAAAACAATCCTGAGATTAAATCTAAAGCATATAGAATGAAAGGAAAAATACACTGCCATCAATATCTCCAATGCTTTTCCCATTATATTTCTATAAAGTGGTGGTAAAAGTTCAAATTTATTTTCACTAGTCTCATTAAAAGTCAGCAGATCTTTTTAGCATAGAAAATTGTAAAAAGACCTGGTAAATTATACCCCAAAATAGGTTAATTGTTAGCTTTTTGTAATTATAATCAAGGGCTTTTATGTTTACTAGGGAAAAGTACTACGTGGGAGTGTAGATAGTGTTATTGAATATAGAGCTCTTGATTTATTTTCATCTTGTTTTCCCTTTGATCTGATCATTCTGAATGACAAATCTGTTATCCGTGTGAACACTGGGAACACTGACTTTTGCTTGCTGTGTATTCAATTCTAACAAGTAGGGAACTTGCTTGTAAATATTTCTGCAGGATAGTTTTCACCTATGCCCTACCTCGAGCAGATGACAGTATTTTCATCTTGCACTACACAAGATGCTTTTAATTAGTTTAGGGTAGTCAGCTATAAATCATTTGCTGTCCTTGAATGCCAGAATTGATGATTGCCATTACAATACTCTGAAGAGGTGTGAGCGAATCCACTTAAATGAAACAGCCACTTGGGCATCCTTATTCCTTCCATTTATGTTTTTGTTTTGGTAGTGGCAGTAAAAAACTTTGTGGTTCACAGTTAGGTTTGTGTTTAGGTCAAACAGCTCTTCTTAGAGCTTCTTCTTATTGTGTACAGATGTACCTGCAGACAGATATCTAATGTGAAAAACCTTACACAGTTGTTTTAAGAGAGTAATGATAACACAGTGGTGATTTTCTAACGTATGAGAAAGTTGGAGAGCTGCTGATTGTTAACACTGGAACTTAAACTGGTTATATGGGGGCTAGCTCTTTGAGTGTTACTCAGATATTTTCTTTCCTCAGTCCATTTGCATGATTCTTCTGAATATAATTTGTTCAGAAGTATGTCTTCACCTATTTGAAGATGCTCATTGTAGTATACAAACATTAGAGAGTCAAGAGATGATGTGAGCTCCTAAAATGCTACAGGTTTTACATGGAAGAAAAACCACTCAGGTTCATGTCACACCTTGAAATCACATTTTAAACCTCTGCTTTGTGTCTAGCCATGAGAATATTGTAAAATACTGCATTGCTAAGGCTATAGGTGGTTAAAGAACAGTATGGACCCTGGATTAAACTCTGGATCTTTTGAGGATACATTAAAACACATTCATTTTGGCATCATTTTATAGAATCTAAATTACTCTCAGAAAAGCATCTGAATGTAAATTTTAGAAAGACAAATGTGACCTGATTCACTAAATAATGTATTTTCTTTATGGGGAAGATCTCTTGTCCTGTTGACTTTAATATTTGATTAAGGTACTCAAAATATTCAGGGAAACAATAAAAACTGAAAGGCAGGGAGTCAAATAATGATGAGGTATGTATTTGATTAGAAGTGTTAGTACATAAAAGAATGCAGATAAAAATTGGGAGTTTTTTCTACATTTTATTGTTAGAATGTCACAAAAGAACTGCATGTAACTCAAATACAGCTTTTTTTTCAGTCCATACCCAATGGGAGTAGATGTGAAGGAGACTATATTCCTTTCCCTTAAGTCTTTTTAACTCTCTTCCAGTAGCGTTTGATGTTGATGCTTCTCTGTGGCTTTATTGTCCCTTCCATTGCTATTGATGGTGAATCTATGATACATGTTTCAATTAATAGGAGTAGAGTAGAAAAATGCCTTCCCCTCCTTGTACACAACAGGCAAAGCATGGCACAGAATAAAGACATTGCAAGGCATAGAGGCCACGGGGCAAAAGTTAAAAAGAATCATCCTAATGGCTGAATGCTTATCCATTGTTAAATAGTTACTTGTTAGCTGTATATTTATATCTGCTGAATTTAAAGAGGAGGGAGAAAATTTGAGTGACTTTTGTATTCATCTGTGTTTTCTCACGTGCGTGTGTTAAAAATTAGGATCCCCAAACAGAGCAGGAAAAATGGGAGCTCCAAATGTGATGATATTGGGCAAACTTGTGTATGGGCACCAAGTTACTTAATGCTTGCTTCTAGTTAAAACAACTGTCAATATTTGCATCTGAAAACATTTGGGAGAAATTATTAGGAAATGAGGAAGAACCTGCTGTAGAGTGATCTAAAAGTCTAATGTTTTACAGAAATGGCTCACCTACTCTTAACTAATAATTTGGTGGGTTACAGCAGACAATGGAGAACTGTTCCAGTCAATATAGGGTTGTGAAAAATGTAGGAGAAAGTCTCAGTTCTCTGTACTTCAATAGACAAAGCTATGCAAGTATGGATGCAAACTGTGAGTCTGGCCTTCACTGAAAACTCAATGTACACCACAAGGCAGATGCCAAGCTACAACAGGGTACATTTCTCAATGTCTCTCCCCAATATTACCTGCGATCTTGTTTACTTCTGTTGAGTCTAGGTAGGGCATGTAGGAAGTGATGCAGATCTGGGAATATCCATCCAGCACCTGAGGATGACAGGACACAGTGACACTTGGCTTTACCCCACCTGAGCTCTTTGCTTGACTCCCTTGAAAGCTGTCAATGATTCCAGATGACCTGGAATTACGTGAACCGGGAGTGTGCTTGGCTGGTGTCGGCTGGTTGGTGTTGCTCCATTGCTATTTTATTAACAGTCATTGGTACATAGCCAGAATCATAAACCCATAGAATGGTTTGGGTTGGAAGGGAACTTTACTTAAAGACCATCTAGTTTCAAACCCCCTGCCATGGGCAGGGACATCTTTCACTAGGTAGAGCTGGTTGCTCAAATCTCATCCAACCTGGCCTTGAAGACTTCCAGGGATGGGACATCCACCGCTTCTCTGGGCAGCCTATGCCAGTGTCTCACAGTAAAGAATTTCCACCCTCACAGTAAAGAATTTCCTCCTAATATCTATTCAAAACCTGCCCTCTTACATTTTGAATCCATTACAATTTGTCCTATCAACTTCTAAAAAGTTGCTCTCCAGCTTTCCCGTAGGCATCCTTTGGGTACTAGAAAGCTGCTGGAAAGTCTCTCATAGCCTTCTCTTCTCCAGGCCGAATCTGGAGAAGTAAATAATTTTGCTGTGAACTGGTATATTAGTTAGCTGATTCTGCAATTTATTATTTGAGAACTAATCATCTCGTATCGATATGTGCAGGCTAGCACAGTAATACTTTTATCCGTATTAGGAGAATGGGGGGTTGTCTACACAGGGTCATTCAGGAGAACTAATCCAAATTGATTTTTAAAGTAGATTAATTAAACTAGGTTCCACCTCTTTGAATTTACTAAGTGGCCAAGTTTGAGTTAGTTAAATTAGATCAAATCCTTGTTTAACCTTTCTGCTTTGGAATTGCAATGGCCTTAATTTGATTGAGTCACTTAAAAATTGAGACAAACTTAAGAATGATCACTTATATTCCAAATCAGAGACTTAGGTAAAATTAACCTAAAGATCTTTAAATACAAATGTTTTGTCAGCTGCAATTCAAGTTTGAATGTTCTGAGTGAACAAGTATCTGGAAAAGAAAATGACAATGTGCAAATGACTTGTGCATTTTTTAAATTGTAAAACATTAATAATGTCTCCGGGAATTAACATACTCTTGCTATGGCTGTAAGTCTTGCTTGCGTCCTCAGTATTTCGTGCATGAATATAAAGATGAAAGAGGAAGCTAATATTTGACAGTGAAAGAACTAATTTTATCTGCTGATAAATATAGTCATATTAATTCACTGCAATTTGAAACTGTGTATGCAAAATACCTGATGATAGAGCTATCAGAGCTTGCCCAGCACTAACAGCCCGGCATTCCCCATCTATATCTTACGTCTGAATGTGTTCCTGTGTGTATCACTTTGTAGGGAAGCTTTATGCACTATATTGTTTAACCTTATGATGCTTTTAATGTGAAAGATAATGATGTGTGCACTGAACAGATTACACAGCGGCTGGTAATGATATGTGTGTGACAATTTCCTCATTCCTTTGCCTCTGGCACTGGCGGTGGCCAGGAGAGCTGTCCTGACCTTGACAGGGGCTTGCAGAGTAGAAGGACTAAATATTTAGTTATGAACACTGAGGGTGAAGTGAGGTCTCTGATGTGGACTGTTAACTAAGGTATTAGTCAGACTAACATTGTCTCAGCCAGTTCTTTCCTGATTTATGTAGCAAGACTCAGTGGCATATTGCTTATTTATCACTGATAAACTGTTCTTGGGTAAAACTTTTAAAAAATTTTTTTTATATTCAGTCTCTGACTGCTGTGGGCTTTTGATAACATTGTGATTTATATTTACCTGTGGTTTTGCCTGGCAGTGGTTGAATAGCAATAAAATTCCTGTTGATTTTGGGTGGTCAGGTGAAAACTTGGAGCTATAACCAATGTATTAATCAATGCCACCCATCAAAATGCTCTCAGTCAAAGAAAAAATTGATGTAAAAGTTATTTTGTTTTGTTATCTTAGTGGATGGCATAAAGTATTTCCAAGGTTTCCTTATCACTGGTAATGCATTAACATTGGCTCATCCTCCTTCATAGTCTGTTGCTAATCAATAAATTATTTTGACTTGTGGTTTGGTTTTTTTTTCCCAAGGATTGTATAATCTAGAATCAAATGAATCTTTGTGGAAGAGTGAACTTGCATATTTTCTGGATTCAATTATTTACATTTCTTCAAATGTCTGATTTTGTTCGGATGGAAAACTGCTTTCTGAATTTATGGATGGTTTCAGAAGATTATTTTACCACTGCATAATGATAAAAGCAATTTAAATTTACAGATTATTTTTGACATGGAAAACCAATAGCGATGGTAAATTGTAAAATCTGCCCAGATGAGCAGAAAGGTTGCTTGCAGAATCAAAAAATGGAAACAAAACAAGTATAACACACAATACAGCAAGTTTGTTATTGTCCTAGAGAAACACATCATACTATCTAGAACCAAGATAATCAAGAAATTTGTTGCACTGTTCAACACCTTACTGGTACACAATGCTGCAAGAATAACATCAGCTAGCCATGGCAATAGATCTGTGTT
Source organism: Corvus kubaryi (assembly GCF_017639235.1). Taxonomy (NCBI): domain Eukaryota; kingdom Metazoa; phylum Chordata; class Aves; order Passeriformes; family Corvidae; genus Corvus; species Corvus kubaryi. The sequence continues at coordinate 36,147,740 of NW_024580667.1, read as the reverse complement.
GAAAAGAGCAAAAAGCTCTAAAGATGCTTGCTTGAAAATCATACTGTATTTTTTCAAGATAAAAACATTGAATGGCCCATTGCCCACTTCCTCTCCCTTCTGAAATTCAAGTCCCAAGCTACTTTGGTGTTGCTGCTTTCTGAAATGTTGCCTAATCAATTAGTAGCAGTAGGATATGAACTGGTGACAAATTACACATAATTTCCACTGAAAAATGAACATACCAAATGTTTTGAGGTATAGTCTACGTGCTAAAGCTTATTCATTTGTTTTGAGGTATCCATAGGTATGAAAGTACTGGAATGCAAATTAGTGTCTTAAAAAATAATTAAACACCAAAATAAATGTTCAGTGGCTGGCTCCATGTTAAAACTAGTGAACACCTTGTTAATTCATTCCTGAGTCTTTCAGTCCCTTCTTTATATTGTTCTCCTAGTAGGCTGCGGAGACCCTCAAGAACTTTTTCTCTTGTTGATGTCCTGTGTTAGAAAAATGCCCTTTTCTGTCTTGATGTTTGTTGCCTTTACAGCCACTGGGTGCAACTTTGCCATGTGTTCCATTACAGTGAAAATGGGAAAATTTTTGTGCCTTACTGTAATTCTGGTGCATGAGGTATAAACGCCGGGATTTCAATAGGGTGCTGCCAGGGGAAGAAGCCCTTTGAAGGAAGAGGCCTGTGTGTGAGACACAATTGGTTCAAGTCAGCTGTGAAACCCCTCACTCCTCATGGTGTGACAAAACTTCAGCCAGCCAGGCGAGCGTCTCTGCTCAGAAACTTTTAAGAAAAAGCTTTAACTGCCTTTTTTTTCCTAATGACTGAATGAGTAGATACTCGTTTTGTATGTCTTATGTTCATAGGTTTACTTCTAGTGAGTTTATTCCTGTGACGTTTCCTTAACAAACATGTTTGCGGTTGACGTATTTGGGTTTTTTGTTTCTGTAAGTTTTTGTTTTAGCTATAGTTTTTTCGCATCTTGATTTTATTCTTTCTGTACCTTTCCTCTGTCTGCTATTGGTGATAGTGTTGTGTTCTGCTTTCATTAAATATTTCCTTGCTTTTTCTTTAATTACGAGAGGTGTTTCTATTTTGTCAAAGATAAATTTGCTAGTTCTGTTTGTGTTGGTGTTGAGAGAGAAAATACTACTTCATGTCTTCTGGTTAATTTATCTCTTTGTTGTAATGCTAATCTAGTTAAGACATGATTAACAGTTATTCAGTGGGCCTCATTTTTTTCCTGTCCGGTCTCTTTTGACACTCAAATTAATGCTTTGCTATTTGCCGTATATTTACCCAGAGCTTAAGTTTGATATTTTTCTATACTCTAACAGTGGCTTTGGTTCTTCAAAAATAATTTTCAGTAATTAAAAATTGAAAATTTTCAGAGAAATTTAGGCACATGGGTCAGTTAATTAGGAGAGTGCTCTTGAAACTGCTGAAATTAATTACAGAAGAGTTTAAGAACAATTTTTGAAGCACTTTAGAGTGAAGCTTTTTGTTAGAATTTTTAGTTGTACAGTATATCATTGCGTAAGTGCTGATGAAGGTACCTCAGATTTCAGCCCTAATTTATTGGGCCAAAGTCTTATACTTTTCTAGTAAAATAAACTGAGATAGAGCCAGTCTAATACTTTAATAGTGAAACAGATCTATGCAGTATTCAAACCGTGTCTCTCATGCCAGTTAGAGCTTCTCGCCTTTGTCATGTTGTCTCATGCCATTTCTTTCTAGTTAGAAACTTTGTAACCTGCCTGGTAATGAAAAGTTTCTATCTCATATCCCATTAAAATTGCACAACAGATTCAAATGCTCCAGGACTTCTGATGTTAGACCTTTGAACATGTTGTGTCTCTTCCTTGGGACACTGAGCTGGACTACACTAGGCAACTGCCCCTTCTATGTTTTTCCTGGTGGAAACTTTCCAGATGCCTTGTGTGGTATTTCTTCTTATTTGCCTAGTGTATCACTTAGCCACTAAGATATCATCCACCACAAATACTTAATGTAACCAGAGCTCAGACTGCTCAGTTTTCATAGTCTTCTGGCAGGGAATGTCACCAAGAATGCAGCAGAAATCATCTGCTGGCAGATCTAGGGTGAGTGCATGGTGATTCTGAGTTCTTTCTTCAAAGCAATAAGCCTTTGTGATTCCAGGAAGTAAAAAACAGAGTTCTGGAAAAGCAAGAGCTTCTCAGGTTTGCCCCCCAAGACATTATTTCTGAAGTGCATTTATTCTGTTATCCTGTCTAGCAGTTTTTGGGTACTCGAGAGATGACACCTTGTCTAACATGGAATTTATACATATCTGAGGAACGGAAAAGAGGAGTGACAAGACTCCCTTCTGAATAAAGGAGAAATGATGAAATTATGAGGACAGGAGAAGTTGTAAATATATTTCAAAGGACATAATTCTGTTAGAACCCCCAGGGGAGTGCAAAGAGGACAATGCTTGTGAAAGTCAAGGTGTGCTACTAGGAGTGGGCTCTCTGTAGTTAGGACCGTCTCTTAGGATAGGGCAATGCAGAAGATGTCAGTGTGTGTTGAAGTCACCAGGAGGAAAGTGAAAGAAAGCTTTCAGATTTGACCTTGATGTAGATAGGCTAAATCCTTTTTCCTTTAGTTCCTCACTTTGTTTCTTACAGTTATTTGTAGCTGTGTTGCGTACTTTGGATGTGATAAATTAATAGTTGGGTTTAACCTCAGCCTACTTTGAATAAAGATGGTTTTCAACAGAACTATCTGAAAACAAAGCAAGTTTCCTAAAAAACTTACAAGAGCTTAGAGTGTATTTTAATTTTCTGTAAATAACAAACATTATTCAATTATGATTTTCTGATGAAGTCAGGCAATTGCTGTCGTATTATGTGACTGTGAACCAAGGGCTTTCAGCTTTTTCCTGGTATAATTTGAATTAAATCTTCTTTTTCTTAAGAAGGAGATTATATTAGATCAACTTGTTTTTTCAAGTTCCAAAGGTCCAAATAGCCAAGGAATAGGAAAAATAGGAAATGCTTGCTAGTGCTTATTGACACAGTTTTATTTTTCATCCTGATTCAATTAAGCTTACTAATTACTGCTCTGTTGGACACTGTCAAAGGGCTAGGGGTTGTTTTACAATTTAATAACCATATTATGATTCTAAACATCCTTCAGTTACAGAAAGAAAAAAAGGAAAAAAAAATATTACACTGATATTTTTGAGGGGGTTTTTTTTACAGGATATACTCAGCATATACTCATAGTACTTGCCATGTTGATTTGCTGTGTGGTGAGGAGCTGAATGCTGAAAGCAGAGATTATATTGGGAGCATCACATGTGTGGTTATGACAGCTGGCAGGAGCAGTCAGGCACTGCAGAGAGGGCAGGAATGTCCACAGAACTGCTGCCGATAAAGATTAGTGGGTAATATCCTAATTTCCTCCAAATGAAGGGTAAAACTAAAAGGTTATGTGAGGGTGCCTGCACTCAGTGCAGTGAGAAATCTCATCACTGTGTTTTGCCAGCTCCTATTCCCTATCAGTCAAGATATGAAGGAAGTCACCCACCGAAGGCAGTTTAGGTGCAGTTTTTCCTAGTACTGGGATAATAGTATTTAGATAAGCTGTATTTAATGTGATTTTCTGCTTCCTTCTCTTCAAGCAGCAACGCAGCAAGAGTGGATTTTGGTACATTGTACCTTTGTCCTGTGGCATGGTGAGAAGTTTGAGAAGCATCGAGCCTGCTGAAGCAAGAGGCTTCTGCTGACCTTTTACTGGGGCTGACTGAAGCTGTTGGGAGGACCTAAAGAAATAGCTTTATGACACATTTGGCTTTGACATTGTTTACTTCTAAGCAGCTTCCCGTTTCCATGCAATTTCCAAGCTGAACCTACTTGATATTGACAGGTAATATTTTAATGGATAGATTGATTGGACTGGCAGAATGAATTAGCCATCAGCTTGACAACCATACAGCATTACGTTGTGTATCTGTTTACTCAGCACTGGGTGAAATGCAGGAGTCTATTGAAAATCAGATTTCCATGCTGCTTTGTCAAAGCAAATTTAATCACAGCTAGAACATGTGGCATCCATCATTTCCACTTCAGAAGGCATCAGCAGCCACAGATCAGCAACAAGAAGCAGTGCTGCCACTGCTGTCTTTGACTCACATGGAAAATTAAATTTTAGCATAGATTTTTGATTAATGATGAAGTTTTACCCATCAAACATGATTACTTAAGTGTTCTCTATTAAAGTAATCCCCGATAGCTTTTTATCTAGAAGCAAGGTGTTACTCCATTTGGCTTTGAGTCACTCTTCCTGATGTGGGATAGGCTTTTGGATATTGCCTTTGCAGATTAGACAACTGCTTTCTGTTTGTTGTTCTTTGAAATCTCAGATCTGCCTGGCTGCCTACTTTTCCCTGCATTTTAGGGACCAGCTCAGTTACATATTGTAATTTGTTCTGTGTTTTTCTCTGAAATTTCACATTAATGCGTCTCTTTCTACCCTCATGGATATCAGGATAGCAAATTGTATTATAAGAAATCTCAAGGTAACTTAAGGAGTAAAACAATACAGAGTACATGGGAAGATGCCACCAGTTGCTTTGTGCATGCCTTGAGTGTGCCAGAGAACATTTAAAGTGTCCAGATGTACATAAAATGTTTTAAAACCTTGTAAATATTAGTCCTGCAAATTTTACTTTAAAAAGTTTTCAGTTCTTTTAATTTATCATAGGCACTGAAATGGCACCATTTTAAAAGCTAATACTTCTTTTGGGAGTGATCTCTTTTTTCTCCCACTTCTGCTTCCATTTAGAATGTCCAGGCATTTGTTTTGTTATACCACTGTCTATTCCTATTATTCTTGTTTAATTTTAATCTGATGTGTTAATGCCTCCATAACTGAGCCCAAAGCCTTTTTCTTTCAGACTTGAAGATAACAGCACAATTTTTCTAATTCCTACTAATTGAGCTGTGATTCTTTAAGATTGTCACAGGTCTTGTACTTTCTCTTCTAATGTCCTCAAAATTAATGTCATCAAGTGAAAGGAGCTCATAGTCATTAAGAGATCTTCTGAGAATTATTTTTTATTTACAGCACTGCTCAAAAATACCTTGCTGGTAGAGTATTTGAGTTCAAATAATAATATTTCTTGTGTTTCTACATTTCCTCAGAATATTCGGCTGTTTATAAGTATTTTGTACTTACAATAAAATTTCAAAATTGCTTTCCTTTATATTGTTGCTATGAGTGGTATTAATATCCTGAACCAAATGTCTGAATATGCTTTTTTGCCTCTTTCCTTAAGGTAAGTCACCTTGTGGAGGTGTTATTGTCTCTTGAGTGTAGAAGGTGCCAGGGGTGAGTAGTGTTGCCTGGGAATGTTGAGCAATAAGCAGAATTTGAAGAGTAAACAAGCCAAACAAGCCCTGCCTCTCTGATAGATGCCACAGCACAGACGCATTGCCAGCACTGCCAGTGCAGATGTGTCGCCCAGCTGCCACTGGGAAAGCTGTAAGAAGTGATTGGGTGATGCTGGTTCTGTGATTTGAATCAATGCTGCACAAATGCTGCATAAGCAAATAGTGTATTTAAAGACCCACATGCCAGATCTTGTCCCTTCCTCTGCCAGGTAGTTGCCCACCAGATGTACTCTCTAAATTTTGTGTGATCTGCACTTGGACATCTGTATCAGGGACATTTGTGTAGGGTGCCAGCTGAATACATACAAGAACTAATCAATCCCTAAGGGTACAACAGTTTTGTCTCTGTCAAACTGGTTTATTTTTGTTTTTCTTAGAAAAATATGAAGCTGATGAAGTATAGCTTACCTTTCAACACCGAAAGGTGTTTCTTCCCCAAAGGCTGGGAGGTGTTCAAGATTTATGACTTTTCTGCTATCTGATTCGCTGGTCTGCATGGTTGATGTTCCTATGCTAGCTATCAGATTGTATTTTTCAGACAAGAGTTTCTCACGTTAATAGCCAGTGCAATTTGTAATTAATTGTCACTGGCCTTATGTGGTAGCTGGTGTGGGGTCTGTAGCTCAGACCCAGGAAACCATAACCGGTCTGGAGAGATGGTCCTGCGAGGAGCCGTCTTCCTGGACCCCGTGTAGTTTTCTCTCAGCCACCGGAGTGCCTTTGCAGAGGCTGTCAGCTCTTTGGTGATTTTCAGCTAGTGATTTCAGCTCTTGCTCTGCAAGGCAATCTCCAGGCCAGACCAGGAGGAGAGACGAGAGGCTCATATAGCAATTCTGCATGAGGCAGCTTTATTAGCCTGCACCCTGCGAAGGGAGGCAAAGGACGAGCTCTACGAACTCACAGGGGCAGAGGGGCTAGATTTATAGGGATACAGGGGTGGGTGTGAGAGGGTAAAAGCCAGTGGGTTACAAAGAATCTACATAGGTTTTCCCAGAGGATCATGGGTCTGTGTCCTCTCTCGCTGTAACTGCAAGGTTACCTTTTCCAGGGGGATTCTGCTGGGAGGTTGTGGAAACTCATTATCAGCAGGCCTGTCTCCAGGGCAGGGGCTGGGCATATCCCACAGCCTTACTATTATCTGAGTGAATTGATAAGCATCCACTGGGCAGCAAGTCTTTCTTGTTGATCCACTTTCTTCTGTGTACATCTTACAACTTAAAGGTACACTCAGGGTGACAAAAGCTCAAAATTTTGAGACCTGAGTTCTGACACCTATATCAGGTTTGATGAAGTTTAACTGTTGTGTCTGATCATAAATAACAGGTGAAGTATGGACTGGGATAGCCAAGCACAGTATGACTTTCTATCCCCTCGCTGTAACTCCCACATACACCTGAGCTGGTTTGTGTGCCTCCTGATCTTGCCCAGTGCGAAAACTCATTTGTTTGTCTATCTGCATGTGCCTGAATTGAGTGCTAGGGTGCTGCTTTGGGAAAGACCAGTGAGGAGAAGCTGTTCAGTGTATGTATTATCTTACTTCATGCCAGCAGAGTATTTTCACTGGCTTTTCAGAACACGGCCATTCTTAGATGCTGAAGCAACTTTTTAATGCAGTCTATGAACCTCCATCTGAGCAATAGTGCCTCCAATTTGTCTGGAATGGCAATAGACCCATGTGCTTGTTGCTGCGTATTGGCTTCACTGAGACCAGGCATGTATGGGGTTTTTGTTTTGATACGACAGAAAATATCTTGTAGTTTGTATACTTCATTCATTTCCATTCCTGAGGACAGCCTAATTAGAATTGTCTGAAATAAAAAGGTGAGTTGAGGCAGAAAATTCATTTTGATTGTAGCCATCCAGTCTAGCAAAGAAGTAATAGTGCTGCTTCAAATTTTTAAATAATGAAATAAAATAATCAGAATGTAGTGGAATTGTATTGATAAATAACTTTATTCTGGCTTGTTTTAAAACAAATAACATTTTCTTACATTTTTAATGCAAAATTTCCAGACTTTTTTATATTGCAGTGTCCCCAAACTATTAAATTCATGAAACTAAAGTTTCATGACAGATTTATTAATATAACTGAGGAAAAAAATAGAAGGTGGTGATTTTAGATTTGATAACTGCTTTATATGTAGTGCAGAAAAGAGAGGAATGGGTTTAGTTGGTGTTCTGAACAAAGTAAAAATATTGGTCTTTCCTATATGTCTTTTTTATTGAGAAAAGAATCTTGTGTCCAGTTGAATGCGATGTTGGGACGTTGTTCAGATATTACTCCACTCTACTGAATCAAAGCCTTTTTCAGGATTTTATGGAGCTTTCTGTAATCACATGGTCTCAATCATTTTAGCAGTAATGTAACAATTTCTTATGCTTCTTGCTCTGGTATGTATACATCCATCAAGTTTTAAATTGCATGTAATCTTTTTGCAGCAGTTTAACAAGGGAGGAATAATGCACAGAACAGCAGTAAACATTTACAAGCCAATGCTTGCCTATTATCACTTGGCTAAATGCATTTTAAAGACCAGGGCATCCTGATTTGCTCCGGTGACAATCTCATAATTGTAGCGAATACAATTTAGAGCACACAGTTCTGGAAGAAAAGATGCTAGGGAAACCTCGGGGGATGGAGATCTGGGATTGGAAATAAGTGCTTGATTGCTCATGGAAGTCTGTGTTTTTAAGAAAGCAAGATACCACTTTCTTTGTCAGTTTAAGCTTTTTTTGTTGTCAACATGGGAAAAAACATGGAAAACTTTGTTGAAAGCACACATCTATTGTGGAGTAGAGGACCAAGATTTTAATATAAGTAGTGACCTAAGTGTACCATGACCTGTGTTATCATCTGTCTCTAAAGGAAAAAAAAAACTCTCTTCAATTTTTCTTTAAGTAATTACAGACCCTTGCACTTCAGAAGGTTGGACTCTGGTTATTTTCTCTCATGCAAGTGATCCCTGACTGTAGAGGCCTCATTTCAAAGTCATTCTCACTTGTCTTGGAGTCTCTTTAGGGATTTCCAGAGGAAAGAGAATCAAGGTACATGACATATGCCATGAGTTGGCAGGTTAATTCAGTCAAAATCAGCTTCCAATTCATCCTTTCCTCATGAATGATTTAATTTGAAGAAAAGGTATTGGACTTCACTCTGTTTCCAGAAAACCAGTGTGTGATGAGTCTGTTACTGTTTATGGTGTTCTACCTCTGCCTTGAAAGCTGTTACTGTATTCCCCACACAAGTCCCTACCTACAGTTACAGCATATCATTCAGACACCATCTACACTTGATTTTTTTTTCCTTTTGCTAAACACAGAAAATCACAGAGGTTTCTGTGAAATCTTCCATACTAGATCCCTCTACATTAGGTCACTTGAGTAGGCTCTGTGAAGCAACATCTCATCAGTAACCATCAACCTATTCAGACCTACTGTGCTGTGAATTGCCTGAAATACCCAAATCACAGGGAAGACGTCTTCCTCTTCCAGCTGCTGCCATTCCTTGCCTCATACAGCCAGTATCTGCTCTTTTCAAGGGCAGTCACTTAGTCAGCTGTGTTTCCTGACACAGCCCTTGGAAACTTACAAGCATTTCCTGGGAAGTGAAGCCATGGAATGGGACTCTTTTCTGCACTGCTGTGTCTTAAGCTCAGCAGGTCTCCCAGGAATTTCTAGGCTGAAGTGAGATTAATTTCCAGCTCTCTTGTCCTCCAAGAATGTTGATGTGTCCTTGTGGATGCTCATGCAGTACCTTGCTCTGGCAAGGTCACAGAATAGCAGAGTTCATTTCTGGGAGATCCTAAATGTGAACCTGTTCATGGCAAAACAATGTCTTCTCCAGATGAAGGCTTGCTCTTGCTTTCCTCATCTGTTCTGTGAATAAAGCTTTGAGTCAGACCTTTGAGGTAGATGTACATAGATCTTTATCCTAGAATAAGCTCTCTGAAGAAGACAAAAAGCTTTTGAACTCAAGACTGATTTATCCGAGTCGAAGCTAGAATAAGTAACTTCTTAAATCCAGAAAACCCAGAGTAGATAGATAAGATGGAATGAAAAGAAAGTATATAGCATTTTTGTGGACTTAAAACCACTGTGTCTGTTCAAAAAGCGTTTGCTTGTAGGCAGTTCAATGGCTCTAAATAGCAGCGAATGCTGCACTGACTCCTCTGATACTGAGGAGTTTTCCTTTCATCTGACTCTCTGAGGTTTGGATGTTGGCTGCTGGCTTTGGGCAGTCTCTGTGTGAAGCTGCAGCATCCCCAGCCTGAGCTGTGACTTTCTCTCTGCAGACCCTACAGTCTCTGTAAGGTAGGTCTTTCTTGCTATGCTCGGTTCCTCAGAAGAAAGGTAGTTTCCCCTCCCTCCCTCTGCTTTGCTGTTGAGGAAGAGTGTGCATGGTATGCCTGTACACCCAAAATTGATGCCTTGCTGTACAGTGCTAGTGATGGATAGATTAGTGAAGTGATGTGTTGGTCTTCAAAAAGGCAAGGAAAAAGGAAATGGAAAAAGGGAGTCTAGATGAAAAACTACTTGTCACATCTTGCAAAATGATTGATGGTTCAAAAGGAATCTTGCCTTCAACAAATGAATATCAAAACAGATAAATCTGAAATAAATAAAATATTGTGACTTCAGTGTTACTCTCTCTTTCCTGGATTTGTCTATTGTTTTCTTCAGTCTCTCACTTCCCAGATACCCACTCCTGCCTTGTGATTCCCTGTTTACTTCTATTCCCTGTCAGCGTATGGTTTATCATTTTCATGTTATTCATGAGTATCCAATGTTGGTATTCATCTTCCCTTTCTACCTGTTCCGCTTGTTCTTTTGATGGCCAGAGAACTCTTGCTTCCCCTCTCTTTTGCCGCCCATGTACTCCTTGGACACTTCCTTTGCCGTATCTGCATCTTCTCTGTTATTCTGGGGCACACATCTCCAGGGCAGTCACATTGGCTCAGACCTCTTAGGCTGAAGGAAGACTAGGGATCTTTAAGGCTCTCTTTCCAACTGCTCCTTCCGTTCCCCCATGAGGGCAGTTGTGCTGGTTTGGCCAAATTTAGAAATATATCCTCTGAGAGGAGGCAGGTCACCACCCCTCCCCCACCAGGTTCAGGAAAAAATAAATTTTCCTCAAAGGAAAGTGAAAGAGATAAAAGCTATTTATTTAACAAACACACGGGGAAAGGAAAATAATGCTAAATAATAAAATCTCTCGCTGTGGAGAAAAAACCTGGGAAAGTGTCAGAGTCCTCCCTTTGGTCTCCTCAGAGCTGGGGCTTGGCCCAGGGCCAGGCCCTCTGTGCTCAGTGGAAAGTCCTCCTGATGTGTTCTGATATTGAAGCAGTCCAGCAGAAAAGGGAGAAAATCCAAAATTCCAGGGAAGGAAAAAAAAAAGGTTCAACTCTCAGTCTCTCTCCGGAGAAAAAGCAGCTGAACCACTGGCCAAAAGCTGACTGGGCAGCAGCAAGCCGGGTGCTTCCTCGCTCCCCTGCTGCAGCTGGGAAGAAAAAAAGTCGCTATCTCTGTGTGACCTTGAACTAGCTGCAAACTGCTTTGAAAAAGTTTTGCTCAGTTTTTCCTTCCCCCTCTCAGGCTCAGTTTAAAGGCATAGAAAGGCACAAGAATTAATTTCTGGCCATAGGGCAGCGATATGGGATACACATCATAAAGTCACCCTAAGACAGCAATGTTTTGGGAACCCTGTGATTATGTCCTGTTTTGTGTTGCTGTTCCAAGAGCAAAATGTCATATGGATTTCTGTAGTACTTGTATCTGCCTGTAGGACCTGCATGAAATTTAAATCCTCAGTGAGGATGATGGCAGGACCTGAAGTGTGACCTTGTAGTTGGGTATCATTAAATCAGGCCTGAAACCAGAGCTAATAACTTGTTATTAATAATTATAGAAGTGCAGGAGCTTTTGAGTGTGTAGTAGATAAAAAGTAATAATGTGGACTTTCCTGGCTTTGGCTGGAATAGAATTAAATTTCTTCCTAGTAGTTGCTGCAGTGCTGTGGTTTGTATTTAGTGTGAAAATAATGTTGGTAACACACTGAATTTTTATTTGTGCCTAGGTAGTGGTTGCCCTGAGTCAAGGACTTTTCAGTTTCCCATGTTCTGCCAGTGAGAAGGTGCACAAGAAGCTGGGAAGGAGCATGGCCAGGAGAAGCTGACCTGAACTGGCCAAAGGGCCATTCCATACCATGGAATGCCACACTCAGTATATAAACTAGGAGAGTTTGTATGTGAGTGACTGATGGCTGCTTGGGACTGGGCTGGGCATCGGTCAGTGGGTGGTGGGGAACTGTGCTGTGCATTGCTTGTTCTGCTTGGGGTTTATTTCCCTCTCTTTTTATAAATCTCTCTTTTCATTCTATTATTATATTTAATTTAATTTCAGTTATTAAATGGTTCTTATCTCAACCCACAGGTTCTACCTTTTTTTCTGATTTTCTTCCTCATCCCATGGGGGGTGTGTAGGTTGTGAGTGAGTGTGTGTGTGGTACTTAGTTGACAACTGGGTTAAGCCAAGACAGTCTTTTTGATGCCCAATGTGGGGCTTAGTGGATTGAGTTAACGACAAATCTACCTAAAATGTGTTAGAACAAATTTGTTATAAGCATTTATTATACTTAATAGTCACTGGTCACAACAATTTCTTTGCTCTCAAAGTTGTAATGGCTGTTTTTAAGTTGCATTATGTAATCCCTTACTTGCAGTACATGTTCACTGTTGTGTTGTTTAATACCTGTGGGAACTGGACTAAGGTTATCATGTTGTTGTACTTCGTAACAAACCCTGGCTTATGATGTGATAGAATTGCTGGTTGTGAAACTAATCTGGTATTTGTATTCAGCATTGCAGTCATATCCATACTCCAGGAAACTATAAATAAGGGTTTTTTTTACGTTTTGCCTTTTCTCCTCTGAGACCAAAATCATGGCAGAGGCACTTCCCTTTCTCTTCTCCTCCAGGATAATAACAATAGCTCTTCAGAATTTTGAATGTCCTTGAGCTGTTCTAACCAGCATGTTGCTACTGTTGTATCTTCTGAATGTGTTCCAGGTCTTATTTAAGGTTAAACAACTATTTAAGAATGCCACTTAGAGATCTGGTGATCCCGAGGCTGGACTGTCAGGAGTGGCAGAGTGTGTGGGATAATAGGGGCAAGTACCAAAGTCCAGCAGTTTAAAGCGGGTATGTCCTACCCCCCACCTGTACAGACCAGTATCTCAGCTATTAACGGTAAGTGTTCTTTTGTGGAAGAGAGAGGCTACAGACAGTGTATACCACAGGTACCCCATGCTTTTACCTGAAGGACCATAGAGAGAAAGCAGGATGGAAAATACACCTCAACCCCGGAGGCATGGGCATGTGAGACAAGGAAAAACAATGGTAAATGGGGGTTCTCCCAGGAAAGTCGCTGCTTCAGTCTCCAGTGAGCAGTTCCCCAGACATAGTGGAATAGCTGATCTTCCTCCTGATCCTGTGTAAAGGAATTCTAATCTATTTTTACAAGAAATCAGTGGAGAACCCTATGACCAGGTCTAGAGGGGCCCTGTCTCCGGCCACATGGAGGAGAGGAACAACCAGGTTTATTGGACTGTGTGGATTAAATGGCCTGGCATCCCTTCCTCCTCCTACCTCCCCCTCAAAGATGGGGGAGAGGAGCTGTGTACCTTGCCTGGTCTCTTGGATGACACTTTTGTTGTGACACTGCTGAATGTCAAGGAACAGCAGGTGCTGATGGTGATCACAACACCAGTGTGCACCAGTGGCAGCATCTCACCAACAGAAACCCCCTGGTGCCCTTTCACAGACTAATCTGTCAACTGGAGAGCCAAGGAACGATCAGCAGGGCCCACTCACCCTTTAATAGTCCCATATAGCAGCGCAAAGTTCTAATGGAAAGTGGGCACTAACAGGAGATGATCGTGGCCTGAATGAAGTCACCCTGCCAGAGTGTTGCCGTTCTGGACATGCTGGAACTTCAATAGCAACTTGAGGCAAAGGCAGACAAGTGGTAAAGCACAGCTGATATCACTGATGGATTTTTCTCAATCCCTTTGGTGGCAGAGTGCTGGCCAGAGTTTTCTTTCAGTTGTGGGTACGTCCAGTACACCTGGAATTGACAGTCCCAGGGGTGAACACACAGCTCTGCCATCTGCCATGGACTGATCCAGACTGCACTGGAATAGGGTGAAGCTGGGGAACACCTGAATACATTGATGACATCATCATGTGAGGTAACAGAAGAGGAAGTTTTGAGAAGGAGAAGAAAATAGTCTAAATCCCTTGGAAAGCCAGTTTTGCCCTAAAGCAAAGTAAGGTCTAGGAACCTGCTGGGGAGATCCAGTTTTTAGGAATAAATTGACAAGATGGATGAGAGATGGATGGTTGTCACATCCCAATGGGTGTGATCAACAATAATAGCAATTCTATTTCAATTATTAAACTGGTCTTATCTCAACCCACACCCCATGGAGAGTGAGATGGGTGAGTCAGCAGCTGCATGGTACTTATTAGTTGCTGGCGGGGGTTATACCCTGAAAAGTCAAGAATCAGTAAAACTAGTATGGCATATAACTGGGAGCTGATTTGGGCTGTAAAAGTAGCTTTTGGAAAATGAGAATATCTTAAGTAAGCTAAAAAAGTCAGTCCTAGGACAGTGAGATTTTTCATTCCCATGGCACTAAAACAGACTTCTGTAAAGCTTTCCTCCACTGAAATTAGCTATTTTATTTTTGTACTAATTAATCATATCTTTGTATTCAACTAGGACAGAGTATGTTTTCCTCTGAACTTACTAGCAATTATTAGAAATTATAGGGAATAATGTTTCTTATGCTGTTACCTCAATTGTAGTTGCTTATGCTAATGCTAACATTTAGTTTTAAATACAGAGGTTTTATTTTAACTGTGTAACACTTGGAGGAAGATGGAATCTTACAATGGAGGTTTATGTTTGTTTCTTTTTAGAAAATAGCTTTAGACTATATCAATGTGGCAATTATCTTTAATGAATCCATCATGATTGAATGCATATGGAATGTTCTTAATATGCATTGGGTAAAGAACAATAATTAACCAATTATAGGACTAATTTGTCTTTAAGCTGTTTTATTTTGTAGTAGTTTATCTTCAAACCTGTCAATAACTTAGAGGGTATAATGTAACATTGTTTTGAAAATGGTTCTTGTATTGGTTTAAAAAAAAAAAGATTGTGAAAGTGTTTGGCTGCATGTATGTACCGCAAGTGACTCGTTCATTTGTAGACACCTACACTGTAGAGCTCTGACACAGGCACAGGAAATCTGAGGTTTAGATTCCCTTCACTTTCACTTGAGTAAGACAGATGTTTTCAGGCGGGAATTATTCCACCCTGAAATAGGCAGCTATCAAAGCCATACATACCAAGTCCTGTCATAATTGGCAAAGAGAGCATAGCAAGCCCTTAGGAATAAAAGCCAACACATAAAGTGGGTGAAGAGAAAGTATATTCCTCATGGTGGAGCAATATTTTTTGAAAACTCAGCCTACCTGTGTTGTAGTGCTAGGTTTAGTTTAGCAAGCTGCAGGTTTCCCTGAGAGCTCAGCGGAGCTGCTTAGGGCAGTGTGACCATTGTCGCCCTCCCGCTGTCCATTTTGGACAATTCCGTGGTTTTGCTCCAGCAGCTCTCAGCTCTACAACACAGAGTGAAGGAGGCGAGAAGGGTCTCTCCATGAGGGTTTGAGAGGACTTTTAATGGCTACATCTTGTCCCGGCGATCCCCAAGGCAGAGAGCCATCACGATCCCAGAACAGGGGGGTTTTCTCAGATCGCAGGGGCGGTACACGGGCAGAGTTGGGGTACAGGAACCAGTAGGGAGGACCCGAGGGAGTGGCCAGGACTAGGGGCAGGGGAAAGTGGGGGGGGAAACAATGTGAGAGGCATTTAATAAATGAATCAGTGGGAAATACAGCACCACATACCTCAAATCTGGGAGAAGATGCAATGGAGCATGCACCCCTGTATTCTGTGTTTCGTTTCGCCTGTGCACCTGCACCTGTCCATGGTGTGTGAATGTCTGTGCTGTGCTAAGGCTCCTTTGTATTAATTACATGCCTACACCATCTCTCCTCAGCAGTTCTTCACTGGTGTATGCAAAGGAATGAGATCAGGTTGAGAGGAGCTTTTATTCGTCTCTGTCACTCTGTGAGGCTGCACATAAGACTTTGGTGTTGTAAGGATGTTGGGAAACTGGAAAAGTGTTAATAGAGGGCTGCTGCAATGAGCAGGAGCTGGAATTCGCATCCTGTGTGAGTGATGTTGAAGGAACTGGGCTTTTCCAATTGTGAAGAAATGCCTTGAAAGCATTTAGAGATATGGCAAGGTCTTGTAAGTAGTGATGGAGAATATAACAAGTGGCAACATAAGATGGTGTATGAGAAGGTTTAGGCTGCACATCAGAAAAAGAACTTCAGTAGGTGGATCATGTGGCACTGGGACAGGTCACCCAAAGTCCCCATTCTTGAAGGTTTTTCAAGACTTGGCTTGATAAAACTCCAGGTGACCTAATGGTACAATGTTGGTAATAGTCTTGGTTTGAGTGGAATGCTAGATGGACCTCAGATTTACAGGGTTCCATGTCACCGTTTCTATGATTTTGTGCTTTTCCTTTTATAAGATGATGTTGCTGTGATGTTCCTTCTTTCTGACTCGCCCTCAGCTATGTAGAATGATATTACTTCTTGTTTGCAATCCAAGTGATTGCACTTCAAAAAGCATTAAGGCAAAAAGATGAGAAGGAACTGGCATTCTGCCTCTCCTGAAAGGTCCATGTGTTTTGGTATTAACATTTCTGAAAGAATCTGCAGCTGAAATTTTTTTCTGTCGGTGGTAGCAAAGGTCTCAGTCTATAAACTGCATGGGAAATTTGCAATCACAAAATTGTGGTTTTAATTGCAAGGTAGTAGGAGAGAATGATAGCTTTGGACCTCCACTGTTTATGCCTTTCTGTGTGTGCTTAGAAGCAGACAGGTAATCAAGGTACAGACTTAAACATGGATGTTATAAATTTACTTAATTCCTACTACCCAAGGGACTATTGGTATAGTAAAACACTAACAATTAAAACTTGCACATCAAGCTTTGTGGCTCCAACAAATCCTCTAACTGTAGCCTGAATAAGATGCCAGTAAAAAAAAACTTAATAGTGTCCTCTTTACTAATTAAACAGTCTAACTCAGTGTCATAACCATTTAAATCCTAGGGAATGTCTTCTGGAAAGAAGGTAAAATACAGTACTTGACTTCAACATGCATCTGCAAAAGGTTTTTAAAATTGTTTGCTTTTAAACCTTGGCTGACAAAATTCTGGAGGAAAAATGTTGTTTGATAAAGTTTATTTGGAAAGCAGATGCTTGCTGAGTCAGAGTTCATGGGATTAGAATATTGTACAGTGATTATATCAGGCAGCAGCTGTGGCTCTGATTCATGTGCCAGGTTTGCATTAAAAAAGGGTATTTCTTCTGGGACCAATCAAAAATACTAATATTTGATCAAGGAATTACTAGCTGAATCTTTATTAATTGCATAGTGAGCTGTTCTGTGACCTTTATTTAAGATTATTCTTCAGTGGCTAAAAATTAGCTAATCTGTTTCATTTAGAATAGACTAACCTCGGAAATATCATTAGGAACTAAGCATCTGCTCATCAATCAAAAAAACTTTTAATGGGAAGAGCTCTTAGTTGATACTTCTTAAGAAGACAAAAGAGACTCCCAGATGAAGTAAGTCCATCAAAATAGCAAATGAAAATTAAGGATACATCTGGATTTGATGCAAAGGTAAAGATAAAACTTCATTATGTAGGATGGAAGTAATTAAATTGCTTTTTCAAGTTACTTTGGGGATCCAGAGCATGTTTTCGTAACCTCTGCAATCTTGAGAATAACAGGTTCAATAAAGATGGAATTTCACTGTAGGCTTTTATTTACTTTATTCACTACACTTGCTCAATAAATCATGGAAGTGACTTCAATGTCCACTAGGTATGTCTTGATAAAAGATAATCATAATTCTTTTCAAAAAATATCAGACTCTGGTATAGGGAAGGCAATGCCAATTAAAATGTATAAGCATTGCTGTGTGTCTCACTCTCTGCTGTGCAAAGCACGTTGACTTCAGTGAAGGCTCTAGTGCAAGGTAGAGGTGAGGCTAAGTCAGCATTCCTTATTCTCAAGGTTCTTCTTCATCAGCCTACAATTTCTCAAGTTTAGTGTATTTGGGATTCCCTTTGCCAGCTCTATTGCCTACCAAAGTATGAATTTGGAATTTTTCCACAGCACTAATATATTTTGCAGTCATAGGAAAATAAATATTTTTTGTTTATTTTCATGGGCTCTTTCATTTTCATGAACTCTTCATTGGTTTGTGAATTTAATTTCTTCCAAAAAATATTCTTTAGAAGTAGAAAATATGATTCTCTGCCCTAAGATGTTAAGAAATCATGGTCATTTTTGTAGGAGGCAGATTAAAAGCTGGAAAGAAGGGAAGATTCTTACCTGTTAACTGTAAGCTTGTGAGTTACTTGGACTAGCAATCTGGTTGTGTTTGGCTTTTTAGAGAGTGAGCAGAAAGGGGCTTCAGAAACAGCTCGGGGGGTTCCAAAATGTTGTGATCAGCTTTTAAGATAGGCCTTTCATTAAGTTACATGTGCATTTGAAATTGGATGAAAACAAAAATTATTCTCTTGAGTTTGTACACTGATTTTATTTTTAAGCACTTTCACAAAACTATACATTGTTGAATGAGCCAGTTGATGGGAGTATTTTGCCCATTCTTCTAAACAAAATGTTCCTGGTACAGCAAGCTGGAGGGGTATTTCCCTGTTTTGTTTCACTTGTTAGTCTTCAGGCAGAAAAATGAGTAAGAAGTACAGCACTTTCTTTCACCGGGAGTGCATGTGGCATGAGGGTGTTGCCACTGTCTGATACACTGTTGAATGCAGGGGGATTTCTTTTTCTCAGTTTTTCAATTTTTCTGCTTGAACTGCATAGA
Source organism: Corvus kubaryi (assembly GCF_017639235.1). Lineage (NCBI taxonomy): Eukaryota > Metazoa > Chordata > Aves > Passeriformes > Corvidae > Corvus > Corvus kubaryi. The sequence goes on along the minus strand of NW_024580667.1, from coordinate 36,129,291 downwards.
AAACCTACCAGCAAACATACAATAAGTATAGTGATGAAAAACTTAAAAAGCTGTAAATATAAAAACAGAATTCTCTGCTTCACTTTACTGCTCCTTCCTTTTTTCACAACCATATATTGCAGTCCTTAAGAACATGTTTCCAGTGTACTCATTTTCCACTTGGGGTGCATGCTGGAAAGTGAGCAAGGGTGCAGATGGAGTTCAGAAGTTTCAAGGTCCAGAATCCGCTTGCTTGTTTTTTCCTTATTAATGTACACCCTATTTGGGTTTTGATAAATGTAATTTCTCTCCATTTTGTAGCAGCAAGAAAGGAAGGACAAGTATTTTTGACTGGTGGAGGTGACATTGTTTGAAAGGATCTTGGCTGCTCTAGCATTTCCTTGTGGTTGGAGACACCATCTAGGAGAAAAATGCAATGCTCCTGCTGAGCAGGGAATGTGCAGTGAATTACACCTCAGTCAATGAGAATATCTGTTTCTCTAAGCACTTCACCTTATGTCTTGTGGTCTTATTTTGGAAACAAAAAGCCAAACACACAAAGGCCCCCCTGCCATTTGCAGCCGTGTTTGGAATTTGCTCAGGTAAGCAGAGAAAGCAGAAGTCATCAAAGGCGTATGCAGAATTATCTCCAGTGATGCAGGGGTTCTGTAGAACAGCAGCTCTGGCCACACACTTAAATGTGCTTGCAGGGACACAGCCTGAACTTTGTCCTTTCTGCTTCAAAAGTGGGTTTAGCTGCAGATTTAACAGGGTCTTTATGAGGCTGGAGATTTTGCTTGGCTTGGTCTTGTTTTGTTTGGATTTTTAAATTGTAGGGCAAAACCTGCAGTTCTGTTCCAAAGCAATTAGACTGCAAACTATATATAAACCAACAATATTTAGGAAAAAACAGCCAGTGGTTTATTTCCTTTTCATCGCTATTTCATCTCTGCTATTTAAATACAATGTAGTAGTCTTGCTAGTAAGACTGTGAAGAATCTGATAATCAAGGGTCTTTGAGTCTATAAATTAAATCTTTTTAGTGACTATTGAGATTGTGTTTGAGCTCTAGAGGATTTACAACAGATGCATGGCTTACTAAACAACCCTAAATTATGGTAAGTCTATGTGTTTCTCTCCTACTATAGTTTTGAAGCTACTAAAAGGATCCTATGAAAAGGAAATACACATTTTAAATTCATCTAAATAAATAATCTCAATGTTCCTCTGTATAAAAAGACACATATAAGCACTCAACATTATGTCCATAAATATGACTACATCAACCCTCTTGTTACCAGGAAGCAAGGAGATGAGAATGTGTCTGTTGTTCTTGCTAGTTTTGAGTTTCCCATCAAATAAATCAATACCAAACTTTTGAAAGACACAGAGTTGTTTTGGTTTTTTTTTGTTTTTTTTTTAAACTTTCTCGCATATCTTCTTTTGGTTGATCCTGGCCTCTCTTCTCATTAAAAGACTGGTAGATCCTAAGCGGGACTGCATTTGCATTTCCCTTCAGCCATGTGATTGCCTGCTGAAACTTGCAAACCTACATTTTGCCACACTGTTTGCAGATTTGCTTTTGATGCATATAAATGCTACAGAATTTGAACTAATGCACAATTTGACAGTTGTTATGCTTTAAAATAACTGGTATGGGGTTTTTTGCTGTAGAACTGGGAGAAGGAATTAATGAGAGATATTTTTTCATTTGATGTTTTAGCGCTAAGCTGCTCTGCACTTTTTATGTCCTTTTTTCCTGAATTCTTCCTTATCCTACCTAATAATTAATAACTGCAAAAAATGGCTTATACTTTTAGAAAGAGATGAGGTTTCTTGTTCTGATAATACATGGTAGACCAATTTTATTTTGCACTGTGTCTGTTGTACAGTTTGTACCTCAAGATTTCAGTAATTAAGCAAGGGAGGAGATGAGAAGGGAAATATCCTTGTGGTGAGAAGGTGCTCTGAGGTTTCCTTGGTTTTTATCAGTGAAGACATGCAAGACTGCAATTATTTTTTCTTGTTTAATTTAAATCAGGGAGCTTAATCATATTTCAATGCAAAATTAAATGCTGGTGCATTTATAATTTGGTGTATTTAAAATTTGCTTCTGTTGTAGTAGAAGGTGTTTTTTTAGCATCCCTATCAATAGGGGAATCTGCTTTTGCAGTTTAGAAGGAAATGGTTTGGGGTTTATATGTATTGTAAAAGTAAGATACAAAGACTAACTCACTGCTATCTCATGCTTGCAGGTCTGTGATTACAGCATCCACTTGCTTTATTTTCAACAGCTTTTCATAGCAGTGTTTAATTCTCTAGGATCATTCAATTTGCTCCATCTTTCTGTCCTTGAAGGACTATGAGTCTGATTTCTGTTCTGATAAGAGGGTTCATGCAGAAGTCAAGGCTTCTAACTTCCAAAGACTTTGGAGTCCTTAGTAGCACCTCCTTCTTGAGATATTTAGTTAAACTTCTAAATCTGAAGTTTTCAAAGTAAGTGCCCTTCACTTTTCAAATATAATTAATTGTGCAGTGAGTTAGGACTACGTAAGGGTAAACTGTCCTATATGTGATAGCTTGAGTAATGCTGGGTAGAGCTGGAAGAAGAGCAATGGGATGCTCACACTCATAAAATCCTCCTTGCTTAAGATAATTTACAACACAGTGCCAAAATAACAATTAAAGAAGTGCTTTGCTGGTACTCAGTGTCTGTGTCCAAACTGGTCCTAACCATGATAGCAGGAGCACACTGTTTCTCTGTTCTGCTGTTTTCCTATGCATACCAAGTCCATGGAAGGGTGCTTTTGAGTGTTCCTGGCAGCCTATGAAGCTGCTTGAGTGCATGCTAGTGATAAGTATATCTTATCCAGGGTATGCTGAGGCTCATGGGCTCGCATGCATTTCCAATGATGTTTTTCAAAAGAGAAGAATCCAGCCTTGCTGATGATCCTTTCTTTTCCTGCTCTGACAGAAGTGAGAACGTTTCTACAAATGATTAAGCAGTTCTATTTGGTCTGCACATCACTGAGCTCCAGCAATACACATTATAATGTGCAATTGAGGAAATGGTTTGGGATGTTTTAAATGTAACGACCTAGCAGCTTCTTTGAAGAATACTTCATTCACTGATGTTTTCCAGTATGACAATGAAAAGTTAGTAAATGCAGTTTTAAAGACTCTGAATTTATTTACCTCCTGTTCTCATTGAAGAGATTCAAAGCCTGCAGGTACCTGTCTTTGAAATCTGTAGTATAAATGTCACATGAGATTATATTTTCAACTGAAACAAAAGTCTGCAAAAATGACATGTTGGACAGAGAACAAATAGAATAATATTTTCTGTTTATGGGGCAATTCAATTCCAGATAGAAAACTATGCTTCCTTAATATTTTTCTTCTCTTTTGCAAAACTGTAGGAAATCAAATATTTATCCTAAATGCAAACTCAAATAGCTGCCAACACTTTTAGAGAAATGAGTGGTACATAAGCATTTCATCGTAAGATTTCTTTTTCTTTCCTCAAAATTTGTGTCTCTTTGGGTGAGTATCCCAGACAAAATTTTGTTCAGAAGAAATAAATATGGCTATAGGTATTATAGTACCAGCAGTTAAATATGGTGTTAAAAAATTCCAGTGCAAAGCAAAGTGACTACAGATAGCAGCAATACAGGTGAGGCAGTAAAGGGTGAGATTTTCTGACAGCCAGAGCCACGTGTGGCATGAAGTTCTTCTGGCCATTCTCTCCTCTGTCTGCTTAGTCTTCTCCCTCACAGTAATGCACGTGGGCAGGTCTCGTCCCTTGCAGTAGTGCCTCTGAAAACTGGTTTCCCAAATAATGACTATTTCTAGCTTTTCTTACTTTCTTCAGTTCTAGCAGAACCAATTGCCCATCTTCCTTTGCAGGAGGAACAGGCTTCTATGTGAGTCTTGATTATGGCAGGCTTTTTCATGTTGTGGAAAAGATGAGAGAATCTTAACTTCACTAATGCCTTTTTCTTTTCCTGTACTGTCAGAAATGAGAATGTTTCCATAAATGATTAATCATATCCATTTACTAAGGCTGTGTCATAATTTCCTGTAAAAACATGTGGGAAGAGATGTCTGTCTCTATTCTTCATTATTATGTCTACAGAAACTTAGGAGGGCTAAAGAAGCTTTTGGAAATGATTTGATTTGTCCTGTTTGTCATGAAGCAAGTTCCAGTGTGGAATTTCTTCCCCAGGGCTGGCCGTTGTAGCTTTAGAAGTCTCTCTGGTGTCCATCCTCCTGGAGGATGCTGATTCAAAGCATCCAGGATTCCAGAGAGCTTGTTAGGGCAGGATTTTAATCAGCTGTATTAGTGGTCCTCAGTGAAGCAGGGCTCTGCAGGATTTCCTAAGTGTCTATTTCACATGCCAGAGATTATTCCCATAGTGTTGCTGGAACTTGAAGATCATAGGACCTATTCATGTGTCTTTTTTAAGGCAAACCTTATGGAGAAAGTCGAAGTTGTATGGTTGTAAGATTGTTAGCCTTAGGAAATGACAAAGGTTGGATGTTGGGATTACTGTATCTTCCATTTGTTTGCATCGTAGCATCACACTGGGCATCAGGTGGCTTCTTGGCAATCTCTGACAGTACTCTTTGCAGTAGTTCAAGTGTTGTCTTTGCAAAAATGTTCCATTAGAGACCATCTGTTTCTTGTAATTCATTCCTTTTTGCACTCTCTGAACTCCTGATTTTACCAGTATTAGTAGTTGTAGGCTGGGTAGTGTGTTGTGTGGTGTGGACCCTGACAGCATGTGGTATGTGGCTGACTCACAACAAGGTCAGACGTGTAGGTACAGTACCTAAATGTGTCCAGAATATGCACATTGAGGATATCTTCCTTAAGTGATCATGCATTCTATTTACCGTTTAGTGGGGTATTTTCCATTTCTGTTTCCAGTGCCCCAAAGTGCAAATTATTGTGTGTCCATGAACAGGGAATGGTGCTTGTATTTCTTGTCCATTCATAGTGTTTTATGGCTTGTAGTTATAGTCTTATGTCAGAGAAGTGCATTGGCAGAACAATTCTTAAAATACAGTGACAAACTCAAAAATCAGCAAGCTTTTACTCTCTTTTCCCAGTTTGTGTTTGGGGTGCTTGTGTTATGGAAGCAGTCAGATAATCACAAGTGATGTGAGCACGGTGTGCCATACCCAACACCCCTCTGGCTCCTTCCTCGAGGACTCTGGCATGACGAAAAGCTAATCTCCAAGAAAAATTGTAAGTATTAAAAACAAATGAGTAGCTGCTGTGCTCCCTCTATTTCTCACTTATGACCCTTGTCTAGCCTCCTAAACAAAAGAATGTAGCAATCTGTCACACAAAGTATTCTTGGCATCTCCAAAATGAACTTCTCCCCCCCTCTTTTTTTTTCTTCTTACTTGGATTTAAGTTCTTGCATAATTAAAATCTCTTTGACATCCTGCTTACAGTCATATCCTGTTGCAGGATTGGTATCCATCTGGCTCACAGCTGATGGATCTTCATGCAAACCCACTCTCCTCACATCAGACGCCACTTGAGAGCCCACGACCTTAAATATCACCACAGCTATATTTTTTAACCCCCTACCAAGAGTAATCATAGAATCTCTTGACTTGGAAGTGACCCACAAGAATAATCCAATCCTGAGAATCACACAATGTGCCCGAGGGCATTGTCCAAAGACTTCTTGAACTCTGTCAGGCTTAATGTCATGACCACTTCCCTGGGGAGCCTGTTCCAGTGCCCAACCACGCTCTGGGTGAAGAAACTTTTCCTAATACCCAGCCTAAACCTCTCCTGACACAACTTCATGCCATTCCCTTGGGTCCTGTCATTGGTCACCCGAGAGAAGAAATCAGTGCCAGCTCCTCTACTTCCCCCCATGAGGGAGCTGCAGACCACTGTGAGGTCTTGCCTCAGACTACTCCTCTCCAGGCTGAACAAGGTAATTCACCTCAGCCACACCATATGGTGTCTCCTTTAGACCCTTCCCCATCTTTGTAGCCCTCCTTTGGATGCTTTCTAATAGCTTTATATCTTCTGTTGTGGTGCCCTAAACTGCACATAGGCTTGAGGGTGAGGCTGCACCAGCACAGAGCAGAGCAGTCTCTTTCCGCTCTCCAGCCTCTCATTCCTCAGTCTATATGTACATCCAGGGTTTCCCTGTTGTAAGTGCAGAATCTGGCACTTGCTATTTATTGTTCAACATGTTTAACAGGAAAATAATACAATGAATACCTGGCTCTGAGCCTGGTGTTACCAGCAGAATTTTGAGGGTTTTTATCACAGGTCAGCTTACATGACAGCAGGCCTGGTGGCTGCAGTAGGGTACACCTGTCTCAGAGGGGAAAAGGATCTCTGCTCAGGAGTTAACATGGCCTGCTGAAAGAGCTGTAAACTAGAGCGGAAGGGGGAAAGGGATAAATTAGGCTCACTAGGGATAAGCCTAGGGGTGGCACACTGACTTTAGAAGGACAGTAGCAGAGGTAGGAAATGGTGTCTTTAAAGGTAATGAAACTGCAGCAAAAGGAGAGGGAGAGAGGGGAAAAGCCAGTTTCTTGATAGAATGCTGCCTGACAAAAATAGTTGCAAGGCTCTTGCAGTTGACTCTTCTATGCAGTCTTTATACAGTGCTTTTGATACAGATTTCTGAGAAGAAAGACCTGAGTGGCTCTGCACTCCCATGCACAGTGCTGCCTCCCAAAATAGGTCCACCCTTCTCCACTTCTGCTCCTTCCATGCTTATGCAGAAACAGGAAATTCAACAGTGGGCAGATTCAGAAATTCATGGGCAATGGGAGTACCTTGGGGAGCCCTGGTGGAGGGCATGGCCCCACAGGGTCATGAGGTCACAGAGCCCCTCTGACTTGTTCTGTTCCAGCTGTGGGCAATGCTGCTACAGTGGCAGCAACAGCAACAGCAGCATGTTGGGAGCATGGTGGGTCACGGTCCTCACCCGGTGCCTCCTCCTCTTTCTGGTGGTCCTGCAAGCCCGGGACACCCATTCTGCTCCAACACGAGGGCAGGGAGCAGGAAGGCAGGCAGGCACCTGCGCCCAGCCCCAGGCTGGCAGCAGTGGGGCCAGGGCTAAGGCTGGGTGAGCCAGAAAGGCTCCATAGTGTGGGCAAGGGGCAAACACACCACGAGGGTTGTGGGAGGGCTGCAGCTACTTTGAGGGGATGAGGGGTTCCTAACAAGCAGAGAGGTGGGGAGTGACAGTGTGGGGCCAGGAGCTTGGCACTGGGTTCTCCACCACTCAGCGATGGTTAGCAGGCCTCCTGGCTGGGTTCCAGGCCTGATCTGCAGGTTGTGTGGGTGCAGCGTGACCTTTTGCTTCCTTTGAGAGCTGCCAGGTCACAGTCCCAAGATCAGCCATGCAAACCTGCAGGTGTGAGAATCCAGACCTGCCAGCGTGTGCCCTGTCACTACATGACCTCCTTACACATTCTGTATTCAGGTGTGACAGTGGAGAGCACAACATGTAATGGGTACGTCTCATGGGTGTTTGGTTGTAGATGTGGCCAGAGAGAGGGCTTTTCCAGCTCCTCGGATGGATTCTGTGCTGGTTCCCAGCTTGTATCCCATGGGTGAGTATCTCTGAGTCCCTACTGACTTCACAGAACAAGCTTTCCTTTTCCATGTTATTCATGCAAAATGTAACTTCATAATTTCCGTTAATGTCCTCATATAAAGCTGAAACAGGGAATGATTTACAGTACACACTTGAAGTTCCAAAGAAAGTCCTGAAAGACTTGGAGAAAACTGAAAAAGATTAGTATAACTCACTCTGTTAACTGTAGGACCTGAGAAGCTGAGCTGTTACCTTCCTGTGGCCTGCACAGCAGGAAGGGATCAGTCAGAGCCTTGCTGCAGGGACACTTGATTTCACACCTTGCATAGGCTGCTGAGCCACGGTGATGGTCCGGCAAAGTGTCTGCTACTAGCTGAGCTTCCAGATGAGTCCCAGGGGTAGCTACTGCTGCAGTTGTGCAATTACTGATCAGAGTTGCTTTGTGCAGATGTGAATATCCAGGTGTCAGAAACAGGTGTGTGCTGAATTTGTGTTCAGCTCATTAACAGTCCAGCTTCAAGGCAGGAATGACAACCCATGAAAGATTCTGCAGGCTCTTCTGCTTGTGATGGATTTTCAGCCAGCAGACTGATAGCTGTGGTGGGATGAGTGTGACTGTTGGTGGTGCTTTTAGAGTGTGTGAGGGATGTGAAGAGGAGCTAACTGCTCTTGAGCCAGGAGAGGGAGAGCACCTTGCCAGTCACTGGAGGAGAGAGAGCCTTTGGTTGCTGGAAAGGAGGTGCAGGCAGCTTCAGTTTGCAGAGACCAGCAGGCTTTGCCTGGGCTGCAGGCGGTGTTGTGAAAGAAACAGGAGCAGCTCTCTGAGGATAACTGTTGTCTCTAGTGTGTGGAGGTTACTGCCAGCAGTGTGCCAGAGGTGCTTGTAGTCATGTCTGGATGGGGTGAGAGGTTGCTCACCTCCCACCACACCCAGTTCCCAGGAATTTCAGAACTTTGCTCTTTTGGGAATGAGGCCACTTGTGAGATTATTTGTAGCACAGAGCACAGTAATGTGTGCTGTTTTCTCTTCTCCTGCAGGGCAAGAGGCTGGGGAAGAGGCCAAGACTCATGATCCTCAGTTGCTGAACATGTACTCTATTCTAGGGATTACAGTAGCCTCGTGTGTGCTGCTGCTTTGGATAATTGTATGTTGCATATGCATGTCATGGCTGAGGGAGAAAAGACATGTGAGTTGGCTTTTCACAGGAGTTATTTATTGCTGGCTTGACAAGGCAACTCCTGACAGTACTCTGCTGAGATTTCCCCAGTGCAGTCCTTTAACTGTCCTGTTAATTAATATCAATGAGTAGTCATTTCTGAAATGCATTTGCACAGGGGGCCCCAGAGATATGAAGCAGCACTGAGACAAGCTGATACTGACAGTCTGAAAAAGCGAAGATCAAACTAGAGGTAAAGGTGAAGCAGAGTCAGGAGAAAGACCAGGATGCAGATCTCCCAACTCTGCCCACTTGTTTCAGATGCTCTCTGGCTGATGGTACCTCTTCACAGGACAGCTGGGTATCTGTGGATTCACCTCACCCCACATCATCGCAGTGTCCCTGTATGTAACCAGTATCAACAGGGATATTGTGCCTCAGAAGACTGTGATTTTTTCAATGAATTTTTTTTTTTTTTGCCAAAAGCAGTGAGTTCTTGCCTGTTTTAGCTGTTTCTGTTAGGGTAAAATGCGCAGAGGTGGCACTAGGGCTGTATGTGTGAGAGAGACTGTCAGGGACCTGCACTGCAGTGTGGGACACCTTTGTACCAGCATCAGCTTGTTTCCCTCACTGGGGCTGTCATCAAGTCTTTCCTCCGCCAGAATGGGGACATGCTGGTGAGACATGAGGTGCAAAGGCTTGTCCATGAGCTTCCATGAGATGTTGCCCTGAATCAGGATTGTCTGGGTAAAGAGGGAAGGAGGTGCTGGGAAGGATGGGCATCTAGTGCTGAGCACATCAAGGAGGGCTGATGGGGTGACAGAGGCTGCAGGTGCAGCAGTGTCCCCCACCCCAGAGCTCAGAGATGACAAATGAGTGGAAGGCTGGAGCAGGGCTGGGTGAGAGAGAAGAGTGAAAGCAATGTCCTGTTAATCACAAGGGTGGCATTAAAAATGAAACTGAACTAAAAGAAATAACAATAAATATAATAATAATAACAACAACAATAATAATAACAACAATAACAATAATAGTAATAATAAATTTTAAAAGAAAGAGTTTAAGCATTGGAGACTGTCAGATAAGGGGAGGAACACCTTTGGAATACATCTGAAGTCACACTGGCTGAGTACAGCAGAGCCTGTTAAGGCTGATGTGGAGTCTGACTTGCAAGGGTCTATTCAGAGCATGTCAGATGACACAAGGGACAGACCCCAAAGCCAGTCTTACGACACTTCTGCCCTGCAGCTGTGTCTGAAGGGTACAGCAGCCAGGCAGAAAAGGCTTTAGACATTGTCCTAGGCTGCCTTGCAGGGCATTATAAACACCTCTTCCCAGCACCCCTCCCCCTGTGCAGAGCCCTGCATGTCACCCAGTCAGCCCAGCTGCTGACCTGACTGTGCATTCCCATTCTGTGCACTTGCAGGAATTTCCCCCAGTGCCTCCTTTTGCCCACTCAGGTGTCAGCAGCCAACCCTGAAATTCTCAGCACAGGGAAAGTGTTCCAGAAGATGCCAGAACAGTTCTCTAAGGACAGCTGTCTCTGGTGTGTGTAGGTTATTGCCAGCAGCATAACAGAGAGATGCTCATAGAGTTCTCATCTCCCACCACACTCAGTTCCCAGGAATTCCAGAACTTTGCCCTTTTGAGAATGAGACCTTTTGAACCACAGTCAGCAGGGGATGGGAACTGTGGCTCTTGACCCTCCATACAAAATACAGAGTCATAAAATCAGAATCTTAGAATCTCTTGAGTTGGAAGAGACCCAAAAGGATCATCAAGTCCAGCTCCTAGCCCTCACAGGACACTCCAAGAATCACACCGTGTGCCTGGGAGCATTGTCCAAATGCTCCATGAACTCTGGCAGGCTGGTGCTTCCAGGGAAGCTGCCCTTTGCTGTTTAATAACACAATATGCACAGCAAGGCTGACACAGGTGGGAACTGCCGTGCTTGTGTTTGTCAAGGCAGTGTTTTTTCAGGGGGTCCTTGTCATCTGCACCACCTTGTGCATGTAGTTCTGAAATGTCCCACACATTTTAGAAATCTGGACACGATTTTTTTCTACCACCCAGGCACAAAAAATCTCCAGGAGGAAGAACAGGACAGATCTGAGGGAAGAGTGCCCTTTTTTATAATGTATCAGTATTATTGTTGTCACCAGGCTAATACATTGAAGGCAGTTCTGTTGAAAAGCCTTTCAGATGCAGTGAGTAGCTGAGCAATGGTGTAATTTAATGCTGGGCAAACAGCAAAGGGTAAATTTCTCTGCACTCTGTAAGTTTGGATGTGTTCAGGAGTTCGTCTCAGGTTGGGCTATGCTTTTTTTTTTTTCAAGCTATCATGCATTTATAAAAATCTGTTTATGGAAATGCAAGAGTTTAATGAATAAATGAGATGGCATATTCCTTTCTTCATTTTGTGAATTACAGTATCAACATTTTAGAGCCTGTTCATGAATTAATAATTACTTTAATCAATAAAAATAATTACAGTGCTAAGAACATTTTAACAATGAATGCTTTCATGCCATTTCCACTCCTTTTTAATTAAAGCATGACAACTCATATTTACCATTTTCATCATGATCGCTCTAAATGGTGAAATTTGTCATCTTTGACTTGGGCTCTAATTATAATTCTTTTAGATGGTTCAAATTTCTTCTCATTGTTCAATTATGCTTGCTCCAATTTTATACTGACAAAATTTTCCTCTCTAAATCTCTTTCATGCTGTAAGAATATCTTTGACTTCATAATACCCACTTTAAATATTCTATGCTAGCCAAAATAAATGCCAATTAAATATATGAAATAGAAAAACAAATATAAACTGCTGAATATAAATAAATACAGTAGAAGACCAATTATTTTTAGTTAAAATGCATCTATCTTACTTCAGTATAGCATGAAATATTAATACAAATTTGCTGCAAATACAGAAATTGTAATAAGACCGTAATAAGCTTGCAAAAGCAGCATGCAAACCTAATTTTTGTGCCTGTGACACAGCCTCCAATTAAATGATTTCTTATTATTTTTTCATACGGAATCTCTTCCTTGCTTTTTCACTAGATAGCATGGCATTCCCTTAAATATAATAACCTGCTATGATAGTCTTCTTCAGCCTGTTCTCCATCACTTACTTTAGTATTTTTTATAATCTTGGCCGTGTGAGAATAAATTTCTTATCGTGGTCATAGTAAGATCTGTTTGCCTCACCAATGTGTGAGTTAAGGGAGTGAGCCACTGAGGAACTAGAGGGGAAGTTATTATGCTTGAGTTGATCACATTCAGGCAAGTAGGACCTAGGTTCTTAAATTCCTTGCTTTGTAAAATACCACGTAATGCTAAGAAATCTTATGACCACTCTAAGATCTCTTACTTATTTCAAACCTTCAGGCGCTTTAGGAATCGACCTAGCCTGGGGGCTTCCTCATGTGGATTCATTCCATCTGAACTTAAACATGTAGTTGTGGTAGGAGGATCAGTGCAACGTCTCTTTGTACTCCCTGAAGCCCACAATGGTTCCTTTTTACACCTTGCTATTATTATTTCTGTCATTATATGCCTTTGGTACAAAACTTCTGCAACAACTTTATTTCTGGTGTATCAGGTTTGCTTGCAAACTGTATAGTAAAGAGGTGTATTTGGGCAGGTATCAGCATGGTCCAGTTGCTGTGCCTGTCCTAAGGATGTTTTCAGTTGACTTTTATGGTTTTCAATCACTGCATAACGTCTGCCTAAAAAGCGAAATACCTCCTCCTGTGCCTGTCAGAGACTGTCACTTACAGCCAGACCGCTGTTTCAGGAATTTGTTGGGCATCAGTCTGCAAACAGATCCCACCATTTGAATCCAACCTCCATGAACTACTGTGATGGGACAATTAAAGACCAAATTACGGTGTGTGTGCATGGAGGGGAGTAAGTTAAATTGGCAGATGAAACCAGATTCCTGCTGTCCTATCTCTGGAGTGCTTGACTTAAAGTCATCACAAGGTTATTTCAACACAGTTTTGTGCCTGCGCTTTCCTGTAGTTTTAGAAGATCCATTAGGAAGAAAACAGCAAATAATTCAGTACAGAAATAGATCATCATACGGATTAAAAAATTTGAGATGCACAGTTCATAGCTTTGCTGCTAAACCAAATTTAGCAATCAGCATCTGCTTTCTCTGAATGACTTTTCCATTAGCTGCCTACAAACTGGCTTACCATACTGGAAATCCTGGGGTTAATTCCAGCTCTGGAACAAAGTGTGCTTCTGGGTGCCCACGTCCCTGCTGCCATTTACCAAGCATCTCTGACCTGTCCTGCTTTGTCTTTTCTTTTTGCCCAGTTCCTTTTTCAGATTTTTCCTTGCTTCTCCCAGCGTCTTTTCCATGGAGGTTCTTCAGGCTCTGTCTAGGCATTCCTGTCTGTTCTTGGGTGCTGCACTGTTTGCACAGTGGATTACACTGTGGTATTTAGTACCAAAATAGTAGCTAAAAAAGGAGCAAAAGTATAAAACTTGATAATGGTTATATTCTGGTTTTTAGCCCCGTTGCAAAAAATGTATATAAGTGCTGCTTTACTTGTAAGTGAGATTAGTTGGTGTATGAGACTCATGTTGACTTTTTGCGCACAGCACATCTAATTTGTGGTATATTAATTGCACTTGGTGTGTTAGCATCTTAGTGCATTTTAATAACAAAAAATTACTTTCAGAAATTGTTCACTTCATGTGGGTCTCAGAACAGAGGAAGTGTATTTTTTAAGGCATTTGCATAGTCAGCTTTTTTGCAAGGAGTATGGACAGCTTTGGACTTGATTGTCACATATGCAGACAAATAAGAGACAATCGCTGATTCCTACATTTTTTTTTCAGTGACTGAGAATATTTTTTTATGAAATCCAAAGCAGCACTTGCCTATACTCAGTTGCTATTTCAGTATGAACAGTAATTGCTTTAATGAAGCAGAGAGGAGCTCAGATACCTGTTTTTCCTGGCATGTGTTCTGCAAGATACTAAACACTTGAAATATTACACTCAAATCCAACGTCAAAATGCTTTCCTGTGTTATTTCTTGAACTCAGAAGAATAGTATACGTCCAAAAGGTAGGTTGAGCAAGTATTTGCATTTAGTGGATTTATCATTTGCTATTGGCAGCTACCTCAAATTATTTCAAGACATCTGAGAGTACTTTGCCATGACATGATACAGCTTTTCCTTTAAAAAAAGGCATAAAAAATAATTGCTCTATAAGATGTAACGTTTATGAGGTTGTATGAATGGTTGCATAATGTGCACACGGTGAAAGCTGCGCATTTCATGTTAAATACAAGAATGACTGTGCACTGGGAGGGAATATTTAGGAAACCATGAGAACTATAAAGGGCCATCTGCTTCATGCTCCGCTTTTATTTGCTGGATTAACCCACTGCAATATTTAAATAGATAATGAATGGCTGTTTTATCTACTCATTAGATTTTTCATGGCATGAACCTACCTTATCATCACTGTCCTCCCTCCTGTTCTTTTGGGCAATCCCCTGCACTGAGAGTAGGAGAGTGAGTGGGGAAGGTATGCTGTGTTCTGCTTACTCTGGCTGCTGACATGGACCTTCTGGATTATTGCTGCCAGTCTTCCTTTGAGCAGAAACGTGGAATTGTGGAATCATTTGGGTTGGACCTTCAAAGTTCATCTAGTTCAACCCTCCCTGCCATGTTCAGGGACATCTTCCAGTAAATCAGGTTGCTCAAGGCCCCATCCAGCCTGATTTTGAACACTTTGAATGGCTCCTAGGCTGCTCTGACCCTTTTCTTTGCTGAGATTAACAGAGTTGACAGGCTCAGTAGCATGAAGCTTGTGTAAAACATTTTTTCATTTCTTTCTATTTCTCCTCTTTTATACCCAACAGGGGCAGTGAAGGAGGAGTCAGTGTGTGGTGTACAGTGTGCTCTGAAACTGGATCTCAGTTTTGTGCTTTGCTGCAACAGCAGACAGTATTTGAGTCTCATAGTTCTGTAAATATCCATTACTGTTCTGCCTATCCGAATAAGCAGTGTTCCTTTGTTTTGTGAAGGGTTTCCAGGGAGTGTTTTTTAAGGAACAAGCATTTGAAGGTAGTAGGGAAAGCCCTTCCAGTGAAGGGTAATTCCTGGGTATGTTTGCATTTTTTAAAAAAGGGGAAGTGGTGTTGAGTGTGCTGGTGTTATTTTTAAGATGTGAGGATGGCTGAAGAATAATTTACCATAATATTATTTGAAGATAATAAACTGCATAGTAGGATTTACCTAAATAGGCCTAATAAAACATTTTAACCTTTCCAGTGTGATTATGGTTATATTGCAGAAGCACAAAGCAAATTACAGCCCAACCCTTAGAATCTGATGTTTGCACCAGAAATATGTTGCAGAAAGACATTTGAATATATTGCTGGAAGAGAAAGGCATCTGGTTTGGATGACCCACCAGCCGTGGAGTAAATGCAGATGATTGGTCCAGAGCTTATGTTTTCATAAAAATTCCTGTTATCTCACAGTCTCATTTCTGAGTGGAAACAGCCCATTAAGATCTCATTGCTAGGCTGAATGCATGGTTCAGATTACTGTTTTCCCTATGTGCACCACATTTGTTTACACTGAATTTCCCTTGCCATTTTATTGACTAATCACTCGATTTCATGGGGTTTTTCTGCAGTTCTCTTCCCTCACAGCATAAATTGCAGGCTCCACAGTGCTTCTGCCTAGAGGCAGACTGCTTGCTATCATGCAATTCAGTTTGAACTATCTTATCATCCTACTTTAGCACCTATTTCTGAAATAGGACCTTATCCTTTGATTCCTCCTTCTGAGTTTAGTTTTGCAGGAACTCAAGCTCTTCTTTTTTCCCTCTCCTTGTTTTAGAGAAAAGAATATTAAAAATTCATGGGCTGAAATGCTTCTTTCCAAATTTCTTGCTCTGTGTGAAAGCATTTCCCTTTCATAATGGGCAGTTTCAGCATTTGTTTTGTTTAGAAAAATGACTTGCCAGAAAATGTATTTTGTCCAATTTAAACAAATTGACACTCTCATGCCTTGCTCTTCACCTTGTCAGCCCTCTGTCATCTCTGCCCCGGTTATTCTGCTGAGCCTCTGCTAGGAAGAACAAAAAGTCAAGTGTGAGTCCTCCTTGGACTCTGAGAACTTCAGTAGGAACATTTTATAGCCTGCATATTTTATGGCTGCAGGGAAATCGTCAGAGAAGGTTGGTCTCCTGCCTGCATCTTCCTTTTTGCAGTCAAGAAACTGCAGAGCATAGACTGGAAACCCATGAAGCTTCTTGGCAATACATCACCAGTATCCAAAGGGTTTATGGGATGAGATTTTTCAATACAAACATCCTTGAAAATTCCAGAGGTTGCTGTACACCCACCCCGTCAGATGAGAAAGGCACAAAGTGAGCTTATACCTGACCAGTTGTACACCGCTGCTCCTGCAGTCAGAGTTCAAGCAGTATAACTCAAATAAATCACAGTGAATAGTGTGGAGTTAACGATGGGAATATGATCTCACTTCCCTAACTGCAAGACAGCTCCACAGAGCTTCATTGTTCAGCAGAAGGCTTTGACAAATTACTAAGATTTGTTTCTCAGGTACTGGCTTCACTCGCAAGGATTACATACCTCCATGCTATTTCTGTAGGTCATTACTTGAAGTCAGATACTTATTTTTATTTTTTTAACCCTTTCAAGCCCTATGAGTTTAATGACTACATAAACATTAAAAAATGACTTAAAAATATGAAAAAATGTTGGTGCAGTTTAAAGATATTTGCAAACCCATTCAAATTAGGCTGTGTTTTCTCTGTGTAGTTATGACTTGTTTTGTCAGTCAAAGAAACTCTCAGACATATTTAATACTGGATTATGGTAGAGAAGATGACTGGTTAAAGGGATGTTATGAACTTTCAAAAAAAAGCAGGGCATCTTGGTTGCCATCTGGTACAACTGCTGCAGACAATAACATTTAAAAATACTTCTAACTGAAAGTTAAGTGAATTGGCTGTGATCTACCTGGCAGTAAAAATTATTCATCGACTTAGAATAATTATGAAGCACTTTTGGCATGCAGTAACTTTCCCAATTGCAATGAGTTCATGGACTTCATTAACAGTGGTCATAAAAACATAAGAAGGACTTCGGTTATTAATTAGGGAAAAGTCAGTTAAAAGTGAGAATTTATAATTTTCACAATATGACACATGTTCCCTGAAAGATTTAGAGTTAACAAGCAAGTATATTTTGTTTAATTATCATGGTTAATAAGAAAAAAATCACTCTGCTGTAGAGATTCTCTCATTAAAAGTTGGTAACGTTTTGCAGAAATGGTGAAGCCCTCTAAATATGCAAGATTTCTGATGATAGCTTGTGATCCTCTGTGGTTACCTGTACTCCAGGAACAAAAGGAAATACGCTGTATCCCATCCTCACGGTGTAGGGGATGGCCCCCCTTTGCAGTCACTATTGAGATTTGTGATGTTAGACTGTAAAATCAAGGTTAAACTTCCATATGTTTCATACAGGTGGATGCTCCGTCCCTGAAAATGTTCAAGGCCAGGCAGGATAGGGCTCTGAGCAACCTGCTGTAGTAGAAGGTGTCCCTGACCACGTCAGGGAGGTTGGAATCTGATGATCTTTAAAGTCCCTTCCAACCCAGACGATTCTCTGATTCTATGATGGTTCTGTGTTGCATGGTGGTGGCTGATCTGGTGACTCTCCCTTCTTCTCTCTGCATGTGCACAGCTGGATAGGAGTTACATGAACTAATTCAGAACCTCTAGGCTTTAGATTATGAGGCCAGAAATATGTTAATCACATTGGAAAACTGAAGTCACATCAATCATTGAAAGTGCCTTACAAATTTTTAAACCTTACGAATTAGTAAATAAAACATAATAAAGTCTTTAGAGGTGAAATAAATGAAAATGAAATACAAAGTCTAGTTTACTTTAATAATTATAATTGTTTATTCTGTGCTTCAACAGTATCCTATTAAATCTTAGCTTTGATTTGCTGAGACTGACATTTTTTCAGTACCTGAATTATAGTAGATTGCACAGTATTGAACTGAGATTTTAATGAAAAGGAAAAATTAGGAAAATGCATAATATGCAGCAAAAAAAAGTTGTCTCTGGAGCATTTAGGATACTATTTTAAATTTGCTTTTTGGTGCATTACCTCTTCTTCCCTCATACTTTTACTTTAATTCAAGAACGATCTTTTTATGGTAGGTAGAAGTACTGTCAATTCAGATCATGAGTGCTGTATACTTTTAGTACTGTGATTTTCAGATTTTCTTCCACATACCAGTGGGAAAACATTGGCAAAAGTCTTTTGTTTGTCTATTAGAACTTGGGAAAATATACATTTTAGATTTCCCTGAAAGTTGGAACCAAATAACAGCGTAAAGGTTTGGGCTGGGTTTTTGCCAGCTGATGGCTTGTCAGACTCCAGCTGTTTTGGAGGGTGAAGCAGGAGGGCACTGTGGGGCCATTTCGGAGTCTATGCCCCTTTCCTCCTTGTGGCCCCAGAGGATTTTGAGACTGTGCAACTCTGGGCTGACATATGAGATATAAAAACGTTCCTCCCAACGGTTTTGGTGCCCTTCTTGTGCTGGCCCTGGACCATCTCTCCACCTTTTGTCCCATTTCTAAGGCATCTAGTTTTGACGATAAAGTCATTTTAGCAGTCCCTGGTTGTCTTTTCAGGAGGGAGGCATTTCTGGGGTGTGCATCAGGTTACTAAAGGCAGATGGTTTTACCAGGTAGGGGTTCACCTTGCTTGAGAACAGTTTGCTGTAAGGACTGCTCCGGTGCTGTGGACAGAAAGGCATGTGGTTCATCTTCCTCTTCCATGCAGTTCTCTGACACTGTCTGAGCAGTGGCCCTCTCCAGTATGGCCACATGACTGCCCATAGCTTGCCACGGCATTCACACACCCACTCAGTTTCTTGCTATAAAGGCCTGTTCTTGTTTACTGAAGCAGAGCCATTTCAAGTGCTTAGAAATGCCCCAAAAATAATACTGCATTGCCCAGTCTGGGCTGGGTGGGATGAATGCAAAAGAAAACGGAGCTACTGGTGGGGCAGAGAATCAGATGCTGGCCCTCCTTTTGCAGTGTAGACAAGACTTCTGACATCTATGAGGTTAGGTGGGATTCGGGGTAATGTACTTTGAGATTTATGTGCCATCCTTCAGTGTAAAATGTACAGTGTGCCTCCTTCCTTCATCTTTGAACTTCTCTTGTGAGAGATACTGGCTTCACATACAGAATATCTTTAACATCTATCCTGAGCTGTACAGCTATTTTATGTCTAAATGCCCTCTTAGCTGTTTTTGAAATAGAGCATGATCCATTCATGAGAGGGGACATGGGAGATGTAGCTGTTGTTCAAGGAAACTGAATCTGAGACCTCAAGAGGTCCTATGCAGACATTATGTTTCCATTTCTGTTATTTTTCTGCCTTTTTTTGGTACGTTTTCTGAAGCACGGTAACAGTAAACACAATGCCTAAACAGGGAAAACACTTGTGGTTTTTAATTGCCCTTATTTTGGAGACTAAGGATTTGCTGAAGAGGTTTAGTGTGTCCTGTTGTCCAGCCATCAGTCTACCCCATAGGCAGGAGAGTGAAGTCTGAATTTCTGCTACAGCTGACTCCATTTTGTAATTCTTTGTTGCTTTTCTTTGGTTGACGGGGTAGATCTAGATTTCGTAAGATGTTTACTTTGGTGTCTGTTATGCTATTAATTTCCTATTCAGGTATCCAGAGAAAAGCTATGTGTCAACGTGAAGCATCACAGCTGCATCAGCATTACATTTGTCACTTTCTGTGCATCTAAGGAGCTATGCATTTCATTTGATAGAAAATAACAAAAAGACATTGGGGTAATTTTGAGGTGTTTTCATAATCCGTAGCGTTTTTGCATTGTATTTTTGTGGTTATAGCAGCCCAGCTTGCCCTTTATCTTGTGGGAATGTATTGCATTTAATATTTTTGAAAGTTCCTTTGATTAGACTTAAATGTATTATCTATCTTTGAATTTGATCTTGTCTTATAGGAAAAGCATAAAAATACAACGTAATTTATGGTTTTAGTAATTTATCTGCTTAAATAATATTCTCATTTCTTTTACCGTTATTGCTGTATTTTTGGATCCCTCTGACACTTGTATATGCTTTTTCAAAGAGTGTACTTTACTGGACCTGAACATGTTTGCATGTTTGCAATCTATAACGTAAAATAAAGATTTATTGTTTTAATTAATTTTCAAATTCATTCCATCATCTTAGCTGAACTTCTGCATAAAGCAGGACTTGTCAGTGAACTATCCAATATGAATTTCACTCTTTTCCCATTAGAGTGGTTTAGTGAAGAATTCAGAAGTATGAGTGATCTAAGTACTTTTCTAGGCTTTATACATTGTATGCAATAATATGTTTAATATTGTACATTTATCTAGTATTTCTAGTGACCTCAGGCCTTTAAAAATTTTGATGGATTAACTGAAATGTTTTCTCTAATTTGCAAAATTTTACCACCCACATTAATCTGTCCTTGAGAGAAATCACAGAATTTTTAGGGTTTTTTGTTTCATGGATTGGTTGGGGACATTTTTCCATGGGAAAGGTCATCAAAGTGCTAGCATGCTGCATTTAGTATTCTGAGCAGACTCATCATAAATTCTTTTACAAATTAAACTGCGGTGTAAGCAAAACACTTGATTGCTGAAAAATTGAAAAAATAATTTCTGTAGCAGTACTACTTATTTTATGCAGGAAGGCTATGGAAGGGGCTTTGGTCTGGAGATGTCATTAAAACTGGAAATGCATAATTAGATATGTGCTGTCTTGAAGTGGAATCTTGATGTGGATGTAAATAATTTGTGATCAATCCTAGTTGATTTTATTTCATTAAAACTCAGAATAGGTGCTATGATATTTTTTCATTTCAGTGGAATGTATATAGATGTTTTTTCCACAAGGCTTCAAAGTCTGTGTTTAAGGTCCAGAAGCCTTCTAAGATGTAGCCTTCTAGTGTATTTTCTCAAGTACAAGTCATTTTAAATGATGTCAAGGAAAACAGAGAAAGTTTTCCTGCCTGTGACCAGGACCTGGATAATGGCGTCTGCAGTTCTTTTCCATTCTGCCTCTTTTTATCCTTGGGTCCGCTATGCTAAGATGTAGGATCTCGATCATAATCTAGAAGAATACAAGATGTCAAATGATTGCTCATATCCATGTCAGCCAACTGTGTGGTCTCACTCAATACATGGTTTTAGTGGCCAAACCTTTCAGTGGCAAAACCACCCAAAACAAAACAAAATTAAGTAAATATTCATGTTATACAGTAATTACGCTTTGGAAAAATACCACACACCTAACAAATTCTCATTGATATGTTTTTTTCATTGCTTTAACATCAGGGGGGTTCCTTTTGTTTATGGTGCGAGGGAGTCTCTTAACGCAGTTCTTGTGCTCGAGGCACGAGCTCTGGCGTGCCCCAGGTCAGAGTCAGTCCAGCTGTGCTACTTCTGCGGGTCGCTGAAGCGACTTCGGCATCAGGAAGGGAGCTGCTGGCTGGGCTGGCTAGCTGGCTTCTTTGCAGAGGGAACACGGCAGGAGCCAATGGCATCGGCTCACGTTAGCTCGGAGACAAAGGAAGAGAGAGGCTGTTCTGGTCTGGCTTCTAACAGGTTTTTGTTAGAAGTTTCGCAACCCGAACAAGCTTGGAAGGTATGGAATGCGATGGGAAGTGATGGGATGGGATTGATCCTCCATTGAGGTTCGTCCTCAGTTTTGTAGGGGGTTTGAAAACCGCGGTGAAAGGGGAAAACAACCAATGAGTTACAAGCCAGGGGGAGGATACAATGTAACAAGAACCACTGGGGGGGTAAACTGAGAGGTGGGAGTTATAACAAAGAACCAATGAACAACCGAGTAACCGGGAATTTTCCCGAACCAGGGGAGGTGGCTTGGACCCGGGCACCGCCCAGGGGATGCAGCTTAGGCTTCTGAGCCACCCATAGACCCACCCTCTGAGTCTGCCTCTTCGGGGAACTCGACCCAGGGGATGGGCTGGGATTGATTGGCATCACGCTGCCCCAGCCCCGCAGTGGGCTGGGTCATACTGACAGTCTCTTTCCTGGGAACTGTGCAGCATGCCCTGGGGAGGGGAGATGGTTCTGGGGGAGTGTTTCTCATCTGTTGCCTTCAACCATTGTAAAGTTTTCTATGAATGTCAAAGGTAGTGGCCAGCTTTATTTCATATACACTAGAAAGCAATTAAGTTTGTTTCAACATGCATGGCAGTTAATAAGTTTGGGTCACTGCTGACGTGGATCAGATTTGAATTGGTGTTCTGGAGGTGTTTCCTCACTGAAAGCACCCTTCCCTCCTTTCTGCTTCCTGTAGAGGTTCGAATAAAGTACATGTGTCAGGTCAGGTCTGCTCTCAACTCGTAACCTGGGATTTGGGTTCTCCTTTCCCGTTCTCCCCTCCCTACCCCCAAAACATATACCAAGTCAACTTTTTTTTTGTGACTCTCACTAGGTCTCCAGCCACTGTCTGCTTCTACAAAACTGATATCTTTTCTATTCTTTGCAGGAGTTTGTGGCTTTATAGCTGAGGAGCCAAAGATCAGAAGTAGTCCTCTCTGTTTGGAGATAAAATTTTGCCTTGCTTTATTTTTCTGTGGAGTAGGGTCTCTAGAGGACCAAAATGTCATATGGCGCAATATGATTTTTTTGTCCATTACTTTTTAAGCAGTAACACTACAGGTACTCTGTTTTGTAACACGTCGGTGTAGTTACATCTTTAAAAATAATCTTTTATAATCAAGAAAGGAAACATCACACAAAGACAAAGTCTGCCTTCGTAACAGAGACAGAGAGAAAACATCTTTCAATTTAGATTTGTGTAAAGCCTGGCATACATAGTTTGCAGTGATTTCACTTTCAGGGAGAAGTCTTTTCAAATAAATAAGAACTTGCTCCAGATTCAAATGACAGTGTCTCTGTAAAAGTCAGATCTGATTTTTTGCCCTTTTCTTGACAATGATTATAGCAAGTGACCTGAATACGGTATGTTCCTTTGAAATGAGCAGCTTTGAGATACACTGAGGAGGCTCCTTCTTTTCACCCTTTGAAAATTAAACTAGCAGGGTCGTAGTGTTCCCATACCCATAAATGGGAGTGGAACACGTGCCTCTGTGTGTGTGCTTTTCAAACAGTGTCCCTGCTACAATGCTTAAATGTACTTAGTAGTTTATCATGCAACATATGCCAAGTTTGTTTTCTGTGATTTCTGCTAATGCCTTTTCAATAACTGAAATGTATTAATAAATAGTTGTTTATTATGACTAAAGGAGTAACCATATATTCTAAATTTATTGAGTGCTGCCTGGAACTTTTTGGTGGGAAGTTGGTTGGGAAAAATTACTGTCAAACTCATTTACAGCAGAAGTACAGTTCCTTCTGGGAACACAGGCATTTGTGTAATCTGACTCTGGCACTGAGCTATGCTGTATGTAGTGTATTTATGATTGAACAGAAAGTTTCAAACAGCAGCCTGTGAAATTGGATTTCAGATGTAATGTACCATAAATAAGTGCTATAAAGAATGCCTTTAATGCTATAAATCAGTTTTTATTGGTTTCAGCTATCTCATTCTGGTTATTGTATTACCCACAAAATCAATGGGAATCAAAGAGCTGGAATATATTTTATTTTAATGTCCCATCTCCCATGGAAATGGCATATGAGCCCTTAGATCACCTTTTGGGTAGGTTGGGCAAGGGTGATAAACTGCAGGCAATGAGAGTGTTTTCACAAAAAGGTCTGTGTAAGTAGTAGTTGGATAACACTTGAAATGCTTTGGTATGGCACTTCCTCTCTGTAACGGGATACTCGCCTGTCTTTCTGAATGTCCTTTCCTTTTGTTGTTTCAGTAAATTTGCCAGTTTGATTTGATTACTGCAGTTCTGTTCTTAAAAAAAAAAGCATCACAAAGGTGCAAGAACCATATGTCACTACTCTTGCACCCATAATTAGGAGTGCTTTGAGGGTAGGAGATGTGGTTTCTTTGCATCTATAAGCATTCCTTCTAGTGAAGGCTTGCTTGATCCTGGGAAAAGAGCAACAACATTTCTAGCAGCAGTTGTGAAGCATAAAATACAGTATGAGCTCAGTTTAAGAACATATTATTCTAGTGGAAGAAGGGAAGGTCATGTGTCATGATTCTATGGATAGATTTTTAAAACTAGAAACAAATACTATCCTATGAGAATGAAGAAATATGAAGAAAAACTGTTTTCTAGGTTTTACTAGCCCAATTTAAAATAATGTTTCCTCTGTGTTTCTCCCTTGCTTACATTAGTATCTCATGGTAGGATACAGTTACGAAAACATGCACCTCTGGAGCTCACTTATTCAGGACTGGAAATCAGTGCAGAGGGCAGAACACTTGACTTAATGTATGTTAGTAACCTTCACTGTGTTAAAATATGGAAGTAGAGATACACTACAGCTGGATGAGAGTACACTGGTAAATGTCTTCTGGAATATTGTACTACTTGGTGAGGTTACATATGCCCAACAGAAAGGATGACTGAAGAAGTAAACTTTTTGGAAGCTATTATATATGGGTTATTTACACTGTTCTACACGTCAGCTTAGCATTTTTCCTTGTCAGCCAAAGCAAGTGTAATTTATGTGCCAAAATTAAGAGGAGAAAGTAGACAAAGAGTAATGATCCCTGTGGGGTTCGAGTGGTGTGTAATAGGTTATTGTTGGCAGAAGTCTGAATACTAGGATGATGGTAGAGTATAGGAGCCAGAAGAGACGATTTACTCATCTTTGAACCTATGAATAGCGTTAAACTGCCTTTGAGTCCAAATTGCCGATGTTGACTTACACCCACATCACCTCACATTGGATTTTAAGCTTTTATTACAAGGATTGAATGACACGTTTTATTATTTGCAATAGTATAAGCAGTTATTCTCACTGGAGCGCAAAGATGTGTGGCTTCATGAGAGGGGAGTGTTAATCATTTACATGCAGATGTATGTGGTTATCTGTGGGAGTGGGTTAAAGAGATAGGTGTCAGACCTGGCTGCTTAATAGGAATGTAAGACATGAATGATACCAAGGAGGCAGGATAAAATGCCTGCCTGCCTGCCTCAGAGATGGTTGTAAAGTTCCCTATCCCTACAGTAATTTTACAGGTAGTGATTATAGGAGACATAATGATTTCATGCAAAATACAAGATAATTAAAGTGTTTGATTTGATCTACAGACCTGTGGTCAATTTGCAAGCCAGCCGCTGACCAGTGCTGCACTGTGCCATAGTGAGCATTGCTCAGAGTTACACTCTTGGTTTGAGTAATGCTGTGTCAGGCATAAGTTTAGATGGTCTTGTTGCTGCTACTGGTTTGGGTCCAACCTAGTACCTGGGATGATTGCTAAGTTCAAAAGAGACAAAAAATCTTTTTCGTTGATCAAAAAATGGTGCAGGAAATATCCCAGGGTCTTTGTGTACTGCTAACATGCAAAGCAGCAAATTGTAGCTTGTTGTGTCACACTTGGAGGAAGATGGGTGAGGAATGCTCTGAGAATAAAAGCTTACTTAGATGGACAAATGAAGGTCTTCACAAGTACTGAGGGTTATGTAAGCAACCAACTTTCTTCATATTGAAGAGCAGTGTAGGATGGTGGATTACTTACTTGCTTCTCCTGAGGCAGAGAATTTAGGTGTTACCACCTGGAACACAGATAGGACCTTGTCCTTACATCAGGTACAATTTCCTCAATCAGTGAATAAAGCAGGACCAGGTGCTTCTTGAGGCTTGTGTGAGCGCCTGGTCCTACACATCAACTAATATAGTGTTATAGAAACACTAACCCCCAAAAAACTCAGCAACAGACAGATAAAGATAGCTGAAGTGTACACGTGAGATTTTTGCAATTATGGGTATCACCAGAGGATAGGATCAAGCAATATGGTTTTGAAATATCTAGAAAAATCATAAAATATGGCATATACATGTGCATGTTTATCATTTGGTGCAGTGGCGTGCAGTTTAGTGCGGTGTCCTGTCTTCCTGAGTGGGGTAAACCCCTGTGCAGTTGTTGGGAAATGTGCTGGGAGATGGGAGCTGTGGGTCAGGCAGGCGTGTGGTCCCAGTGAATTGCCATCTATCAAAAGGTAAGGTGATAAACTAGAGAATTTACTGGGTTAGTCCCTTGGGTGGGTTCAAGTGCATTATGAGCTAGTTGTAGCTGATCATGGAGTCGGGATACTGCCATAACTGGGAGCAGAAGAGCTTTGGGCACACCATCCCCCAGGCGTGCTTTTTATGGTCAGCTCTGGTGCTGCAGTCTTACTTTAGGCTTTTAATTTTAGATCTGTCCACGAATTTGGAACAAAGACTCATCCTTTCCTTTTGCTTCTCATGGCTATGAAACCGAGAAGAGAGTGATGTAAATGACACAAAATAGCTATCTTAAGTCTGTCCTCTTAGAACTAGAAAAATGTTCTAGTCTCACCATAATTTTTACCATTTTATGTCCCCTCCATCTGAACACTGACATGCATTCTGATAGTGGTGGTCAGTATGAAATCAAGGATTTGCCAGTTTAAGAGGACAGATGCATCGATGGACAAAAGCAAACCAAGGGAAACCACAGGTGATCTCTGCAGGCCTCATCTCTGGTTACTCACAAGGATGCAGCACCATGCTGTTCCAGATGTGCTTTTGGAGCTGGGCTGATTGCTATTCAAGGCATTTCTGCTGGGTGCTTTCCTGGATGGGGTTAAGCATGACAGTGCATAAATATATGATGTTTCCCAGCATTTGCTAGTTGATGCTTTGTCACAAATTAGGACTGAAAATTACACTGGTAAGGAGGTCAACAGGACCAAGTGGCAGATCTCACGATTTTTCAGAAATACCACATCAAAATTCTCCATTTCATGAAGTCCCAGTGTGTCAGTCCATGTCTTGAGATACAGTGACAGAAAGCTTTGGATGCAAGGGTGTAGCCCATGCTTCCTAGAAATGCTCCTGTCAGGACAGTGCCTGTTGTGAAGCACCCGGTTTGCAATGCCAAGGAATCTCACAGCCTCCTCCCTGTTCCACCATCCCATGCATCCTTAGGGTTGGCCAGGTGTGTCAAACATGCAAAGCAAAAAAAAAAATAAAAGGACACAGTAGTGGGTGGTTACTGCACAAGGAACACACACTGCTATTTGGGAATACAAGGGGCTTGTGGCAGGGTCTCTGAATTGCTCTGAGTGACTTCTATGGGCGTGCTGCAGAGGGACACACAGATGAGATGTCAGAAGGTCATTGCTCGAGTGCTACAGAGCACTCAATGCATATTGATTTGAAAGGGTGGCAGGAAACAAAATTTGCAGGCTTTGTAGTATGTAAAATTTCGAGGTGTTAGCAACATTGTTAAATAGCTGAAGTAAAAATTGCCGTGCTGCGAAGCAGCTTAACTTGAAGTCTGCAGAACCAACATTTTGCCATTAAGCACCCACATCCTCTCTGTTTCTTGTCTGAAATTGCCATTGTCAGCTGCAGAAACAGAACATTTTCCATACAGAGTACATACTGTTTCAGGAAGCTCTACCAATTAAAAAAAGCAGTTTTTGCTCATTCACTCCCCTGTGCTATGCTGGTATGAACCCTTTTGAGGCCACAAGTCTTAGTTAAGGGCCTGAGCTGGCTGAAGGGTAGCCCAGCTCAATCCTACAGCCCCTCCACAGAAACCAAAAGTGTTTCAGCAGATTCAAATGCTGAACAAGCTCACTAGGCAGAGAAATGCCTAATTGAGCACAGTGCTTCCATTTAATCCTTTAGTTCATGCCTTGCCTGTCTTGAGTTTTTGATTCCCCATCATACATTAGATCACTGTTTTATTCACTCCTTTATCCAATTGTTGTTTTTTCTTCTACAAAATTACTGATTTTGGGGAGGGGAAAAGAAATCTCTTCTTTTGCAAGTCACAGAAGTGGCATTTTTTTTTGTTGCTGCCTGGGCTGCTCTGACTGTTCTTTCTGCCTGTTCTTTCTCCACCTATTTCGAGATGGTTCCTTTAATGAGTGGCGCTCCGCAGAGTTATTTGAGTAGGTCTGTTCCCTGGTTCTGCAGGGTGGCACAGATCAGAGGCTTTGCTTCTGAGCAGGACACCCAATTTTAGTTGACAGTTTTTCCTTTTTCTCCTGTAAAGTCAGTGGTGTGCTCAACAGTGCAGGGTATCCTTTTTTCCCCCACTTCATTCCTTTATCACCACTGACAGTGCAGAAGAAAAGATGAAAAGGGAGCTTCTCTGAATCCTCAATCAGATCTAAGCAGAATCCCGAAAATAGTAACACTTGTGTTGGACCAACAGAGTCAGCACTTTCTCCTTAACTGTTCTACTATTTCTCCTTTCTAGTGTTTTTTTTTACTAAAAAGTAGAAATAAGCTTAAATATTTTTATTATTCCATCCTGAAATCAAGCAAGTGTTTGAATATTGATAGTGTTTATCAAATTAATTATTTGCCAGTTAAAGAGAAAAGGTGAGCATAACCAACCTAGCTGCCCAACTGGACAAAATTTGTTTCTTGAAGTGACTGTCGCTGTTGAATATAGATTACAGAAGCAGCCTGTGTGACTGTCGTGTGCTGCGACTGAGAAGCTCTGAGCTGATGCTCTGGTGTTGGAACTCTGAGTTCTGAGAATTTCAGCCGTTTAGTGCTGACAGACAGTGATCCTCAGAAGCACACTGCATTTGACCTGAAGCCTTTGGAAAGGCTTCCCGAATTGTGTGGTAACACTGAGGTTGTTGCTGTGTAATTAAAAGTTGTATCACTGGCTGGAATATGTAGAGATGTAGGAAAATTAGGTTTATGGGATATATGTGTAACAATATGGAGGATTTTGGGTGTGGATTTGTTCTTCTTCTTTTCTCCTTCCTTCTTCACAAATCTGAGTGTTCTGGTATTGGGTCAAAAAACCTGCAGTGCAGATCATGAATAGTTAGTTATCGGATTATAAGTAAAAACAAACTATATGGCATTCCATAATTCCATAATTCCGTAATTGGGTAATTTGGACCTTAAAAGACCTTGGAAGTTAGAACTCTAAGAGCCATTTTTCCACCTTGTTAACTAAGAGGCACATCCCGTGCAGCTGTTCTACAGATAGGAATTAATAAACATCTAAGTCTGAAGAACAACCTAGCGCCTACTACCTTTTAATCCAAACTCTGAGTAAAAGAACTCATGAAACAAAGGCAAAGAAGAAAAGAAATGATAAAAGAGAAAATTAATAATTGGTGCCCTGTGTGAGGATCGAACTCACAACCTTCAGATTATGAGACTGAGGTTTCCCATCACTGGGTGTGTGTCATTGGAGTGTGCCCTTTCTTTTCTGTGTGCCTCTCTGGCTTTGATGAATGCCAGGGCAGGGAAACATGAGCTCTTACCTTTTGTCATACTTGGGTGAATACCAGTAAATTTCCCTGTTGATGCTGATACAGTTTTTCTTCAAAGTCAGTTGAGAGGAAAGTGTAGTCCAAATGAGGTCAGCAACTACTCCCTGTGTGTGATAAAAAAAAATACACAGAAAAAGGAACAGGCCAAAGGGCTCGATTGATGTAACGAAGTAACAAGCCCAGGCTAGAATTCTGCTCAGAAACTGGAACTTTTCAGGCATGTCTTAATGAGCTCAGCTTCACGCTCAAAACAAGAATTCTCAAAGACTCTGTTCTTCATCTGCCTTAACCTGCTGAACTGGGTTGTACTCTGCTGACATGGAGATGGAATGCATCTCCAGCATATATCCTCAGTCTTAAATTATCCTATTACACTTTTTGCAAAAGCAGTGTGACTTACTATTTTTCTCCAAAATGGGGTAAATTGGTGATCGTGGAGTAGGGTCTGAAGGTATTACTCGGCCTCTAAAATGAAAGGATTTTAAAAAAATCATTATTGCTGAGATTTTAATTGTCTCATATTTATCAAACACATAGGCTTTGTGTTTAAGCTTGATAACACAGGCATGAGGCATATACTCACCTTACCTGCTTTCACACACTTGCTTTAAGTACCTGCATTAGTGATGCAATTGCTTATAGGACCCTTCAGGATTAGGTAACTGAGATGCAAAAGAGACTTTGGAGGTAGTTGTAGTGCTAAATTAGTCACCTTAGCTTAATGATTAAGCTTTAATGAGCTAAATTGGTACTTAGCTCTTTGTTTCATGTGAAAAGAAAGACCACTGCAAATTATTTTAATTCCAAAAGGAGTTTTTAAAAGAATTACTGAAGTTGCAGGAAAATTGTCAAGGGGGATGGCTGCACTAGGCATGGTTTGCTAACACCTTTACCAAAATGTTCTCAATCTCTGATAATCCTTTGAGTTTATTCAGAGGATTGAGAAATGCTAATTTTCTCTTTAAAAACAAATTAGTTTTATAACCCGGGAGCAGGAGACTGCAACAGCTATTTGTAATAATGTACATGACAGTAACCAGGGGTTTGTACAATCATGTAGGCTGTATTTAAAAATAAAGTTTAAACCAACCAGAGAGCTTCAATTTTAGGATTATGGAGGGATTCAACAGGTAAATAAAATACATTTGCTTACTGGTTTCAGGAAACCTGATGATGAGGGAGTTTCTTGTTTAGGAGGGTGATTTGGCAAGAACTGCATGTATAAATCAGTAGTCCTGAGTAGTTACTGAGTAGTCCTGAGTAACCAGTGGCCTCGTTAGTGCAAGGGTGTTTTGTTTTGCAGAAGACTACAGAAGAAATATTTTCATGAAAAATTTGAAGGAAGATGGGGATGCAATTTAAAGGCTTTGCTTGCACTTTGCTTCCCTGCATAAGGGTCAGCCAGGGAGAAGGCATTCTAGAGAGAAATGGCAGGGTGAGTCATTAGGCAGAATGAAAATGTGGCTTATGCTGGGGTCAGGTAGTAGTTTTAGTAGATGAAAACTAATGCGATAGATGCGCACGGGGCAGTGACTCTCTGAGAGTCAAGTTATGACTTGGATACTGGCAGGGTAAGTCAAAAAACTCTTGTACAAGCCCTCCTTATCTGTATTCTGCTGTGACAATGATGGACAGGACTGATCCTGCCAAAGCTGGATATACAGGATAGGAAAGTGTAAGTGGATGGACTGGACTCATCATTTATGCACCTTCTTGTCACTACCAAGTGAGAAAAGGAGAAAGCCTTTCCAGAGGGCATTTTGTGTCCATCCTCATATGGATGTAAGAGGTGATAGAGATAAATTGGCATGTCTCTGTCCATCTTTACAGAGTGACTTAGTAAATACCAAATGTACGGATGTAGTTGAAGTACTGTGCTCAAAATATGGAGTAAAATCAGTGAATTTTGAAATATTTCAAGGGAAACACGTGTGACCCTACTGCACATTTTTTTAGAAATTGGGGGTAAAGGTTAAAAATAGAAATTTGAAGATAAAGGAAAAGGTGAAAGCATCACCTATTCACTTGAATAAGAGATTTTATCTATTGTCCTTCAAATCAGATAGAGGGAAGAGAAACAGGTATCTGTATTTAATAGAGGAAATTTCTGAAATTGTACAGTTGCCTATGGTTTCTAAAGAAAATAGAAGAAAACAATTGCAGTGGCAGCTGTAATGGTGTATCTGCAGAAAGCTAATGTAACAGAGTCTTCTGATTTAAGAGCTAACCCGATTTGCCCAGCATGGGTTTGAAATAAAAAGGAATCCTTCAGGTTTGTATAATCCTAGATAACTGAAGATAGCTGCTGTTTAGTGCTTTATCATCTCTCTCCTGCTAGGACAATAGAGACCTTAAGTCTTCAGTAGTTTTTGCTTGGGAGCACCAAATTGCTACTGCATGTGTAGACCTGCTGAGAAACAGTAATAGAAACCTTGAGGGAACCTTTCACTTCTCAGAGATTGAGAATTCCTTTTTAATGCCCAGCTCAAACATTCCTTTTGTCCACATTCCTACATTTAATAGCAGGCATGAGATCTTTACTTTTTAACTGAAAATTTTATTATTAGAACACCCAAACTGATTTATTTCTTTCAAATCATAGAAGTGTTATAACTTCAGAAATTTAACTTTCTTTTGCTTTTTTTGCTCTGTATGGGGGAAAACCCAGGTGCTGTCAGTTCAGGTAGTTAACTCAGTAACTGACTTCAGGTAGTTGCTTCAGTATTTTTACATCATTCCCATACTGGTAGACCTCCTGAACCCCAAAAATGTGTGGTTTAAATTATTATTTTTTTTTTTTCCAGAAATTGATGGAGTAAGCATACTGCCTTTGCTTTACTTGTGTGGATATTTTTGTTGGGTTTGGGGGACTTTTCCTTTTCCTTTTCTTTTTTTCCTTTTCCTTTCCTTTTCCTTTCTTGTTCTCTTTTCTCGAGGTCGAACTGCATGCATCTTAAATTCTTTGCCAATTGCTCTCTGTTCAGGAGGAGCCAAGAAGGCTGTAAACCTCCAACAAACTGAATGAGTACAATTTTCTTTTAGTAAATCATAGAATGGTAGAATGCTTTGGGTTGGAAGGGTCCTTAAATATCATCCAGTTCTAGTCCTCCTACCCCATGCAGCCGGACTTTGAACACTGTCAGGGATGAGGTATCCACAACTTCTCTGTGCAGCTTCTTCCAGTGTCTCACCACCCTCACAGTAAAGAATTTTGGCTAATACCTTATGTGTGCCTGCCCTCTTTCAGTTTAAAGCCATTCCCCCTTGTACTGTCACTACATGTTTTTTTAAAAAAACCCTGTCCAGCTGTAGTGCAGAGGCCCCTTAAGGTAGTGGAAGGCTGCCTTAAAGTCTCCCCAGAGCCTTTTCCCCAGGCTGAACAACCCCAACTCCCTCAGCCTGTCTTCATAGGAGAGGTACTCCAGCCCTCTGATCATCTTCATGGCTTTTCTCTGGACTTGCTCCAACAGGTCCATGTCCTCTTTGGGGCGTTAGATCTGGATGCAACACTCCAGATGGAGTCTCACGAGAGTAGAGTAAAGAGCAGAATCTTCTCCCTTGATCTGGTGGCCACATTTCTTTGTTGTTCGCTTTCTGAGCACACATTGACCGGTCATGTCCAGTTTTTCATCCACCAACACCCCAAGTCCTACTCCTCAGGGCTCCTCTCAATCTATTTGCCACCCAGTCTGTATTTGTGCTTGGGATTGCCCTGACCCAAGTGGGATTGCCCTGTGAAGAACCTTGGCCTCGTCAAACTTCGTGAGTTGCACACAGACACACCTCCTAAGCCTAAGGTCCCTCTGGATGGCATCTCTTCCCTCCAACATGTCGACCTCACCACACAGCTTGGTATCTTTGGCAAACCTGCACTCAAGTCCAACTGTCCATGTCACCAAAAAAGTTGTTAAACTGTACCAGTCCCAAACAGACCCCTGAGGAGCACCAATTTTCATTAGTCTCCACTTGAACACTGAGCCATTGACTAAAACTCCTCTAGTGCGACCATCCAGCCAATTCCTTATTCTCCAAGTGGTCCATCTGT
The DNA here is from genome assembly GCF_017639235.1 of Corvus kubaryi. Lineage (NCBI taxonomy): Eukaryota > Metazoa > Chordata > Aves > Passeriformes > Corvidae > Corvus > Corvus kubaryi. Next base: position 36,096,022 of record NW_024580667.1, on the reverse strand, counting down.
GAAGTCCGTGTCTCTCCAATTTACAGACGAGGGCATCGTGTGGGACAGTGTCTGATTCTTTGCACAAGACCGAGCAAAGAGCTCCTCCTGCTGGTGGGCAAAAACCCACACACAATAAACCCAGCAAAGAATTTGCAGTGAAGCTTGTGTGTTAGGTACAGACTGATTTTTTAGATATTTCTGCTTAGGAAACATATTATATTTAACTTTTCTATCAGCAAAAGGATGTGCATGTCCACTAATGCTGTTGCCCTGTGGTATTCATGATACTGTCCCTCTGTCACACACAAGTAATATAAATCAACATTTCTTGATACCTGTTGGTCTTTGATGGATGTCAGATAATAACATGTAACCTTATATGGGTTAAAGACATAAATATTGTAATTTTGTTGTCAATAAAATGCCTTTTGTTCATGAAATAATGCAGTGAAAACAAACTTGCTCTAAGTACTGTGTGTCTCATCTGCTGAAATGGATAATTCATTTTGGAGTACCAGCCTCAGGAAGCAAGCTGTGAGGGTGTTCTGCTTTTTGAAATGCTTCCCTTTCAATACTGAAGTTGTCAGAACTGCTGTACTGTGGAGTTTGATATTCTCAAGCAGAATGCAACAAATTTTGGTAATGGGACAGGCAGTGAAGACAAATATTGCAACAAAACTAATTTTCTTCTTTGTTGACTGAAAACTTCAGCCAAGTTGATTTTCACTTAACTAAGCTCCTTCTGTTCGTATTCTCTGGGGTGCCAACTTAATAACAGGACACTTCTGTGTCCTGAGACTGTTACCTGTGATGGGGGGCTGTATTAAAATGGGAGAAAATCCAAGTGGGCTTTACCCTTTTCTTAAGCCCTTGGATGGAAGAACCTAGAGAGAATCACTTATGAGAGAGTACAGGCGCTTCTGGGGAAGAGAACCTTGGGATGGCACTTGTGAGAGTAGTTGACATCCTTTGAGAGTGCTGTTTTCTCAAATCACACCTACCTCCTTCCTCCTAAGAAGGAAGGACTCAGTACAGTGAAGCTGAAGAGCACAAAGCAATCTGCCCAGTGTAGCTTTTTATATCCACTTGGAGTTGTCAGTTCTGTGGAGGACTGTTTGTCCTGTTCTGCATTGTTCTGTTACAAGGCAGTGCTCAAGGGTTTTTAGGAAGTATGATCATACAAAAATAACACTTTTGAAGTATCAGACATACTTGCTTAGTCACTTTTAGATTTATCAGCTCCAAAAATCAGTTAGCAAATCCTGCCCACTTGTATATAAGATGTTCTTTGAGATAATTTTTGTACAAGTTGAATCTGTAGTACTCCTACGTAACTTAAAAATACTTAGTTCCTGCAAAAGTACTTTAAAACCAAATATAGTGAGTAGGCCTGATTTGTTTCTTAAAACTTCCAAGACACATGCATTTAGTTTTTCAGTACTAATGCACAAGGCATGTTAAAAATTCCTGATGTTTCTAGGTATAAAAACTACTTTCTTTTATACAGAATTGCTGAATGAAACTTTTAACAGCAAAATATTCTCTCAATTTATTTTTTTCCTTTTTAAAAAAAAAAACCTGTGCTCCAAGACACCCATGGACACCATGCAGTTGCCAACATGCTGACATTTAGTGTCATTGAGTCATGGTAGTGCACCCTGCCTGGCCTCCAGCTGCTACTCCAGACAATGTCTTGGAGGAGCTGTGCATGGGCTGTCAATGAAGGTGCCCAAGCATGGTTCAGCTCAGAGCAGGAAGACCTCACTGAGCTTTCCTCTGGTGGCTCCTTCTAGCTGCTCATGAATGTTTGCAGCTGTAGCCATGTTGTGCTGTGCATTCAGCAATAACCTGGTCTAGATACTCAAAATAGGCATCTCCCTTTAAATGGGTATGTTTGACCTTGGTTTTCCTTTTGCTTTGTTTTCTCATCTGTAAGTTTGGATAATACCAGCTGTTCATCTTTCAGGAATATTGTGAGGATAAATTATTAGTGAACCACTTAAGTACTTAAGGGATGAATAATGTTGTGCCGTCCACAAGGAAATTAAACATTCTGTCTTTCTAGCAGGATCTGAATATTGTTTGCTAATCGAGGTACAGGGTCATACACAAAGTGCTGACTAGAGTGCTGTGCATCCAAATGAGGCACAGCCCCTATCTTAGATTAAAAAAGGGATGAATCAAGACTTCTGAGAGTGTAAGTGTACACCAGCACACGAAAAAGAACAACAGTAGCACAGTCCACCATAATTCTGATATATGCAACTTTTTGGCTGCCAAGTTACAGTTTAATACTGTTGTTATGAGGTGCTATATTTTGTGATATTGTCTATTACATAGACACACACACACACTCATCCTCTTACAGCCAGCTTTGTTAATGCTGCAGGTTATGACCGGAACATACAGTCCAGCCATATCTGGGATTCTGATAAATGTTAAAAAAAAAAAAAATTTGAATGTTGACTTAGGGACTTAGGGGGTATTTTTCATTGGGTTTTTTTTAGCACCTGCCTTTTAACATTGCATAAAAAATTTCTAGAAGGTTCACCACTCAATTAAACTTTTCTATTAAATGCTGGGTGCAGAAGCCATATATTTAACAAGTTTTCCACTCTGTTGCTTTACTGTATAAATAATATGTCTTCTAGAAATTTCTAATGCATGTCAGATATTCATGATGAAAAAGCACATTTGTACTGCCAGTTCAGAGATAATTACTTGCCATTAGGTTCATAAGAACATAAATTTTATTCATTTCTATCATCTAACTTGTCAACTTCTTACATTTTGTCTACACTCTGCCCCTCACTGACAAGCAGCAAATAATTTAGTCTTCCACCAAAATGATAATGACTGGCAAATGAAAATTTCATTGAAAGAGACAGCACATCAGTTGTACTAAAAGAACTTTTTTATTTTTAATTTTTTTTCAATGGTAATTCAAGTGCTGTCACTGAAGTGAATTTATTAACGTGACTTCTATTAAGCTGCTCTTATTTAGATGCTTCCTTGTTATTTAAGAGGTAAGCTATTCACGCTGGTTATTCCATCTGAAGTGCATTTTAACACACAGTGGTGTAGTCACTTCACTTGTAAGTTGTTTGAGAAAATAATGGACCTTACCACCATAACAAAGTTTCTTCTCTTAGTTATGTGGCACAAAAATACATACAAATCACAGAAACACCGAATAGTTATGGTTGGAAGGGACCTTTGAAGATCATCTGGTCCAGCCCCCAAATTTAATGGGGGATGCAAATATTTAGCATTTCATTAGGCAAAGCTCAGCTAGTTCCATGTCAATTTGCAGATGCTGTCTAGCAGTTAACACTGCTGGTTTCAATGTTGTGTTGTCTGTAGCTTAATCAAAGACTCTATTGCCTCATTTGTAGCAAGATCTGTAGCATGCTGATACACAAAAGAGTAGAAAAGATTTTGAGGTGTTGGAGTGTTGGGGTCTCCTCCCCCTGCCGTGTAGCCCTGGGAGAGGGGCCCTGGGGGGGAGGCACGGGGTTTCCCTGCCCCTGGTCAGCCTCGTTCCCCATTGTTTTGTGGTTTCCTGCACAAGGAAAGGACCCTTGGTCCTGTGATTGAACGGTTCCTGAGCAGAGCCCTGGCCATGCGGCTGGAGAAATAAACATCTCTCTGAATCATCTACCAAGAATCCGTCCATATATATTTCCTTTCCACGGGACTCCTGGTTTGATATATGCGTGTTACAGTAATCCCCACTGCAACATTGGAGAAAGCTGATGATTTGGTTATTATTTGGGAAAGACTTTTCTGGTTTTGATACCTGCCCATCTCTGGCCATCCAAAGAAATTGACCATTTGTTCCTAGAGTAATTGAAAGGAATTTTTTCCCCTCAGCTGTTGTGTTCTTTACATGGAGCTCTTTCCTATCTCAGTGATTGGCTGCATGAAGGCCTTAGAGAATCATAACTAAGCTGGGAGAAAATGTGCATCGACAGAGTTTACATTTCTAATAATGATTTGGGAAAATTATAGTATTAGAAAAATATACTTCAAATATTGAAAATAGTAATCAGAAAAATGATTAATATATGTAATTTGAAATCAGAAAAGGCAAAGTAATTCTTGGCCAAGTCTGTCATGTTTGTATATTAATCTGCCACTGGAGACAATCAGATGCAATTCAGGAGGAAAAAGAGCTAGAACTAGAGAAGCAATTTTCCAGTGAATTAGTCTCTGGCAAAGGTTGCTTAACAGGGGAGCCTTGCCTTTCCATCAAAGAAAAAAATAGAAGGTAAAAAACCAAAGTAACATCACCTTTTCTTCCATTGGGTGGTATTCTTCATAGAAGAATATGATCCAGTTAGTCCCACAATGCCTTCCAGCATACAAGAGCTGGCAAGATTTAGAAAACAAAGAATGTCCTCTCAGTGTTACGTTCGATATTGGTATTGCAGACTTGCTCTTATAATAGCAGGGAGATACACACATCCTCACATTGAGATGAAATGGTTTGTGAAATGATCATGCTATTCATGCTACGCATTGAGTACTTGAGAGTATCTTAGCAAACATACAGTTGGAGGCTATTAATGTTTATTATTGCCTTCAGTTAAAGTTTACTCTGTATATAGTAAACGGGGAAGTGTGGAGTCGCATGCATAATGCAAAATTAATGTAAATGCTTGGTGGAGCAAAATTATATCGATTCCCTATTTGCAGGGCAGTGTAGCCACGAAGGTTTTGTTAATACAGTGTTAACACAGAAATAAACTCACAGAGGTGGGCAAAATAAATATCCTGTGTCCTGGGGTTAGATAATTCTGTACTGACTCCTTCACTTTTCAACACATTGCTTGTGTAGATACTCTTGATAGTATTTTCGATATTTTTTTGTAGGTGACAAGTTAACATTGAAAGTACAGTACAAGCCTGAACAAATTTATTTCCTTTTGTTGGGTTTGTTTGTTTATTTGTGTTTGTGAATTGTTTTGGAAATCTTAATGTTTCAGGGGAATCCAGATCAATGAACACAGGACTTTGAGAAACAGAAATCTCTTTTAGGTGGTTTGTGCAGAATGCACACAAATTTAGCCAAAATACAATATAATGCATTTGCTTGAAATTTTGTTGCTGTAAACTTTCATAGTAGGATGATTCATTTGGTCATTTTCAATTTCCTTTTTCTGGGTGTAAAATTGAAACTCTTTCTTTAAAGAAAACTTGGAAGAAGGATTTCAAAAGAATGAAAACACTCAGTTAAAAAAAAAAAAAAAGGAAAAAAAGAAAACGTATGAACTTGCAGCTCAGTTCCTATACTTCTGTTTTACCAGAGCCCTAGTTTCTCCTAGTGCCTGAGCACCTGGCAAATCCTGGTACTAGCTGTGGCTCTGAAGCTGTTAGGATCAGCACTGGAAAGCCATCCTCCTGTGGAAACATCCACACCTGGTGGGTACAGTATGTAAATAAAGAAGAGGCAGAAAGGGTCTGAGAAATAACAGATCTTTATACTTTATACCACAAAGTACAACAAGTCATCCAAACCCACACAACTTGATATTCAGACATGCCCCTCTTTAACCGATGAGTCTTGGCTCTGGGGGCCATGTCCAGGGTTTCAGCAATGGTTTCATACAATGGTTTTAGTTGGAAGGAACCTTATAGGTCATCTAGTTCCCAACACCCTGCCACAAACAGGACCTTCCATGAGACCAGGTTGCTGAAAGCCCCATCCAACCTGTCACTTTCCTTCTCCACGTCATTTGAAGCACCTGCCACATGAGTCTCAGAAAAAGCAAGAGGAGCACAAGGAGGACATGTACCGGAGGACATTAGTAAATTATTTAAATGAGAAACACCAGACGTAGTGCTGAAATGCTGCATAATCTTGACAGCCTGGCTTTTCAGCAGGCAGGCAGGCAGTAAAGCAAGGTTCTTGCCAAAACATCAGGATATTGGGTCATCAAAACATCTTCATGTAGCACAACTCCCACAAACAAAATGATGAAATAGAAGAGTGATTCAAATGCTTTTTATGAGATGGCTTATCTACAGTATGCTTTAGAGAGTGGGTTTCGACACATATTTCCAAATAGAGGCTTGAAGTTTTTTTAAATGGGCTGATTAAAGTTTACCACCAAGGATTTTTTTCAGCTTGTCCATGACTAATTACCTCACTTTTGAGAACCTCTCAAGCTGGTTCTCTGGTTCTCTTCATTGTGTTTCTTTTTGGATCTTAGTTTTTACTTTTCATAAATAGACTTATTAGGGAGGTGCTGAAGTGTGGGGTGAGTCTGGTTGCTTGGAATATGCAGGAGTTGATTTCCCACATGGCCTTCTTAGCTGGCAACTGCAAGCTTAAGTATATTACTCAGTGGGTTTTTATATTATTATTATTATTATTTTATTTTCTTATTTTTAAGAGTCTATAACTGCTTCTGCTCACCACTTTGCAAAACTTACAGTTTATTATACTGCCACTGCTTGCCTGAAAAGGAACAAAGAAAGGACATAAGGAACAGGTCCATTGTATTTGAAGAAGAGTGTAGGGATTAAGGGAGGCTGCTGAAAACCTATGGTGTTACACCCCCGCACCATCTTTTTCTCGGTGTGTAATAAGAAGGACCATCACAATAAGTTTTAGGTCTGAGAAAAAAATTAATCCGAGGGAAAAAATTTGGGACTGTAAGTGGTCTGATTTATAGGAGTGATAGCACACAAGGCATCTGTCTTCCCACCCAATAATCCAGCTGTGATCGATGCAAACCTGCTTGCTGTCATGAGATGGTGTGTCTGGCACTTACCCTCGAGCACAAATTACCTCTGCTTGGTCAATAATGAATATACATTTCTTGTTTTGCTGTAACCACACACCTTTGATAGTAATGAAAACTAGAAGCAAATATGCATCAGAGTATGTGTGTGTGTAGAAATAAAGGCTGAGATTCTCTATTTGCCTGTAGAAAAGGGCATTTTAGGAAATTTCCCCATGTGATAAGTTTCGTGACAAAAAATAGAAGAGTTTCCTGTGATGTTTCCACAAGGTTTGTGTGTTTAGATTTAAGCAGCAATTCTCCTTCTTGCTTCCTTGCACCTGATTCCTACCTTCCCACTCCTGAAAGTGAAGAAAAAGAATCTGAGTGCAAATTCTCTCCAAGCCCAGCAGATAGGCTGTTACACGATGGGACTGCTTGCTTGGTTGGTTTTGTGTATTTGCTTTGCTTTGTTGGGAGTCTCCTGGGAAGAAAGCTATTTGTGCTTTAAAGGAACAGAAAATGACAAGTGCTGGTGAACCTGTTGGGCTCTCAGAGCACTGAAATGGAGTAAAGTGGGCCATTTCTACCTAGCACCAGCATGCTGACCTCAGCCTGTCATTTAAGTGGTTTAAGTACTCCTTAGCTCACATCAGTGAAAAAATATTAAGGTGTTCAATACAAATTTCTGGGAATGATGCTGCAGAGATTAAAAGAATAGGACAGTACTTGTCATTAGCATGCCCAAAGCAGATTTGTTGAAAGAAAGTGGCAACAGAGGCTTGCTGAATCATTAGTTACAAATAAATGGTATTTGATCATGTTGAAATTTTGCATAAACTTATGAAAACAAATTAACTACTTTACAGTTATCAAAATATATAACTTAATTTATCCTGCAAATGAGAAGAATAAATGCCTATTTGGAACATGAAAAATAATCACACTCATTCTCTTATGTAATTTAAAAAATTAACTGATGACTTCTGTGACTTTCCTGTGCTTTCATTCTTTTACAGGACTTAATCTATGTAGTATGCAGCAATGAAAGGGCAGTTTTATTATGAGTGGTCTGTTTCTTAAAACACAGAAATGCAGCTGCTTTCCTTTTAAAATGCTTTTCATTTTTCCACTGATTGCATATTCCTGGCTAGTGCATGTTGGTGTAGTAGTCTGAGAGGTTACATTCTTCTTTTGAGAATGCCTGCATTTTTGTTTAATCGATAGCGTCTGTGTGCTGAGGAGCTGGGGAGCGGTTACCGAACGCAGTCTGTGTGCTGAGACTGGCATGACAGTGACTGCCTCCAAAGCGCATGTGTCTTTTAAAGTGAAGACCTTATTTCTTCCTTGGAAGAACCTTGTTGGATGTGAAGAAGGTCTCCAAAGCATTATTCTCCCAGATTGTCTGGTCCCTTTGACTGCAGGAGCATGAGCACACGTTTGTATGTTACTACTCACCTTCTGTTTCCGAGCTGTGTCCAGTTAGGAGTTAGTTGTGTTTTTAATAGACAACACTATGAAACTCTGAGTGGGACTGAAGGAAAAGGACACCTCCTCCAATGCCTGTTTCTGTAACCATGGTTACAGAAGTAAAGCCAAAAAGTATACGAAGGAATCTTTATCAGTGGAGATATGACTTCGGGTTGTTTTTTTTTTTTTAAGTAGATCTGATGTGATTGGACTATTCTGTGTGTAAAAAGGAAATGTGTCAAGCATTACTTCTCTTTGGCTACTAAAGGTTCATGTTAAATCAGATTGATGACCAGCCTTCTACGCTGGACCCATTGTGCTTTTCAAAGAAATATTTAAAAATAATATTTAAAAACTTCAAAAGAAATCACCTTACGGTTTCCTAATTGATTGCAAATACGTTTTTGTGCAGATTTTAATGGCACTATGTCATGTGAAAACGGGAAGATTTCCTTGGCACTTAGTGTTTGATGTGTCTGTCAGTGCCCCAGGAAAGCCAAGACTGCTGTTTTACCCGCAGCCATCTTTCCACATGCTAGACTGAGCTAAATGGCTCTAGCTATTTTATTTCCAGCACAATTATAAACATCCATGTAAGTTTTACATGACAGCTTTAGATTAGGAGACTATATCTAAGAGAAAACAAAACCAAACCCAACCCATCCCTCCTGTCCCCCCAAAATAATGCTGAATGCTGAACAGGACATAAAGGGACATGCATTTGGAGTTTACATTAGATGAGCATTATTAACCTGGGATGCCAGTTTGTCTTTATGATGTGAATCTTTTGTATTTAAAGGTACATTAAAATTAATTTTTAAGTAATTTTTCCTAGAGTGCTTTTGGAATATGTCATAAATAATTATGGTTATATCTGTCCAATATGGCAGGATGGAACCAGGTCTACACTAACCTCGTTTCACCTTTTTTTAGTAATTCTAACTTACAACTGCAGAGGGTTTCCAGAACGTGTGTGGGACTTATTTGTTTTACTGAAGTTCTCCTGAATCTTTATTTACAGAAGATAGTTGATGTAAAAGATCTTTTGAATTTTTTGCTTCTTCTATTTTTTACTGATTAAAACAAAAACAAAAAATATCAACCCAACAAGCAAATAAAAACCCCAAAAAACCAACCAATCAACCAAAAAAAGTTCTGTTTTCTTGCTTTTCCCTGCCGTTTCCTCATTTCCCATCTACCTTCCTGAGTGAGGGCATAACTTTGCTTTTTTGTCTGTGCCCAAAGGCTTTACTTCCTAATGGACCTCCAAGCTGGAATTAGTGGTTCAGTAGGCTTAATGTAGACACTGAATAAGCCTTTTCTCAATGTGGAAAAATTAAGCCTTTTTTTTGCAATGAGCATCACATTTGCCTTCCTGCACAAGAAGTACTTCAGCTCTGTAACTTCATTATGGAGATACATCAGAACACTTAGAGAAGGAACATGCAGGATATTTTACCTGCACTGAGAACTTTATATAGGACATGCCATTGATTTCTCCTAGGGAAACTCAGGATACCACCAACTCTTCGTAGTTTCCAAAGTGATTCCTAAACTGAGCCTCTGAAGAGGCAGCAGTATCAACACCCTCCTCCTGGGTCATCTTTAATCTCTCTTGGCAAAAGGAGAGTATGTATGAGTATGTAGAAATCACCTATGAGTATATAGAAATCATCTGTTGAATGATTAATTTCTGGTTTCTGATGAGAGATTTACACAAACCTTCTTTTTAATCAAATAGAGAAAATTGATTTTGTATGTGATGGTAGTATGCAGCTGGTTTTTTTTAAACAGAACATTCTTTTTCCCCTTGCTTCTTCCTCCTAGTACATTTTTCTGTGGACCTTCATTTCATATCTAAATCTTTTTCCCATGCATTTTTGAGCTTTGATTTTCAGGGAGAGATGATATATAATATAATATAATATAATATAATATGTTAATATAGTATGTTTATATAATATATATTATATTTCACCTGACAGATGAAAAAAATGGATAGGCTTCTGAAAATCACCCCTTTCTAAGCTCTTCTCAAATTATCAGTTATTTCTCACCTATGTGGCTTTTACAGTGCATCAGCAGACAGCAGTCTAATGCCAGACTGTTTTATTCTCTGCAAAAATTTTGGGATCCTTTACTATTCTGGGATTTTCTGAAATGTTTTGGGAAATTCTCAATGATCATTGGCAAAACAGAAGTGAACTAGTAGTTTTTCAATAATTTCTTTGGAATTGGAATAATGAGGAAGAGGGATATTTATAGTTATCTCAGCATTTGCAACTGTTTAATTTGGAAACAGGCAATAGATAACTTTGGTTAAGAATCTGCATTATATGTGACTTTATTTCATGTGACTTTAATAAAGGCAAAATATAATAATGGTTTAATTTTTAAAAATTAATTATAAGATTGTAGCTGGAAAGTGTGCTGCTCGAGACTTGTGGGTGCAAAAGTTTCGAAATTGTATTGTAACAGAATAGTGGCAGTTATATATTCATTTTTTCTGGTGGCAAATAACTAAAGAAGGTGAAGTTAGCCCTGTGTCTCTTCATCCTGTTTTAATTGAGACTGGCATCTTGTAATACAGATGCTTAAGATACATTAAAGAAAAACAACCTGAAAAGGAAAGGAGCTCAGTGAATCACAATATACGGTGATGACTTTATTTATAGCCTAGTTAATTGATGATTGTAAGTAAACCTGACTTTCATACACAGCAAAGTGTGAAATATCCAAATTAATCACAGACTTAAGTGCCTGGGGAAAGGAGATTTTAAGAGAATCGAAGGTATGAAATGAGGAACTGAAAAGAATGGGGAGCAGGCCCTGTAGGATTACAGGCTGAAGGGTTGCTTAGCCCTCAGAAACAAGGCTGAAAGGCAGAGCTGCTATTGATTTTTTTCCTTAACTGAAATCCCCTTTTTCCTCAAAAAAATTAAAGCATAGGTACACTAAACAGATTAAAAACTTCTAGATCCCACTTTTATGTGGCCTCTGAATTTGTCTGGCTATTTGTAAAATGCTAGTGCTGCAGTCTTACCACCATGAGAGGGATGTATGACACGCGGGCAGCATGATGTGCCAGTTTGTGGATCCTGTCCCAGTGTAGGTCCCACAAGTTCAGCAGAGCTCTAAGCAGCAGCTGTCAGACTCAGACTAGGCCTGTGAAATGCTCTTCAGGTTTTACATGGGAGTGACCAGTGGTCCAGTCAGGCTCTATAAAAAATCCTGTGGGTTTTGGACAGGGCATACGGGGGGACAGAGGGAGAAACCATGATCATGGGCATGCTTCCTGCAAAGCAGCTGAACCATGAAGACCCTCCTTCGGGACCTGCTGTAAGCTCTGTTGCTCCTAGTGGGGTTGCGAAGAACATGATGTCTGACAGACATCACAATGATTAGTATGTCCCAGAAAATCCATATGGCCGTAGGTTAATCTACTTCTTAAGGGAATCAAAATTCTTATATGCTACTGATAAAAGCCTCAGTAGTATATTACGACGTATTATGTCCCACTTTAGGACCTTACCTTTTATCTCAGGGGAGAAAAGCTAAGGAAAGACTATCATCAGTGGTGTGGTGTCACCTACAGTGAAAGTCTGAACACTGTGGAGAGTGCCTATGGCGCTGGGTATCCCACTGTTTTCTTCACAGCAGGCACCTTGCAGCTGAAAGTGAATGAAGCTGGACTGAAGTATTTGACTTACAAAATGATGCACTTTGCACCAAAATGTTCTGGGTTCTTCTGTCCAACTCAGTTTACTAGAGAATGGTTATGTTATTGTCTGCTTGGGATTTAATTTTCTAGATGAGTGCTGAGGTGTACTGGAAACTGACTGAACTGATAAAAGGTTGTTATGATCAGTTGCACAAAGTTCAGCTAGAGACCAGTAACCAGTGGTGTGCCCCAAGGCTGGATAATGAGACCAGTACGGTTTAACATCTTCATGAGGGACCTGGATAATGGGACAGGATACACCCTTAGCAGGTTTACAGACAATATAAAATGGAAGGAGTGGGTGATATACCAGATGGCTGCGCTGCCATTGGAACCTTGCCAGGTTAGAAAATTGAGCTAACAGGAACTTGATGAAGTTCCACTGAGAGAAAGCCAAAGTCCTGTATTGACTGTGTTTTGTTGGATGATGTTGGTAGGTGAGGGTCTTCAGTTCCATGACTTAGTTGCTCTGTTGTGACTGATATCCCACACTCCTCTTCAGCTCAGTTTTCATTCTAAGCATGACAAACTCACAGCCACACAGTAGAGTTTTCCCAGTGCCAAAACTTTATACAAAGCCAACAAATGTTTTCACCATAAAGATATGAGAAGAAACACTTGTGTCTGTTGGCATTCCTAACCATATCAAGCAATTAACTCTTGAAGCTTTGGGTCTGAAGTTAAGTGTGTCTTCTCTGCTGGCATCCAGTGACTCGAATTGCTCACGTTCTCCCTCTCTGTCTCTCCCCCTCTTTGAAATTTTTTTCTTACTCAGATTCCTTATGGAGTACAGATGTTGAAGGGCATTCTGTGCCTTCACCAAGCAAGCTGGGAAGTTTTCTTAGTTATTCCTATTAGATTTACATTGCTCTGCATTGGGAAGGGATGATAAGTTGCTGTTCATTACTCACTTCAGGGAGGAGGAGATTTTTAGAAATAGATAGTCTGTTTTTATTTTAGAGTCTGCTTGGATAGGATGAGCAAATCTTGTCAATAGTTGTAATTCTAGAGATAGATGACAAAAATGAGCAGAACTCTGTCAGAGAAATACTTCTGCATGCAATGTTTATTTGAGCTATAGAATTTTTTCCCCTCAGGTGACAAAGAATGGATGCTCTAAGTTTTTAGATGTTCAAAAAGGCATTGAACAAATTATTGAAAGAAAAATCCACTCATGTTGAAAGCTGCCCCCTTTGGATTAGAAAGTGCATGAATCGAAAGTTGGTACATGCTAGCAGTTCATCCATGCTCACACTTAACCATCTGCATTTGTGGCCTCCTGTCACTGAGCTCTTGGACACTCTGATCTGTCCCCACCTCTCTCTTTGTGCTGTTTGTGACGTGAACTTGTCCCACTCAGATGCTGAGTCCTGGCTGCTGCTCACAACTGCACAATGTGGCAGAAGGGGCTGCTGCTTGGTCTTGGGCTTTGATGCAGTGCCCCAGACCTTAGGGTGTGGGGGAGCAGTTGTGAACACACTGGAGATTTCTCCATGCAGGTGCTGGGCACTCTCAGATTCAGCTGGAATGGGAGTGAACTGTACAAACTGTGCCATGTGTAAGCATCTGGTCTTATTAGATCTATAAGGTGCAAGATTTTCAGATCATGATCAAATTGTTGAGAACACAATGGTTCCCAATGTCTTCTAAAATATGTCTGGTTTTAATGGAGGCCATAAGCTTAAATATGGAAGGATAGTTTCAGGCACCACCTTTGAAAGCATTGTCTGCTATTACTTCAGTTTTTCACAGAATAAACAAAAGAAAAATTGCAAACAGAAAGCATATTTTATGTAAATACCAAAACGTCTTAGTAAAGCCAGCACAACAGAGGTAAAAATAACTTTCTGGTATTTTTCCAGATTTGAAGTCACATTTTGAATCAATCTACACACATTAGAAACTGAGTAAAATTAGAAAATTGGAAGTGTAAAGCAAGGTTTTGGAGGTTTAGTTCAGACAACAATTTACATATACAATTCTTTCAAAGCACAGTTAACTCCTCTTGTACTGTCAGTGTGATATTTGGTTATATGCAAACACGGACTGCTGCAATGACAATTTTATACACTGTTGTACAACTCAAATCAGCCCTGGTGTTTCAAAACAAGACAATTTTTCTGTAAATACAAAAAGAATTATACAAATGTATCTTTTTGCTTTATTATCCTGGAAAGCTCATAGATCATATGTAATGTTTGGTGTGTGGCAGTCCAAGGAAAAAAACAGAAAAAGACATGGCATTTAATTTGGCGTCTTGCTATGTTTACCTCTACCTGATGTGGGATTAAGTTGTCATTTATGCAGCTTTTACAACATTTCTATTCCTTTTTAAGTTTGTGAAATGTAGGTTGGATGAATTGCACTATATTTTCTGAGTTTTCTCAGTGTTAGAAGTCATTTAAAGGAATGCAGTAACTACTTGGGAGAGGAAATGCAAGAAGATTATTACACATCTCAGGAAACTGAAACTCCCCTTGCTGAATGCAACACAGAATATCACAAAAACACGTTTACAATCATTCTGACTTCTGAATGTGTAAGTTCTGTCTTGTTTTCCTATTGACAAACCAAGAAGTTTGGTCAAGCCAATGCAGTGTACACACAAAGAGTTATGCCAGTGGCTAACTCAGCAGCTCACAGAGCAAGTGCCAATTCACAGTGAACATGCCTTATCATAAAAAACCATATATCCCATAATCAACACAGGATTCTCTTGTGTTGTGGACAAGGTGTGGTAAAGCTTTACTCCCTTGACAATGGCTGGCTGTTGGCTGCATATGAACTGCATTACTGGAATTTAAATAAATTTCCAGCTATATTTTATGTAACATGAATAAATGTAGAACTGGAAAGTGTTATTTTGTGTTGTTTTATAGCGCTGAGAAAAATTACTGCCACTGGTTGCCTTAACCACTTGCAGTAAACAAAAGACAGAGCTGTGCGACATTAAGACACCATTTTCAATAACAACATTTAAAGAAAAGAAAAAAATCGTCAAATTAAAGATCTGCAGGTGAACCCTGCCCTGCTTGCAAGTATATGTGTATATATAACCTAGTATCTATGTGTTAAATATGGTAGTGGATAGTCTAGGTATTGAAAAGTGCACCATTTCTATCTTCCTGCCTCTTCAATGTTAAGATAATGGTTTTATTTTGGGGGTAATAAATATCCTATTACTGTAGGATTGTTTATAAGCAGAACTGTAAAATATCTTAAGAGATCTTAACAAACTTCAGGTTACAGGGGTGACCTTGTGTGGTTTTTTGCCTGTCATCCAAAAAGGCAGTTTCTGATTTTTAGTGACAGATGGGAATAACTAAATAACCTCTTACAAATGGAAATAATTTCTCTTAAAAACCTTACTTTTGAAAACTTGGAAAGGTTTACAGTTGTAGAATATCAGTGTAAGTAGGACATAGTAATATTTTTCCTAGAGCTGGATAAATTTGTGAAAACAACTTTGACTGTAGGCTTGCCTTATTTTTCTAGTGCTGTCAAGTCCATCAAGTGTGTCAGCTACAGCAAAATGAAGAAACTAAAACCAAAGCAGGAAAAGACAGGAAAGTAAATGTACAGAAGTATTCTGAGCCCAAAAAATTAGCAATAAACTAGATATACTTCTATCTGTGCTCTTTGGTCCTTTCGTAAATCTGCTCACATTTTTCTATTACTCTTCCTTGTTATGTGGCATTTCTAATAAAGGAAATATTCTAATTTGAGGGAGTCCCACAGAAGCATTTGCTAGGTCTAATTTTTCTTTTGCCTAGTGCCCAAGAAAAATTGCATAGCTGTAAGCAAAACCAATGTAATTGTGTTATCGTGTGTGTTTCTTATCTACTTATATTTATAATACCTCAAAAGCATAGTCATGATACAGTATCCCATTGCAAGATAGGTAAATGCAGAACAGAAGTATTATCTCTGTCCTTAAGAATTAGTGATTTAAATTTAAGATGAGAGAAGAAATTATCTCAGGAGAACAATGAATAGAGCAGTACGGTATTGTTACAGTCACTGATACAGTGCAGTGTGCCAGTCAATGCTCCAAATGGTGATGTGATAAATGACCTTTGCACAGAGCAGAGTACCACTGGCCTGGCTTTGGGAGGCTGGAGGCAATGGAGGACCATGGGAGGAGATTTGAAGAGCAATTTTGCATTGTTGGAAACGTATGCAGGACTTACAGATCTCCTGAATAAAAAAGAAAGAGTTTTAAAAAAGAAGAGAGAGTAAAGTCTGATGTACAAGTTACAGGACCAAGATCTGCATTGTGGTGGTGACCAGAACAAAAAAGAAAGGAGGCATGACAGGCTTCTGAGTTGTGTTGAACCTTCATGGGCAACTATGAGATAGATACAGATAGTGGGGTGTTTGTTTTGTTGCTTAATTTTATCAGGCTACATCTGTCTGACTTGGTTGTTGAGACTCCTGCTACAGGTGATGTAGGAAAGCAAAGATTTTGGGGGCACAACTCATTTGTCCTCTTTTAAAAGGTGACTTGGTGGAAGGTGAACTGTGCCCTAAGACGACACATCTACCTGTTGATGAAAAGAAAAAAATTACCAGCTGGGTCTAACTGGCTGCATTACAGACATTTACAGTGCAGATGTGTGAACAGTGAGGTGAGATGAATCCTAGCTGATGAGACAGGTGGGAAGCACAGATTTTATAGGAGAGAGAGATGGGGAACATGGCAGAGCCAGGCTGGCTCATTTCTCTCCATAAAAAGTAGGATTGAAAGAAAGAGAATGGCCAAAATATTTTCATTTGGTATTTTTTAAAGAAATCAACAATATTATATGTGGAGAGAGAAGCAGAGACAGGAAATGCTTTGGGTTTTTGAGGAACAAACCCTGGACATCGAAAAGGTCTCAGTGACTGTCAGTGGGAGACTTCTTGGAGTTAAAATGAAGCTATTAAAAGGAAGTAGAGGGTCGCTGAGCTAAAGGAGGAGTAGCTGAATCAGTGGTGGTGAATGTCACCGGGGAGACTTTTCAGTATGTCCTAAAGGTGCCTTGTGGAGTAAAAGCAGGTGCCAGGGAAGCAAATATTGGAATGATTCGGGCCCAGGGACCAGCAGCATGGGCTAGGTAAAGGAAATGAGGGAGACATTTGAAAGCAGCTTTTTCACAGGCGAGGCATGAAAAAGTCTTGAATTCTGCTAAAACATCATTCCTATGGCACTGTATGTCCCATACAAGTTAGGTGCCTCAAGGTAACTAGAGAAGGGTGAGGAGGAGGGTTGTTGATGCCTGGAAAGGGAGAGTGGAGCAACAGAGGTTTCTAAGAGGGAAGCAGTGTATATGGTGAAGATGAATGGGCTTCTGTGAAATAAACCACGGATGCAGGTCAAATGAAATCTCATGGTGATGGGAACAAGGAACTAAAACAGGCCAGACAGGTAGGTGGAAGCTGAATTTATTAGGAGAGGTGTAGATCAGCTCATTATTGCTTCAGGTAGATAAACCATTTAGTTGCTAAATTTTTACTGTGATTTCTGCTCTATGGTCGTTAGTGATCACAGTCTGGATTGCAACAAGCTTCCAAGATTTATGTAACTAATAATAACCCTTACACAGCGTTTTGGTTTGGAAGAACTTTAGGAACAACACAGATGAACCTCATTTTCTTTCTCTGTCAAGATGAAATTATAAATACATTTTTCTGTAACTTGGTTTATTTTGGTTACAATAACTGAGGCCAGCCAGGAATGCTTGCTTGTTCTGTTTCTCTCAGCTATAGTAAGTGTTTACTGATCAAGGTGTTCTGCAGACATATACATATAATGAGAGAAAAATCACACATTCTGAATTTACTATTTTTCCCCAGCGTATTGTGTTTTTCTTGCGAGTTTTCTCTTGTGTATTATTCCAATATTTTTCTTGTATTATTGGTGGTAGGTCGTTGCCTGTGCAGAAACTCTACAGTAATCTAACATCTACCAACCTCTGAAATCAAGCCAATAATTTCTGGCAACAGAGACCTGGAAGGGAAATGACATCCAGAAGGAAAGCAAGGAAGATTGACAAATACTAATTTCATAATTAAAGTGAAGTGTTTAATAATACAGCATTAACTAGTGGGATTAGAGATTAATCTTTTAAAATATGTTAGGTAAACCTGTCTGATGACAAAAACGCTGAAAGTTGGGCAGAGAGCTTTTCCCTTCAGGAAGCCTTCAGGAGCATCTGCCTCTTTCCCACTGCTTTGAGGAGTGCTTTTCTAGGCACCTCAGTTGAAGCTTGCAAGTTTGGCAGTACAGCTCCTGAGAGGGTTTTTTGGCCTCATGAACTAGTTGAAGGCTGAGAGTAACTTTCATTAAAACAAATTGCTGTCTCTGTTGTATTAACCACTGTTACAGCTCTCTGCAAACCTTTCATTTTCTGTAGGTGATATTAATCACAGGCTGCCTGTAATGTGCTGCTGCTTATCCTGAACAAATGCAATTGAACTATATTGACATTCCTTTAGGAATTCCTTAAATATATCTATTCCTATGTGAATATTATTTTTTTTCCCATTTATTGGCAGATATTCATTCTTCCTGTTTGAATTCCTTTTTCTATCACATGCTGTGTGACATTGAGCTACAAGTCAAGTAATGCAGCACATGCATTCACTATGGGGTTGAGCTATTTAGTGAGTTGTCACTCGTGCTCCTCAGGTTTGGCTTGATTCCGTTATGTGCCTATTGCTCATTCCTATGCCAGTAATGCAGATACTTTCATTTCTGGAAGAGTCTTCATGAGGCTGCTGAGTGTAAAATGTCCATGTAGAATGGTGCACCCCATCATGCTCTAACTGGAAGGAAATAGCTAAACTTTTGCTTTCTTAAGCCAACTTTTGCCTTTTGGTAGAAATCTTTCAGGCTCTGAGAGGCTACTGAAGCTGCTCTTCAGAGAAGTCGGTTGTACATTTACCACAGATGATAAGCAAGGATTTAAAACTTTAGACTATTGCTCACAGAACCTTATTTCTCTTACCACAAACATGGATTTGTCCTACAGTGAAAAATAAGGTATTTGGTAGTTTTAAGTTTCACTTTCAAACGGCAAAACATAGCTGGCACACAGCAGAAACATTTAAGATGATTGACTTAAAACATAAGGAGAAAATAAAATATTCTTGTCACATAAATTTAACAGTTTAAAATGATAGCTTGGCAACAGTGGTTTCCTTATGCAAAACTATGAGAAAGGTGAAGGAAAGCTAACTCCACCAAAATCTTATCAATTCCTAGCATCAAGGAAAGGATGTGGAGATGGCTTTGATAACATATTTTATAGACACCAAAAAAAGTACAGACGGTTGGCTGCAATCCCCTGCAATACATTGGAGTGGTGGTGAAGTCCAAATCTGGTGAATAGCTGCACTGCTCTCTCCAGACCTTTTCTGAGGATTAAGTGTGCCTTCATTCCTCTCCTCCTCAGTGAGCACTGAATATGAAGATGATGGGACTGCTACCATTGCCATCTGGGTCTTGCATTGCTCCTCAAACAACAGCTTGGGCAAAATTGCTGACTCAGATGTGAACCTGATAAAAGTGAGATAATGGGTGCATGAATAAGAAATATTTTCAAGACTTTGCTAATACACTGTTCTCACCCTTTGTTGCCAATTAGTCCTCTACATATGCCTTCTATCACAAAGAATGAATAATAAATTGGCATTATTTTTACAAATGTGAAGATTAGAAGGGGGACAGGTGAGTGAGAACAGTGGTAGCAACATATGGAGCTTAAAAGCATGTCTTATGAAATAATACACTCTGATTTAACATATTCATGCAATGTAAATGGTATTATGGTGAAGTAGCTGCTGCTGCTCTGCAGCTCTGCCATGCCATGCAGGAAGCAAAGTGCTTCCACGATGGAAACACCAGCAGAGAGGGTCTACTCGAAGAAGCCAGGGGGAAGTGGAGTGACAGGGATGAAGGCTGTAACTGCCAGCTGAACACTTTGTCAGAAAATTGTATCCTGGCTCAACTAGTTACAATTTTTCTTTCCTTCCCTGTTCACCTTCAGGCAATATTCATTAGGGCTGTATGAGTATGTTTATATTTACTGAGAAACTGCAAATTTGCTGAACAGTGTGATTTAAAGTCTCAGAAGCATTTGAATGCATCAAACAATTGTGGCTGGAAAAAATCCAAGGCTTAATTGGAAGTTTTCTATTTGTTAATCCCATAACTAATTTGGTGATTAGGGCATTCACCCTTGATATGGGAGAACTTGATTCAGTTCTTCTCGCTACTCAAGGGCACAAACAGAAATTTTCCAAATCTGACATACAACTAAGCACTAGATCTCATCCTCCGCCCTTCCTACCGGCATGCTTTCACTTTGGATAAGAGACAAGAACTAGGACTCAGTCATCTAAATTAGAGAGTATTTTTCTTCTTGCTGTCTGTTTCATTTGCTGGTAAAGCTCACTGTGCAAAAGGGAACAGCTCCAACAAAATATTAAGAACAGTATTTTAGGCTCTCATGTAATACTCTGCTACAGGAGTGTTACCAAAAAGTGAGACTTTGGCAGAAATTCTGAACTAGTTAAAGGAGGAATTTCAGTCCAAATCTTTTTTGCCTTTAAACAAATTCATGTTCAGTATTTTGAGGTGGATAAGGTTCAGAGACATCTTCACCTACTTCCTAAAGGAGCATAGGGGGCAGTTCAGATGCTGGCCCGGCTCAGATGACTATTACTCAGTAATTCCCAGCTTGATCCTTCACAATCCTGTTCAGCTGTTAAAGCAGAATTAATTAATTTGGGGTGGGGGAGAATAAATGACTGAAAGAAGGTAGGTGTTGAATACTTAAGACTTCCCGGCTTCATCCATTATGTGCTCTCTTTTCCCATTACAGAAATAAAGTGTTTCACTGTCTATTCCTTCTATTAACCTTTTTTGTTGCCTCTTATATCCCTTACAAACTATAACTTGTCCTGTGTCATAACCTTTGCAGTGCTACTCCTACATGCTGGTGCTGTTCCTCTGTTCTTGTCCATAAATAGGTGTCCTTATTTAAGCTTTCTGTATAGGGTTTTTTATTCTGAGGTCGCTGAAGGACTCTAAACGCAGTCATATTGTTTTATCACTGTGCTCTGTACCCTTCCTCTGCAATAGCATAGGTCTTTGCTGTTGTATTTAATAAGATTCTTTTAGCTCTCCAGAACACTTCCATCCTTTCTGCTCCTCTCCCAGGAGACCTTTTCAACCTATTCCCTGGGTAGGTTGAACTCCACTTTTCAAGGCGATTGCCCTTTACACTTACTCCTTTCCTTAAAATAGCAGGTTCTTTTGCTTTACTCTCAGCCTTGCTGAGTTTACTTTCACTTACTTTTCTCCATAATTTTCCATTAATATCTATCAAATCTAAAATATTTGCTTCTCTAATGTCTTTCTTCATCTTTAGGAACAGTCTCCTGCTATACCTCCCAAACCTTGGGTTGTCCCCTAAGTATTTCTACTGATTGTACAAATCCATCCCTTGCCTCCTTCTGAAATGGTAGCTACCCACCATGAATTTAGCCTTTTTAGACCTTCTTTGTGGCCTTTGTCTTCAACCAAGTCAAAGCTCTGCCTTCCATCTCTTTTAGAAGCTGAAAATGAGAATATGCTTTTTTTTATATATGATGCAGCATACACTTTTTTTCTATGTTGTTATTTTAGTTTCTGAACAGAAACTTCTGCGTGCTTTTTATGTTGACTGTTGAACTAGTTCTTCATTTGGAATAGGTAAGGATTTTAGCCAAACAAATGCTTAATTATTAAATATTAAATTTCCTCACAGTTTTCAGAATAGCAGTTTATTAAAAGATTTAATTTTAGTTTTGATTTCATGTGAGCTGTTAGTAATTACACTCAATTTAAGAGTTATGAAATGTTAATTAAAAATCTGAATTGTCGAAGAAATTAGGAGAAACTGGCTAATTAAACAATATGATCATTTTTAATGGTTCCAGTTGCACAGTAATGTAATTTAGAAAAGAAATTGTTTGAGAACTATTTTAAATAATTGTGGGAGATAATTATGTATTGGTATTTGCTTTGCAAAATATGCACCACAGGCTGAACTATCTTTGAAATCACTGCACCTAAACCATATGTGAATAGAAAGAATTGTTTGGGACTTACAAATTTATGTGGATTGGCTATCCAATTGTAAGTAAAACATTACATCTTTGCCATGGATGAAATTGCCCTCTCCAAGTCCTGCCTTCATCCTTGGCTCATCTTACAAATTGTTCTTCCAAAAGACTGAGTGACCTCTTCCCGAGGTCAAGACAGGCAGTAGAAAGATACTGTAGGTAAGGAGACTGTCTTCAAACTGCTCTCATGTTCTTCAAATGGTGCTGTACAGGGAAAATGAGGTGCTGGGAAATTTCAGTTATGAACTATTCTGCCAAAATAATTGCGCTTATACGCATGTTATGGGGAAGGTGACAACACTGAAAATAGGTGAGGCTGTTACTCTACAAACTCAATTACAGTAGCTAATATTATGAGTAAAACCATAAGAACTTCATCCACTTTTGCATCTTTTTCTGAGCTGTTGGGCGCTGAGCAGTCTTTTAAATCTGGCTTGTGTCATGTAATAACCTGGCCCACTCTGGAAATCCCAGCCCTTTCACAGGTTTGATGAAATGATTCTGACTGCTCCTTGAAAATGTGGAAACCTAAATGTTTTTCACTGTGTAGAAGAGAGTAGTGTTTTCTTCTGATACCAAGCCAATGGCAGGTGTACAAGTTAACACAGAAGACATCAGAACTGCTCTAGCATGAGTTAGCTTGAAGAGAGGTAAGGCAAATGCCACATTAATTCTGTTCTCCCCTAAAGAGTATAATCTCTGATGACTGATAGAAGTGTTTTGAAAAGAGCATTTCAGATAACAAAAGTGCTGCAGAATACTGATGAGAAGGTATTTCACCTTCTCCTTGTTACTGTAAATTCTGTGAATGCTTCGGTCTTAAAGTGCTCTGAAACACACTTTGTTACCTTACCAGATACTTTCTTCTTAAACAAAAGTAAACATGTCTGTAGTTTTGGATAAATTATTAATGAGGAATTCCAGTATTTCTCCCCATTTTGCTACTTATTTATGATGAGGTTGGTGTATCAGGTATGAGGAATCTAACCTTTCCAGCCCTACTCTTTCAAGAGTATGATCTTCCTTAGGGCTCTGTGGGCTACAGGGTGTTCCTTCTGCACTTCTGATTCTCATTACTAGTGTTTATGCTTTTTATTGGAGAGTAGGGAGTTCATGCTGTTTTAGCTTCAAGCATATCTTCTAAAGCTAAGCTGGGAGTTGCTTATGAGAGAACAGGATTGCTGTTTGCTGGTGAGTCCTAATTAAAAATAAAAATAGCATTTTTAGAGAACCATCAAAAGGCCATCCCCCAGCATGGTGTCTGAAACACTGTCCAGTCAAAAAGGATGGGATCAATGAATGCAGTGCTCAAATGCTTTTTATTAAATAGTACTTAATGGGAGAGACACAGGAATGGATTAATTGGTATCTAGATCTACCTCTAGCATTGGAAAATAGATGTCAAATAGTTCACTCTACCAGGGAAAAATCTTTTGGGACTTTTCTGCCCCCTTTTCCCTCTTTGTCAGAATCCATCCAGTCCCATGCATGGGTCTGACTGCCTGCCAGGATGTAGTCCATTATGATTTAAATCAAATGTGTGGTCTTTGAGTTACATGAGATAAGCCAATGTATTTGAAATTCACAATGCTAATTTTCTCTGGACTCTGACTTGATAGCAGATGCCAAATTCCTGCCCAGAACAAATTTTACAGCTCAATTCCTTTTTCCCTAGGTGTTGAAAAGTGGTGAGAAATGGGTCATAGTTGATTACATTTATAGGCATTCCTTCAGTACTGCATTTTTTTTATTTTGGGCTTTATTGACAATTAAAGGCAGATGCACTCAAGATGCAAGATACAGAGCTATGCCTTTTTATATAAGGTATGTTTTATTAATTTAAAATAAATGAAAAAATGTAATGATCAGAAGCCCTGATTAGTAAAGTTTTCATGCTAATGAGAGAAAACAGCATTTTTGCATTTTGCTTGCTTTTCCCTGGGTTACAGTAGAGAATGTTTCTGTCCTTCTACACAATTCACAGTAGAGAAAGTTTTGCCTTCTGCACAATTATTTAATATCAATTAGGCTTAGGAAAAATGGCGGGTTCTCATTCCAAACCTCTAATTTTAATTCAGACAAACGAGCAAACAGGATGAGGTGTCCAACCACCCTCAGTCCTTTAGTCTCTTCCAAGAGACTTCCATATTCTATGGTGCTTTTTGTAATGTGGTTACTGGTCTGGAAAACTGAACAGCAACCCTCAAATACTGTGTCAGTATGGTCTTACTACTTTCAGGCATAGGAAATAACAGCTAATTGTAGTTGGGAACTTTCTGGATCATGCTGGCTTGCTTAGTTGGATGGGTGTAATTCAGGTTTGTTCAAATGACTGTAATTATTCTGAGTTAATGAAGCAGCTATAACACTTTATGAAGCAGAGATTTATAATTTTGTTGTCAGTGATACTTGGGAAACTTAAGAAGAAATGTTCAATGAATTGAGAAAATCTTTGTATTAAAACATAGTCTTTATGCATAAATGCTGCTACATAGGGAAATGGACAGGATAGCAAAATCACAGACTTCACTACCAAAACAAAAATCATGTGAGATAGTAGGAATATCTTATGGTGAGGGTAATGAAACACTGGAATGGATGAGGTGATACCACAGTTTCCATAGGCAGCACTGAAGGTTTTTAAGCATATCTGTCAAGAAGGCATTTGTGCATACTCATGACTAGGTGACCTTCTGAGTTATTTATTGATTTTGTTTCCCACACTTTGTATACACAGGTAGTTCAGGGTTACATAGGAAGTTTGAAGCCATAGATTTCAGATAATTTCTGCTTTTGTAGAAATTCAGCTAAGGCCTGGATCATGAGCTGTTTATGATGCAGCACTCATGACTTGTAGATGACCATGGATGAGATTAGACTCCTAAACCCTGCTGTGTTAAGATTTCAATACCTAGAGTTTAAGCCCAGACAGACACCCAGTCTGATGAATTTCAGGAGCTACCTAATTGCATTCTTGAACTTGTTCCTTATTCACTAAGGTCTCTAAATGCTGAACTCTGGTGGCCTACGGAAGATTCGGGCCCTGTATGTATGTCCTGGTTTGAGACAAATTCGGAGGAAAGTCTGAAATGAACGTTCTCTGATAGAAGGCAGGTTACAGCCATCCCTCCCCCACCAGCTTTGGAAAGAATTTTCCTCGGAGGAAAGTGAAAAAAAAAAATTGTTTACTTAACAAGCAGAGTGCACACAGGCATGTGGAGAAAAAAAAAATAAAAGAGAATAATGCTAAATACTAAAGCCTCTTGCTGTGGAGAGAACCTGGTAAAATTCAAAGTCCTTGTGGATGTGGCTCTCTCCTCTCTGGAGCTGGGGTTTGGTGGGGGCCCCTCCGGGCCGCGGTGTAGTGTCTCCTGGATGATGTTCTGGTGTTGCTGAACAGTCCAGAAGAGAAAAAGAAAAAGCCAAAGTTCCAGGGAAAAAAATTTTCTTGCCTCAGCTTGCAGACTAGCTGAAAAGCAAAGGAGTTTAACTCTCCGTCTCTCTCCTGAGAAAAGAACCCAAGAGCTGGGAAAAGCAGGAAGGTGCTTTCCTCTGTTCTGTAGCAGCCAGGAACGCAGGGGAGTGTGTATCTGTGTCCTTGAACACAAAACTGCTCTGCTTTTTTTTTCTCCCTTTCTCTCAGACCCAGCTTAAAGACACAGGAAGGCACAGGATTCATGTCTGGCATAGGGTAGATGATAGGCAGCAGATAGTATCATACAGTCACCCCAGGACATTCCACCCCTTATCCCATATCATTGGCTTAATGCCCAAACTAATATATTCTAACTCTACACACACACATTTATACATACATATATATATAATTATATATTCATCTAACGTGTTATTAGATGCATTTAGACAAGTAGTGTATAAACCTCCAACAGATGTCCAGAAAACAAGATATGGGCAGATCTGAAATGGATTTTGATGTGAGGCTGTTTTTTCCTTGTTGGCCTGGGAGTGGGGGACACAGGTTGCTGATCATCCTAGAGATGTATGATCTAATCTTGTGGTAAGGGAATTGCTCTCAAGCAGTCCTCAGCAAAGCTTTCACCTGTTGTGCAGTGAAAGTTGGGCCCAGGAAGAAAGCAGGTAACAAGAAAGCCAGTTTAATGGGTGAGGAGGATGCTGAACTGATCTTCCCAGCTCAGGATTCCTCAGAATATGGATGTAAACTGCACCATTACTGATAAAAGCAAAAAGCCATTCTTGGATCTGATTGACTGAAGGTTCCATTTCCAGGCTGGTACCCTGTTCTCTCACAATAATCATACAAAGTGGGCAGGCTTAGTCTCCCTCTCAAAATGCACAACTTTTCCTGTGCATTAATGGAGTCAAGAAGATGCTCCAGTTATACTTCCAGAGGGACTTACTTGCTCTGGAGAAGAAATGTAAGCATTTGAGAGGATGCTCCCTACTCCCCTGCTGTAGTCTATGTGACTAAGTTACACACATAATCATTGTGAGTTGGATTCGGCCGTTCTGTTTCTTAAAAGAATATTGTTACTTGCATTTCAAAAGCTGGAAGACAGCTGCTGTAAAAACTGATGTAAAACTATAAATTAAATGTATTTCCAGTGTGTGCAGAAAGTTCAAGTCTTCAGGAAAGTGCTGATGGTCACTAGGAGTGACAGCCTCATAATAATGAGAGACAAAAGGCAAACATACCAACTGTATGTATATAAAAAAATGAGTGCTATCTACTTGATCTTCAGTTGCCCAATTTGAGAACAAGCTAAGTGAAGAATATTTGCCTTCTCTAAGTCCTGTCCTTTCATACCATAGGTAGACACCAGATAGACATGAGAAAAATGGTGAGGTAGTGATGCAGAGTGATGCATAAGGGATCTGGAATGTCCCATGTCTTGTCTCACCAAATATCTACCAGTGCCACCTGGTTTCCCTTTGCAGTTCTTCCTCCAGTAGGGTTATAATTGGAAAGGTTACCGAGAACCACAAACTTTCTCAAAATCTGCTGACAACTTCTAGTTGGAACCATCACACCTACTGGGCAAAGTGTGTTTGCAGACCTATGGGAAAAAGCACAGTGTGTGTCTGGTCCATAGACATGCATGGCAGTAAGATTTTTAACCAATACTGTTCCTTTTAAGAATATTTTTATTCAGTTCTGGAAGGAATAACATCTTAGAATATTAGTTGAAGGTCTCAGTCAGACATGCACTTTAAAGCAGTGTACAAACTGGCTCAAGCTCAGACAATTTTGAGTAGGCAACAGATGAGCAGAAGGACAGAATGTAGGTAGAGACATAGGCACTAAAAACAGAAGTCAGTCTTCATAAATTCACGTCAAAGCAGTCATATTTAGTAATGCATGTGCATAACAACAGAACACTTGCTGTTAAAGAAGGAACCAAAAGAGCTGGTAATTTCCATGCTGAATTCTTCCCCAGACAAAGAAGAATGTAAGGAGAAGGCTTAAAAATTTTTTTAAAAGCCAATTTAAAAAGTGAGTAGCCAAAGCTATTGGTAGTAGGAAGAAGGTGAGAGGTCACAATAAATAGGCTTTTTTTTTTTTTTGTAAACAAAAAATCCTTTTAACATATTTTTTATTTCTGCTCTGCCATGAATATTTATAACTGTGAAAGATGAATTGGCAAACTACATAAGGAAATACTAAAATTAACTGCCTTTTTCACTACCTTGCTTCAGTCATTGTCATGTAAGATTTTAGTTGTAACAATGTCTAATATTTTCCCACAGATTTATGAGTTTTTCAACTTGGCTAAGCCCACCGAGCATTGAAATTCTGTGAGCAGATCTCTGGTGTTATTAAATTTGGCTATTACATATGTGCATCTAGACAACAATATGAACCTGTATTAAATTTGGGTTGAGTCATGCATAATTCCTCAGAACTTCATATGGAAATGCTGTACCTTTTCTCTTCTCTCTGCCTAAACCAGCCACTGCACCTGTGTTTCTTTGGTGTAAATCAGCAAATCAGAGCAACTCCAGCTGTGATACCTCAGGATGGAAAAATTAATGCCACATCTGGAATTGAATTGTGTACAAGTTACAAAACGGAGTTTTTCTAATGTGCTCTATCTCTGTACAAGGGTGCTTATAGAAAGTGCTCTATATGGTAACACAACCTTCTGTAAATATTACACAGATCTTTTTGGTAGTAATTTTTAAGGAGTGAGGTAGAATTGAGTAGCCCTCAGGTGATGCCACAAAGTCTGGGAAACACAAGGATTTAGGTTTCTCAAACTAATTGGAGCTTCCACTGTGAGGTGAGTGAGACCTACTCTAAGTGTTAACTTTATTAAACTAATTGAATAGTAATCAATAGATACATTCCGTTTAGTGGAAGAGACACCTAGTTAACTTGATTTGTATTATTCTAACTGTGGTCCAGTTACCTAATTGTTCTTTGTTCAGGTTAAACCTTATCCCCTGTTGACAGTACTTCTTGCAAGAGTCCGAACTCTTAGTTTGAAGGCAACAGATCCATGAGATGTTGCACAGGACTTTGGGGAATCATTTTTTACTGAAAATGAGAATGACACTATGGAGAAAGCAACTGAACTGTTTAGATTGGAATGATGCATGGACTAGTACCATGCTGCTCTAATGGTGTGGGATGCACTTGCATGTATGCAGGTGCTCAGTTTTTTATGTGAGACTGGGGCACTGGCAGCAAAATGTTGGGATAAATATCAACTCTTTTCCAGAGCATCTTTTTCTCTTTGCTTTGGGCCAGTCATTGTAACTGTGACCTGTTGCATGAAGTCTGTCTGGAAGCCATTTCAGGTTCCTCAGGGACCATCCTGAACCTGGACGATGCAGCCTTTTGATTGAAAAGCTTTGAAAAACCATGAGATAATATCAGTCTTGTCTGGGAAAGTACTGCTATGATGCATGTAACCACTACAGGCAAAACCATACAGAAAGTTCTTTGGAGCATGTTTTATGTAATGTTCAGAAAGGATAAAACCAAAAAGCATTGGAAAAGCTAACTGAGCTATTCAGGGAATTGCACAGAAATGAGAAGGGTGAACTGGCTTAAACAGAAGGTTTAAAGTCTCTAATGACAGCCTAATGTAATGACAGTAGTGATAAAATAAACAAGTATGTTTTAAATGCTTTTTTAAATCTTATTTTGCATTTGTTTCCAGAAGAAAGAGCAAAGAACAGGAAAACCTACTGATACATAGTGTTTTCTAATTGAAACAATTCATTTTTCTTCACATTCATTTTTGAGGCCTCTCTTTGCAAACCCAGCATACTGTTTATGCAGAACATTAATTCAAGTGGTTTAATCATTAGCAAACTCCAATCAAATTATTTTCTTTAATTTTTATTACACAGAAAATGTTGTTTGATATATTTCATGTTTGTTTATTATTTCTCTCAAGATTTGTGCCCTTCCTGTTTGAATGGAAATTAGTGCTTTAAAAGAAAATCTACAATTTTACAGCACATTTATAGTGAATGCATTTATTATATGTTTATTACTGTAGTTCTGTCAATGTCAGGTTTCCAGTTTGAAGCAACAGATTTACTAAATTTTGTTATTGTTTCTAGTCACTGTTGGGCTGGGTTTTCTGGGTGCCTAATCAGCTATCAATGCAAAGACTTCAACAGTGTGTCCCAGCAGATAAAGTGTCAGGGTTATGCTTGCAGCAGTCCTTCAGCAGAGACAATGTTCTGTCAGAAAGATCTCTCTGCTGCCTACCTGTACTGTTGGGCACCCATGAATGTCTGTGCACATCCCTCAGATTTTCAATTTACCAGGTCCCCCTTCTTACCACGTAATTTATATTCATGTGTTGGGAGAGGAAAGTGAGATTTTCAGGTTTTTCAATTCAGAGTTGGTGTCTTAACTGTAGATGAACTTGTGCAAGCAAAGAAAATATGCTCTTGACACCTGCTAGTTGTGCTGAAACAAAAAGTAATTAAGGAAAAAGCTTCAAATTAAAAATAGAAAATTGTAAATAACAACTTTTTTCCTTTCTAAACACCAAGATAATTTAGCATCCTAAGGGATTATAAGATACAGTGATATCTTTGAAACAATATTGAACACACAGATTCTGGATTTCTCATTATTGTTTTGTTTTTTAACCAGTGTTCTACATGATCCAGCAACACATTTTAACTTTTAAACACATTGGTGCTATTTTAGTAGACGGCTATGAATTTAAACTTGAGTGGTTTGTCAGAATTACCCACTTATTTGTCAACAGCTGTATTTTAAAGAGAGAGGATATTTTTCTATGAGTGTTTTTAGGTTATACATTTTTGTCTAATCTGACATGAAGGTGATTTGTGGAGTGACTGTTATGCTTTGGGCACGTTCATAGCACTTTTCAGTTTATGAGCTGTGAAATGTTTGTTTTGTGACTTTAAGCAGCATTATGATTTCTGTAAGCATTTCATCTTCATGGATATACTGTAATCAAATTCATATTTTGAACCCTATAAAGTGATTACAAAAAGAAAATATGATGTTGTTACAATGGAAAGGTATCTGTTTCTGATGGATGGCTTACTGAAATATACCTGTTTGATTTTTGGGATGAGTTAATGTCTTCATTGAGCACACTTTCTGTACACATTGAGCTTGCAGGTTGTGGTTTTTTATTTATTTACTTAAAAGCATCTTTCAGTTGGCTGTGTCACAGTAGATGTTGAAAAGAAGTTACCTTCATGTGTTCTGCAGTTCTCTTGTTTCTTTGAAGAGGTTTTTTTTCAACAGCTCTGATTGGTGATCTGTGACCTGCTTTGTTAGGTGCTCAGAGTTGCTTTGAATGCATACTTAAGTTTAGCAGTTGTGATCCTCAAGGTCTTCAAGCATTTGGTCTTGTGTTAATTTACCTGTGGGGGACTATTAACTTGTCTTATTAGCTTGAGGTCATTATTTCCTGTCTGAATGAAGTGAAACTCAATTAGCATTTTCAAGTGTTCCAAATGTTAATTTGGAGAAAAGGGAAGGGAAAAGGGAAGGGAAAATAAAAAAAGGGAACAAAGGTGTAGAAGGATTTGGCCTTTAAAATACAAAGCTGCAGATCCATTTCCAGTTACAGCAATGCAAAGCTACCATTAAAAGTTTTATCTTCCAAGGTTGATTTAAGAGCACTTTACTCCTGACTTCATCAGAGATGACAGCTTGTCAATATATAGATGCCTGTTTTCCAAGGGGGCTTCTCTGCTTCATATAGGAATGGTAGCTAGTGCTGTAGTCTTGTTTGATTTCAGGAGAGTCAGGAAAAATACTTGGAAGTTCTGCACACGTGTTGATGATCATGTGTATTTGCATTGTAGCCGTAAAGCCTTTGTTCCTGGGTGTACTGCGTTTCCCTAGATCTGCATCCATACCTGTGATCTTGGTGCCTGACTTCTGTTTTAACAGGTGTTGGGAGAGTAACACACACAGGCAATGCCTTGCACTAAGGAACTCACATGCTGCAGTTCAGGCTGTATCCTAAATTCTAACCCTTTTCAGGTTTAATTTTCTGCTTTGAATCATTCAAAGATCCTTCTTCACCCTCTCCAGGAGTCTTATACAAATGTTGTTCTTTATAAACACATAAATGGTGCAATCTTGATTTTAGTCTAATGATGTCCAAACTTATGGGGAATTGGCTTGTTTGGGTTTAGGGGATCTTTTTCCTCCCTCCTTTTTTTGGTTATGAAATGAAATGTTTCAAAATAATGCCTCATTAAAGGTTGAGTACAAATGAGTGAACGGTCTCTGAAGAACACTGGTCGGGTTACTCACCCCTAAAAGATTCTGGGGTACAATGCAGAGTATCAAACAGGGTGTTTTGTGTTAACAGCATAAAACACAAAGATGTGGGTATTTTGAAGACCTGACTCAGACATAGGTAGCTGACCTACTCAGAAGTCCCACTATAGATGCCTAAACTCCTTGATGAGGAGCACAACCAAGAACCTGGTGGCAAAGCAGGGGATGGCACTGATGTGGCTTGGGTGACAGGGCACAGACAGGTTTATGCCTGGAGGGAGGGTGACCAAACCCTGGCATGCCTCACTCCATGTACATGAATCCTTTCCATGTTTTTCAGCATTAGACCATATTGACAGATACAGGTCAACTGCTAGTTATCTAGATTTGTAGCACCTAATTAAATTTTACTTTTAGCCTGGGAAACAAAGCTGAGTTGATACTACAGTCTGCTGTCGGATTTATGGTATCAATAGTTTCCTCTTGGTGTATTTTATTAGCTGCTGTATTCATTGGCCTTGTCATCTTGCTATTTCTGTAGCTATTGCACAGCTACAGGGATTTACAAACACAGAAACAGTCTCCCACAACTGGATTCCTCTGTTAGTTATGCTGGTGTTTCAGGGTGCCTTGACGAGCAATATTTTAGCTGATTCAAATATCAAACAGAGAACTCTAAATAAAAGTGAAATTAGCTGATCCAGAGTGAAGGTAGCAACTGATTTTAGATTGTGGTCCTGGTGGATTATCTGCAGAAGGCTGATTCTATTCCATAGCGCATGTGGAATTTCGTGTGGAATCATGTTCCTTGTTTTCCAGGCAGTGTGTTGTCATACAAATTTAGTCACGTTAGTTTTAACAATAATCTTTCACATGTGTGAACACATATAAATATTTTGTGTGGGTTTTTTTAAAGGCTTGTATTTATTCAGTTTTATAGTAAAGAAAAAACACTAGCTGCAGTTATTTTCTGTGCCATGGGAGGAGTGTTAAAGGTCTTCATTTCTATGTAGCTGCCTTCAAGACATTGGTCTCAAAACGTTAGATCTGATTTTCATTCCTAACTCAACTGTTTTCACCTCTTCAGGCAATAGAAAGTTTCCCATCAAGTGGTAGTGATTTAAGGCAATATTCGGCATCCTGATGTTTGAGAATCAGTTGATTGTGTGTAATTAGCCAGACTCAGGAATGCATTAGCAACACTTCAATGAACACTGTTTCTCTGTCATCAAAGCTGATGCATGAGTTTGAGGCAGAAGCACTTACCTGGAGAGCTGAGTAACAAATGGGATATGTAACTTCCCATCTGAAGGGTACTGACTTGAATCCAGCCTTAATAATGAATAATGTTATAAAGTTATCTAAATATCAAATGGAAAATTGTAAATGAGAGTGAACTGTGTTAGATCCAGAGTGAAAAGGTATATTCCCTACCTACCTAGCAGGCACAGTCATTGCTGGAGGACTTATTTGTACTTTATTTTGTTTAAAACTTCAGTGCCAAGGTTGAAGACGATTCTAATATTAATTTCCTTGGGGTAAGTCTAGTTACTTTTATTTTCTTGTTTTCCAAACTTACGTGAAACTACTCAACAAATGTTTAATTTCTGTATTAGTATGTGTATGATGCTGGGCTGAAAGCTTGAAAGGAAAAAAATAAAAGGGGGCTATGTTGTCTCCAGAGATCTAGAAAAAGGAGTGATGTGGAAATAGAACACAGTGTTTCCTTGGGCTGAAGAAACAGAGAAGGCTTTGGTATTTCTTGAAGTAATGCCACAGATATTATTTTGTACCATCTTGCGCCCTCTGTGTATTTACAGCCATGACCATTGAGATACCAGCTGTGCAAAAGTCTTGCATTCTGGAAACTGCTTTTTCATAGAATGTCTTGGTCTGTGTGAATTCCCTGCCGGTTCTATCACATGTACTGATAGATGAGGAATGCTGAGGAGGTGTTAAACATGAAGATGTTAATGATGAATAAACAGCGAGCATGTTAGGATACACAAAGTAGGGGTTGGGAGCAGAGTAAGTATCTAGTTGCAGAACAAGAGAACTCATGTCTGGGAATTGTTGCAGGGAATATGAGTGCTTCAGACTTGCAGAGAATGCTCAGAACATCTGAGCAAGAGAGAATTAAACTGGAGCAGGTCTTCCCATGGCAGGGTTGTGTAAAAGGGGTAAGGAGGAGAGTGCTGTCCTGGCCAGAAGGTGGGAGCAATCCCCACCATGCCCTGGAGTTACAGATGGAGCTCGCATCTGTCAGTAAAATGCTCGCAAGTGGCCAGGGAAGTGGGAAAGAGTGATGTATGCTTCAGCATCCTGCACCAGGTCTGTGTGTACAATGAACTTTATAGGACACTACAAGTGTTATACTTTCAGTCAAGGGAGACAAAGGTGTTCACATTCAAGAAAGAAAGTGTGTTCATCAGAATTATTGGGTAGAGGGAAAGAGAGGACAGAAAACGTTCTGAAAAGAAGGCATGAGTTCATTTTTTGCGAAGTAATCATAGAATGGAATTCTGCTCCCAAAAGATAACCAGAGGAGCCAGAGAAAGACCAGGTCCTAGAGCCTATCCAGACCAAAGAAATCTTTTGGGCCAACTGGTGCATGTATACATAGATACATTCAGCTGAAGTGCCGCTGTCAAGGCTGCATGCATGACTGTGACATCTGATGACTGTATCTCTGCATGCTGGAAGTGACATATCTGTTCTTGTTCTGCCTTTGGTTGGTCTCTCCAACCGTTTTTGAGATTATTTCATAAAATGAACATTCAGAGTAAAGGGAAGGTAAAGGAACCCCTTTCACAGCAGGAGCTGTTTCATGTATGTCACAGTAGAGTCACTGAAAAGGGGGAAAAGATGTAGTGCAGAGATAAAAATGGAAGTAAACACCTTAAAAAGAGAATTAATGAAAGACTGTACTTAACACCTGACCATACAGTGCTGTTTCCTTTCTTTATTATTTTCAGGTCAGTTCTGTGCATGTTCATTTTTATTTTGCTCCTTCATTGTGTATTGAACACCTCACTGAATTCAAATGGATCTATGAATGGACATTGAATCTTTTAGCTGGGAGGAGGCCAACTGCTGAACCCCTTGTTGATAACATAATCACAATACAGTAGGCTGGTGTAAGATACCATTTAAGATATGAAAGGCATCTAATATAGGTTCCAAAGGTACCTGCTATTTGCGTCTTGCCTGACTAATGCTCCCTAAATCAGTTCTCATTGTACTCTTGTGTGTCACCACGAACCATACTTCAATCTAGTGATTCTCGTTAACATCCCAGTTATGGAGAAGAAGACTGAAGCATTGGTGAAAGGAGAAAAGGATCTGGGTGGAATACTATTGAACCCATAGAGAATATCCTTCATCTGCAACAGAAAGCAAAGATTTAGTCCTAAATACAGGAACTGATCTGTTCTTCAACTGTGCTGTCATCAACAGCTCAATGAATACAATTTCATTTAGTTCATGAATATAGATGGCTAATTCCTCAGGGCAACTGACTATTAATACAGAGCATATGCACAACCACCACTAATAGTAGAACTCTACTCAGTGTCTGCTGGTTTGACTTTATTCACTGGGGGGAAATGGCACTCTCAAAAGGGAAGGATGCTGACAATAGGGTTCTGAAGATTTCAGTAGTTTTGCTTTAGTAAATACAGACTTTTAAAGAAAGTGTTAATCAATTTATGTACTTGGGCAGTTGATGAGACCTTCCACATCTCTTAATTTTGAGGCAGCTGGTGAGAAAGTTTTTACTCTGACTTAATTATGGAAATTACGATACAGTGGGATGATGATCATGCTCAAAGTTAGACATTGTGAATAAGTGCATTCTGGGCTGACTGGCAACAGGAGAAGTTGGGAAACTGACCTTGAGAAGATAATTTCAAAATAGACAAAAATGTATTTCTTTTGTCTGCATGATAAAGTGTGGAACAGGAAAAAAAGATATGTAATTCACGCTATATAGAAAGTAGGACATCAACTATAACAACAAAATGCAGCAATATAAAATGTGAAAACAGTGAATCATGAAAGGAAAGAGTCATAAGGACCATTGCAAGACTCTTATCTAGTGTGGCCAAGATCTTCTAAGTCTTTTGGCTCCACAAAATACTACACTTCTAGCAAATGTAGACAAAGCTTCTGCATATATGCAAAAAAAAGTTTAGGAAACCAACCAGTGGGAAAGCTGAGGGAAGAACTTGTACAGTTTCAGTAGGAGTAGGAGGAATTTCCCTAATGTGGCTCTTGAAAACCTGTTGTGGTTTTTCTCTCAAGTGACAAGAGGTTCAGCTTCCCAAAGGATTGATGAATGGACTCCATTTTAAGTCTCAGCTTGTACAGAGAAAGTAGAGCTAGCAACTCTTTTATTTGATAAAAACACACTCTATACTTTAGCTGCCTGAGTATTTTATCATTTGTAATTACTGGGATCTTTTAGTTTAATTTTCTACAGCATAGTTACAAGGGATTTATGTATTTCCTGCAGATGTTCTTGGCTGCAGCAGAGGTCCCAGTCATCTTGAGAAATTTTTTGCCTACTGACTGATGAAAACTGAAAAATAAACTTTTCAAGTCATCTCTTCAATTCCTCTCTTTATGCAACATTACTTCCAAGCAAATATTCCTAAGTAATTTAAATTATGTAATTGGAGGTGTTTTCATCAGCTCTGATTACATTCCATATTGCTCATCCTATCTTCAATATGTATCTTTTGGGAGGGTTACTTTAGATTAGGTATAGCTTCATCTCCTTGGCTGGACACCTCCACTAGAAATGTGGTACAAAACCTCCTGAGAGGAAACTGTCCTTTAAGCTCCCCTGGGAACAGCCACCACACCTAATGCAGACACCAGGAATGTAATGCAGGGCTTGTGTCAACATGTGCACCTCAAGCTTAATGTGTGTGTGATGAACACTGCAACACACGTCTGTGCTGGGGGTGCTTACAGCAGGCAAGCAGACATGGGGAAGGTGCAGCTGCTTGCAGTAGTGGTCTACCAGACAGGGGTTTGGCTGCAGACTTCACGGTGTTTGCTCCATCTGGGCAAACTGGCAGCCTTGCTGTGCCTTTACTACAGCTGTGTTGCATAGCAAATCAATCTTAGTTTGCTGTTCTCTGCCTGTCTCTACTCTCATTCCTGGTTTTGTGGTCTCTGTCTTTTTTGGTATACAGTCATGCATATTTGTCACAGATGTTTATCTCTTGTGTTCTACCTAGGTACTGTTTTCTGCTCATTCTTTTCAGTCTTCTTGGTCTAGCTGCTTCCTACTCCCCGTTTAATATGTCAATTTAAAGCTTAATGTATTGTTTATTGGTTTTAAGTTGTTAATGAGGATGTTACTTGAATCCAAGACATCAGTACTATTCTGAACTTTTCTTTATTTATCCTTGTTTCATAATGCTTTCACTTATTATCTGTCAGCAATCTTAATTTATATTCTTTTAAGAGAGTTTTCACTGTGGATTTGTTTTTCAGACGGAGTATTGTGTGGTATGATGTTATACTCTGTATTCTGAAAGTACTGCTTCTGTTTCATTCCCTTACTGATTCTTTAACTAAAATATAAAATCAAAATCAAGGTGGTTCTTTTTGAGCCAGGTTTTAATAATTTTTTTATTATAACTAGTAATTTTTCTCTAACTTTTTCATAAATGAAGAGTTTAATTTTTAGTGGTGTGGCCAGGGAAAGTAGGTAAATTCTTTAAATACAAAATCTTTCATCTTTTTGCTCATAACTTTGAAATAGGCTGAAGTCAGCCTATTAAAATCTTAGTGTGTATTATAATCTGAGGTAAATGCTGACTTCTTGAAAATTATTTGCATCTCTTACAGCATTTATTCAGCTTTGTAGTTTTATTCATATTTATTTCTCCAAGTATGGAAAACCCAAAATACTGTTTGACCTCTAAGAACAGGCTGTTTGGCAGTGCTAGGTACTTGCTCACTATTTTAATGTTTGATTGGGAAAAGAGGCTATTTTGTATTTGTGTGTGATCATTCTGCATTTAATAATATAGAGAGATGGTCATTGCAAATGCAGCCTTTCTTCTCAATGTGAAGGTAGGCCAAAGGAGCAGGGTGTGGGTGGCACCTGGGAGAAATTATGTTTCTGTCCTCTTTGGAGGACAGAAACTGAGTTCAGTCGAAATTGAGCAAATTATTGCATCACTAGTAAAATTTGTAGTGATTTTAGCTCTGTATGTGTGAAACCTAACAGAGGAAACCACTGAAGGAGATGCCTTAGTGGAAGAGTCTGTGTTGCTCCTTCTCTGCCAGGAAAATTTCTTAATGAAGTAGGGATAGCTGTGTGGGATTTTTCTTAAATGCTTAAGCTTTAAAAGCTCTTTGTTGCACAGGTCTATCTGTGTTTTTGACAAAGTAGAGTTGGACATGCCTGAGGTGAGAGGGCATGTCAGCTATCACTGTCTGTAGCTAGGAAAGTGTTTTCCAGTAAAGGAGGGATTCATGCTGCAAGCAAGAGTCTAAGAGCTTTGGTTCTTGGGAGCACAGTTTTATGTGGAAAGAAAGTTTGTGCCCTGTGGAAGTCTTAGGGGATTAAAGACACTCTGGAAGTAAACAATCCAGACCCACATTTCTGTAACATTCCCCATGTGGGAAAGGGAGTGGCAGCTGTAGTTGCATTACTCTGTTCCCAATGTAATCACTATCTCATCAGTGCATTGAGTATTCAAGTGCCTTAGCAATGACTTCCTCTACTAACACATATTAGACTGGAAGACAGATGTTTATGTCATGTTATTTTATTCCTCATCAATCAGCAGTTTCCCAACCATCTTATTTTTAACTTGATTATTTACTAATGAGCAATAAAACCCACCATGCCTACAGCAATATTTGCACAGTGGGTCGTGAAATAGCAACACACACACATAGTTTTATTTCTTTTCGTGTTTACCACAAATCAAATCCTTTCCTAATGTCTATGTCCTTGTTTAAACCTAAATCACATCAGGGTATTTGAGTTCTTTCAGTTGTTTCCCTTTAGTTACGGTCACAACATTTTGTCCACTGAAGTCTTAGCAGCTTGTAGCAGACTTGGAGACCAAGCCAGCTAAGTTCCCTAGAGGCTATACGTCAGGATGCTGGAAATTAATTTCTGATTTTTTCTGGCTTCCTTAGCCTGAATTAATTTTGATTTGTTATGAAGTGGATCAAAGCTAATAGGAAGTGAAGCTTCTTTCAGCTTAAGTAAGTAAAGGAGTTGAGGTGAAAGGGTCCAAAGATGCCACAAGGCAAGATGGCTCTTGAATTTTAGAGTGACATATTCAAAGCTCTGTAGTCTTGGAACACACTGCCTCATATTATCTGCTTGTATAGCCCTACCCCTACAGAAAGCCAAAAAAGGCTTTGGTTTTGTACCCAATAAGCAAGTTTGCAACAATGACAAAGCCAGAGTTGAAAAAGGGGCATGAGCAGTGGGGAGTTCCATTAATGTGAACAATTATTGAGAGGGGGATTATAAAGTCACTGTTCATTAAATCTGTTGAAGAAGAAACAAAGAAAACTGTCATGTTAGAAAGAAACCAAAGCACATGGAATAACAATGTAATTTTCTTGCAAATTGATGTAGCTAACGAGAACAGAGAGCATATATGTATTGAAAGGGAGTGAAGACTGAGAAGCCAGAAACCATAATCATAAAAACTTAACTCTAGAATAAACCAATCATTGCATGATAGCAAATTAAAAATAAAGCGCTGTACAAACCGAATTGTCTTTTCCTCTGCTGAAGTTTCAGTGTTTCAAAGTTATGGCATCTGAATTACAGCACCCTAGAGTATGCTAAGACTTAATTACCCAGAGTATGCTAAGCTGCTTGTGTCAATCTCACTCTCCCATGTTCCTGTTCTTGGAGGGAAATTAAGGCTCGCAGTGGCCTGGTTTCCTTTAATAATGCAGTGTGCTGCAGCTGAGGGCAGTGTCAGCCATGCAGGCTTTATTCCTGGTGCTGGGGGTTCTATTCATTGGTGGATCTTCCTGGAGTTTATTTCACAGCCTTTGACTTGCTTCTGAAGGAAGCATCAGTGGCTTGCATCAGTTGGCTTTACCTTGGCTGCATTGCTTGTCAAAACGGAGATACTTGACTGACTGCTATAATTCTGTAAACATTGTAGTTAATTAATGTCTGCCATGACAAGATGGGTGATTATGATTTCTCAGTAAATGAGTTGAAGGTAACTGTAGAAAACAGTAGAGTACTAGCTGATGGTTATTTTCAGTGCAAGTGACTGCTCCTCTCCTTTAGTTGACTTTATCAAGATTAGGGATTGTCTCCACAGAATCTTGCACCATTGCAACTAAATGTTTTGGGGGGGTTGTTGGGGTTTTTTTTCCCCAATTTTATTTAAATGGATAAAAATGTAGCGTATAGACTGGCCTTTATTTTTTGTCTTGCATATTCTTTTTCCTCCAGCCAGGGAGGGACCTGCTTCTGCAGGAGATACTCCGTCTGCCCAAGGTGTGGTCACCACTGAGAGCAGGTTATCAGAGAAGACTTACATCTCCTGTCCTTCAGAGACTCATTATTTCTAATCTGTATCATTGCACATTTTAAAAATGGGAGGAAGGAAAACACACCCCACCTGCCAGAGCTCCCATGAAAAATGTGGGATTAGCCTGAGTTTATGTAAAGCAGTTCCATTTCCTGCTTTGAGGACGGGCTGAAGAGGCAGATTAAGGCTAGCAGATCGATATCTGGGACCTAGGTGGATTAGCTCAGAGTAACGCACAGCGAGGCCAGGGTGTAAAACAATACTTGATCAACCTGATGCTGGATGCCAGGAAGCAGTCTGTTGTAGGAGGATGAATCTGAGCCATACGGATGTAACTGGACAAGGAGAGTATGAAAATTGAGAGGGCTTCTTCCTTCTCTTTAACAAAAGTTTAAAAGATAGATAAATCCCCAAAAACAAAATAGCCACTTTTTCATTCTGTTTTTAAAAGGTTTGATTTTTTCCCCCCCGGCTTCAGATACATTTTTCAGCTATAGAGGAAGATTTTCTCACATAGTTCTGGTTTTTTATTGCCTGACTATAAAAGACCTTGATATCCACTTTCAACCGTTCCTATAAAAGTTATCAGTATAGCAAAATCCCAGTATCTTCCTTGTAAAGTGCCAGTCTCTCCTTGAAATCTGCCTTGTCCTCTAGTAGGTGGTAGTTTTTTCAGCCCGAGTGCACTGCAGAGAGTTCATTACTCTCTTTGCCTAATCTGCAGTAGGCAGGCTGGAAAGATCCACCAATTCCAGTGTGTCTCAGTGCAATGTGTCTGCTTCTGGCACCTTGCTCCTCATTACCAAGCTCTGTTCTAGACTGGGAAGAAAAATGCTTGCACTTCAAAATACTCCCCAGCCCATTTGCAAATGCTACAACATTTATTATTTTCATCATGTTTAATAGCACAGCTCCTCATTTGCTTGTCCTTTTATTGCTGTTATAGTAATGTGGGCTATGACTTCATATGACTTTTCTAAGTAGGCAGTATCACCTCTAGTTAGCATTTAGATAGGAAAATGTCTGAGGGTGTAATGGCTGTTCAGAATGTGACAGGTATCCATGTAAATCAAGACTGAGAATATGCTGGAAAGTGATTTATAAGAAAATGTTTGCTCATCAAAAATGACTATTTTCAAGTGAAAATAGCAGTTCCAATAATATCTTAGTGAAACGAACTGTTTAGATCAAAACAGGAGAAGCAATCCATGGTATGTATAATAACATGGTACCTAATTTTCTCCCTGTGTAAGTGCATGAATTCATTAGTCAGGTCTTCCTACCTCTAGTCTTCCACATAGTTGGAGACTGACGAGACTCTTTCACTGCATATTAAAATTTTTGGTGTAGCAATTTGACCCTTGCAAACTCTAAATGAATAGTCCATTTGCCTAAAGGTCAATCTCCTTTCTGCATATACAAGCTCTCAATTGATCTTATAAAATAAGGCAATTTCAGCAGGAAGGATGTGGTGAGCTGCCCTAGAATGACAGCTGTGAAGAGGAAGAGGATGGAGAAGATTTAGGTTATGTCCTTACTCTGAATTAGGCAGGGAAGCAACTTGATTTTGCAATGGTGGCCTTAACCACTGTGGTGTGGAATCGCTGTATGGTTTTTTCCTCAATCTTTCCTGCTAGAACTGTGCTTTGTTTTAAGAACTATGAAGCATCATTCGTGTGGAGTACTGAAAAAACATCTTACACACTGTAATCTAAGGACACATTTCTGTACTGATGTAGCTCTTTCAGTTATTGGTATGTGTGAGCCAGTATGTCTTTCCAGTATGACTGCTAATTTCTATGAAAGTGTGTTACACAATTTTGTTTTCATCCTTCTAAGAGAAATTCCCAGTTGTATATAGAATAACATATATACATGCTGAATTGGTTATCCTACTTTTATTGCTACAACTTTATGTTTGGCCAAACCAAAGGTGGTTCAGTTCAGCTTTCTGAAACTCTAAACTGAAGCCAAGCCCCTGATAAAAATTTTGGTTTTGTTTGCATGCTTTTGCCAAGTTCTGCTGAAGATTGCAGGCTTCATGACCCAAGCCATCAATTCTTCTGAAACTGATACTAAAACTCACACAGATTTCACAGGATCAGCTTCATCCACTAAAAAAGGGAAGTAGAAAGATAAAATTTGAGAAATAAAGTGGTTTATTTTTCTATGCTTTCAGCTCAGTTTTGTCAGGTTCCAAAGGTTATGTACTTCATTATACTGGAATAGAGAGGTTTCAATCCAATCTTGCAATTTAATTAGAAATTTTGTTGATGATGTGCTGGCTAAAGCTGGAGCTTTCACTGTGCAGAAGCCTAGAGGGTAAGGAGCTACTGTGTATATCTCAAACACCAACAGCCAGATAGCCATGGAGCCATCCGAGGGTTGTTGGTAATAACAGTAGAAAGAGCAAGTGGTGGGGAAACTTATTGTCTTGGGGTGACTTTATGATGTGTATCCCATATCTCTGCCCTATGGCCAGAAATTAATTCTTGTGCCTTTCTATGCCTTTAAACCGAGCCTGAGAGGGGGAAGGAAAAACTGAGCACAACTTTTTCAAAGCAGTTTGCAGCTTGTTCAAGGTCACACAGAGATGGCGACTTTTTTTTTTTCCCAGCTGCAGCAGGGGAGCGAGGAAGCACCCGGCTTGCTGCTGCCCAGTCAGCTTTTGGCCAGTGGTTCAGCTGCTTTTTCTCCGGAGAGAGACTGAGAGTTGAACTTTTTTTCCTTCCCTGGAATTTTGGATTTTCTCCCTTTTCTGCTGGACTGCTTCAATATCAGAACACATCAGGAGGACTTTCCACTGGGCACAGAGGGCCTGGCCCTGGGCCAAGCCCCAGCTCTGAGGAGACCAAAGGGAGGACTCTGACACTTTCCCAGGTTTTTTCTCCACAGCGAGAGATTTTATTATTTAGCATTATTTTCCTTTCCTGTGTGTTTGTTAAATAAATAGTTTTTTATCTCCTTTACTTTCCTTCGAGGAAAATTTATTTTTCCCCAACCTGGTGGGGGAGGGATTGTTGTGACCTGCCTTCTCTCAGAGAATATATTTCTAAATTTGGCCAAACTGGAACACTTATCTATGAAAAGGTACCCCCCCATAGCCCAGGTGCTAGTCCTCAGGAGCCTGGACACCCCATCAGCTGGATCAACATGAGCCAAGACTGGTGACCTGCCTTCTTTCCTCCCTTCCTCCCTTCCTTCCTTCCTCTCTCCCTTTCTCTCATTTTCTTTCTTTCTTCTCTCTCTCTCTCTGTCTTCTCTTTCACTCTACCCCATACTCGAAATCCACATCTGTGTGTTTATACTAGAAGATAAGGGACCAACTTACACCAATTTCTATGCCAAGTGTATAATTTACTAATAAAACGTTCTAAATTTTCATGGACCCTCTGACTTCTGTCATTCCTTTTCCACCACGGACATCTATGAATCTTAGGTACTCCTTTCTGCTTCAGGGTGGGATGCCACACACTGCCATAAATCTCTTGGCTAGGCAGAACTAAAAGGAGTAAAAAAAGGAGGTGTTAGACACTGAGGAGAGCAGGTGTTACTAGAATTACATACTGGGAGAAGAGCTATTGGTTAATAGGTACAGAAAAAATCGGTTTGCTTTCCTCCTGGCATTTCACTTTTTGTCATAAACTCTTGTGTAGTGTCATGGAGTTCTGCTAAGCAGATGGTGCTTTTTTATCTCAGTGGTATCTGCTTATTGCTTGTGGATGAAGTGATTTTTCTATATCATTAGTTAAAGTGTGACTTGAGGTTCTTTGGAAGTCCGAGTTGTTATTTAGAGAGTCTTAAAATATAAGTCATGGTTACTTATTGCTCATTTTAGTTTACACAAGCTTGGCAGTAGGTGTGCTTCTAAAAATACACGAAAAC
Organism: Corvus kubaryi; assembly: GCF_017639235.1. Classification (NCBI taxonomy): domain Eukaryota; kingdom Metazoa; phylum Chordata; class Aves; order Passeriformes; family Corvidae; genus Corvus; species Corvus kubaryi. The sequence continues at coordinate 36,051,823 of NW_024580667.1, read as the reverse complement.
ACCAATATCTAAGGGCACCTGTGAAGGTTTTCAACAAGCTTAGTCTCTGTTCAGGGGAAGGAATTGGTATTTTATGCCAGCTGCAGGTTATACTAGGAAAACTTTTCAACAGTAGGAGTAATGAAGAAAGAGATGGAGCTTGTAGAGCTCTTTAGGAATTGGTTGGACAAACATCTGTCAGGAATAGTTTAAATTTGGGAGGTACAGTGAATGACTGACTGACGTATCTCCACCAGAACTCACATCCAGTTCTTAACCTATAACAGGTTTTCTAATCAGCCCTTCAGGGTGGCACACAGATGGATGGTGCTGGCCTGATTCTTGAGACTTACAGTTGTGGAATTTGCCCCTCTGGGCAGCAGTAGAGGAAATACATGTGTGGTTCCACTCCAGTGTTTAGGCTTCCCAGGGAATTCATAGGATATGTATTGTACAGAGATGTATACCTTTGCTTTGGTTTTGGGGTGGTTTTTTCTTGGATTGGTTCTGGTTTTCATTTCCTAGTTGGTTCCTTCTTTCTGCCAGCCTCACATCTTTAGTAGTTTTGCTGGTTTTCAGGCTACTTGAAGATTCCTACTCTGGTTCAGCAAAAGCAGATTGATCATTCCTCTGGGTGGTTTGTCTTGGGAATCAAGTTTAAGAACTCGTATGTGTTGGGTTGGAAATCTGAGATGCTGTTGAAAGCCACTGAAATGGCAGAGCGCTGGCTGGGATGCTGCCTTAGGTCTTTCTGCATCACTGAAAAGTTTCTGGGAAGTTTCTGCCCTAAAGTGGCACCACTAAGCTGTATTATCTTTCAAAGGTACTTTATTAGCTTGGACTCTATGTGGAACTTCCTTTAAAACCTCCTAAATGAGAGCTTTCTAAGCAGCCATTGCACTGCTACTTTTTAACACTTAGTGAATGAGATGAGCTATTAATAATTTGTACTCTACTTTTCTTGCCATAAATAAATGAAAGCTCTCCATCACATGCTAAATACTGTGAAACATTGCAATCAAAGGAATAATGAGCATGTTAGCCTCAAACTTGCCTGACATTAATTTCAATTCTGCTACTCTAATAGCACACTTTAAATTATCCCTCCATCTTTCAGGCTACAGGTAGTTTATTTGACACACACATTCCCCTTTTTTTTTGTGTACTTTTAAATTTTTATTATCCTTGTCTAAACTGTTTGAATAGACTGTCATTCATTTGTATCATTATTGGAAATACTAACTGTGTATCTGTCACACACTTCCCACACTAGCAGTGAAGTTTGAACACTTAAAGGATGGTTAAAGGAATAGTAACAACATATGGGTCTGCTGAAGTGCCTCATACAGAACACAAATATAGCGCCCCTACATAAGACCACTGCAGGGAGGGGTTTTCACCCTGCCTCTCTCCTGTGATTTCCTTCTGCCCAGTTCTTCAAAGGAGATGGTGTCCCAGTGTGATTAGTGAATACAACTATATTGTGAGTATGGGCAATACTTCATCTTGCTCTCTATATAAATAGATCATCTCGATACCTTTTCAAGACAGCCAGTGTTGTGGTGATTTTATTTGATTTGAGCTTCTTCAGAAAGGGTAGTTACGACAAATGTTTCCATTACCTATGGCTAGTGCTTTGGGAGAGGAAGAAGCCTGTGATTGCAATTAGCTCCTCGAGACAGCAGGAGAACCTAAATTAAAACTATGTGTGCTTTGGTGTTAACTGTTTCCTTGGCAGAATCAGTACTCACTGTAGTCAAACTTTTCCATGGGCACAGCATTTGGGCCAAGTGAGCACAGTATCTCAACACTGAGTGGTGGCACTGCAAAAATCACAGAAGTCTGAACCATGAAGCTTGCCTGCTCCATTAGTGTCTAGGCTCCAGTTTGTCTGAATGAAATTCTGACTTTCCAGTTCCTATCAATTCTGTCTTTGATATTTTTGACGTGATCCCTCTCAGACAAGATCCTTGGTTAACTTCTTCCAATCCTGTTGCCCCATTCACTTATGAGGTGTCTTCTTCCTTTTTCATCAGAGATTCTTCCAGCAGCAAAACACAACAATGTAGATCCCAAATTCTTTTGGAGGGGTTGTAGCAATGAGCCTGTCAATTAGCTCTTCCAGTTGTAAGACTTTTACGGGCTTTAGAGGCTGGAGCTGGTCCCTCGTGACTATTTGTAGCATTTGAGTCAGGAAACCCTATTGATTCACTTGAATTAAGCTTGACTCTGTAGTTGGTTGGCTTTTTAGGTACTCTTAGCTATATGTAGTAATAGCAACACCTCAGTGGGAATCTACTCTCTAAATATTTCCGGTAGCCCCAGCTAGATTATTTCTATTGTGCAGTCTGGTTTAGACCTCACAGAGTGTACTTGGATGTGGTGTTAAGGCACAGGGCTGGTGAACACCATCATTACTCTTGGGTAGTAATCTAAAGTATTCTAGTACACAGCTCTTGTAGCTGTTTTCGAAGAAAGGGCTTTAAATGGACTTTACCTGGGCAAGTCTCTTGAAAGCACTGTGACTTCTGTCCCAGCAGTGACTTGCTGTTGCCTTCTTCCTCAAGAATACAGACCAGCAATAAAGCAACCTACAGCAGAATCACCAGCGTGGTTAACCTCCATCATCCAGTTTATACATCTGAAGTCTGGCTTGCTTTTCAAAATTACTTACGTTAGCCTGCTTTCTTGATAGTCAGGGTGTAGGGTGAGTGGCTTGTAATGATCTTTACATAGAAAATATTAAAATAAGGTGATTCCTCTTCACTTTCTGGTTAATACTTGGGGACTCAGCTCATTATCCCATAGAGATGACCTACATCTATCGTAGTTGAAAGTTTTCCACATGCAGAATTTGTAACTCAATCTCTTCCTAAGGTTGAAGATCTTTTTACCTCCCTTCAGATGGCTGAGACACTTGACTGCCTTTGCCCATTATGGCTGGCTTTTGTTCTTCCTCTGTTGCAAGACCGATTAGTGCTGCAAATTAGTCTGGTTCTCCAAAAGGAAAAATTACATGGGTAATTTTTCACTTGCTGTGTTTAAAGCATCACTTAATTCTTTCAAGTTCTATGTTATACCAAAATACATAGATAATTGAGATTACAGTATGCATACATATCACTTTAACTGTACTTCACTTATCAGTTTTACCAGGCACCTGGCCAGTATGTGGCTGTTTTAAGTGTCTGCAAAGCCATGTAACTCTTCACTGGGACCAGCTGCATGTAGAGATGGATGTGTTTGAGTCTTCACTAAATACCCCTCAATATCAGTGCCGTGCATATGCATGGCCTCTTTTTGCCTTGAACTCCTGCAATAATCCTGGCTTCTAGAGATTATTTTTATGTACTTTGACCAAATCTTCTAAGTGCAGATTGTTGGTTTTCACTTTACACCTTCGTACTTCATGACCATACTTAATCAAGGATTTGCAACTAATTTCTAGATAAAAAGTATGAGATTTCCAAAGAGCAGGTCTATTTACACCTTGTATCAGGTCATGAAGGAATGTTAGTAGCAAGGACTTGGTAAGGTTGTCCTACTGTTACAATTTCTTTTAACACAAACTTCGAATGTCCAAAGCTTGCCTCTTCTATGAATCACCCAGATCTACATTTTTACTCATTAAAAAGCTGTAAAGAAGCTTGCAACGCATTTATCATGATTAGTTCTCTGAAGATGCCAATGAAATTCCACGGTGATTTGCATGGAAATATTCTGTAATAACATTGAACTTGTATTGTACAGGGCTGAACACTGGAGCCTTCCTACAGAGTGATGAATTAAAAGAATCCTCATCCTTTTGTTGGGAAAGATCATTTCAGATCCTCCTAATCAGATGACTTCTCACTTTGTGCACTGTTCAGCTAATGTCTTACTGCCTCATATAATGTTGTGCAGGTCTGTTTGTAAGACCTGTTTGTAGACAAATGACAGACACAGCTTTAAAGACTGACTCAAAATAAATAGCAAGAAAATTTGTAGAATATATTTTATCTTTTGCGAGTGAACTTCTTGGAGCAGGGTCATGGCTACTTTAATTGGAGGCTGTGGCTGAGGCCCCTCGACTAACAGAGAATAGCAGGAGGGATTGGCAAGTAAGGGGGGAATTCTCCTGGCAGCATCTAAGGCCAAAAAGCCTTATTTAGTCTTGACAGCTCTTCAGTGCCTGGCTCCTCGTAAAGACAAGGATTCAGTTCTGTGATGGTGGGGAGTGGTCCAAAGAGCTGACTATAAATAACTCCAACTGACTTCACTCTATTCTAAGTAATAATGTCTTTCTAAGGCTACTTACTTCAGCTATATTTGAAGCCACACACCTGGTATCATAAAATATGTGACAAAAATCTAAGGGGAATGGCAAGTGGCCATGACTCTGTGAGCCAAGCCCTTCCTGTGAATGTGTTTCTTTGGGGAAAAAAAAAAAAAAAAAGAAAAGTGATCTTTCTTGAGGATTTTTCCTTCCAAAAATATTGTTAAAATTCCTCACTGAGCTAAAAATTAGTCTGAGCGCTATAAGAAGTTCCCTGACTCACTGCAGGAGGTACCCACATCCAAAGGCATGCAGCAACCAGAAAGGGAAGTAACATCTTTCTTAATTAATGCTTCCCTCTCTTTTGAGGTTGGGGGAAATGGATAGAGAGAGCCAAGACAGCAATAAGGTGCTTTATAGGAAGCAATGAATAATTATTCCTGTCTGTCTTCTCCCTCAGTCATTTTCCCTGGAGCACTGAGGAGGTTTGGTTCAATTTTGGTCCTTGAGCAGTTCCTGACGCAGCATGACTGCATTCCCTTCTTCAATCAGTAAACAGTGTGCTCTCACTCTCTGCTGTTTCTACACTAGCAAGAAAAAAATTCAAGCTGGGTGACCTGCCAAGGTAACCTTATAAATTTCAGTGACTTCAAAAATTTCATCAACCTTAACCATATGTGCTGAATGCCCCCAACAGCTGTGGGTTAAGAAGGGCATTCAACATGTAATTACCTCAAAATTGACTTCTTTTTCTGCTTAGTGCCCATGAGTCTATCCTTGCCATGGCTGGCTGGCTCCCATTCAAGTGATGATCCAGCATGCTGCATGCTGGTGATGCAGCAGCATCCACTGAGCCCACTGAAGCATGGGACAAGTTGCGGGGGTGACGAGAAGTGAAGTGCTGCCTTTCACCTTTTATCACCTTTTAATTATTTTTACTTTTATTTTCCCCCCAGAATTTTGCAAAAATATATCCTTTTTTTTTTTGGGGGGGGGGGGTCGGTCTTTTGTTTTGCTTAGTTTTTTAATGTTTATTAGTGCCTCTCTGCAAACAAATAATTTTGCATAAGGCTTCTTGGACAATTGCAGCTTTACTCGGGGTTGTAGCTGGGCAGACCTGGGTCACACTTAGGAAAGGGAGGACTGAATTAGACATCACTTATTTACAGTCTGGTGCTGAGTGTTGCTATCGATATCAGGACGTTCATTATCTGTATGGCTGGTGACTTTTGAAAACAGAACTGTTAATTTGTAGAAAGTGTGCTTAGATCAGTAATTCTCTGGAATAGATTGGTTTTTCGTACCAGAAATGTTGGCTGAAATGATAGTGATACCCCGTGGAGGGGGGAATGGTGGCTGAATAAATCCATCAGCAAGTTTAGAACTGCCATAGTGCAAACAGAGCTACCCTAGGTTTGATATGTGGTACTGCTTGTAAAGCGGTAAGGAGATTATACTGTTCAACCTGAGGGTAAAGGAGCTCAAGTTCCTGTTTGCTGTAAGGCATTTACACCCTCCCATCAGAAGAGAAAGACACTATCTCTGTCACATGGAGGTGCCTCCTGGTTGTGAAGTGTATTTTGCTATGGCAGGTCACTTAACTGTGTTATACTGGAAGTAGTACGATTGGGAAAGAAGTTCTGTGCTTATACCTGAGAATGTTGGTCCTCTTTGTAGGAGAATTGTGCGTCCAAGTTGCTGGGCTTGAGTTGCTGCAGTGATACTGAGGGTGGGATTCATCTGACCCTGAGATCAGCTCAGTGGGTCAGAGCATGGTGCTAATAATGCCAATGTTGTGGGTTTGATCCCTGTATGGGCCATTCCTGTAAGAGTTGGACTCGGTGATCCTTGTGCATCCCTTCCAACACAGAATATTGTGTGATTCTGTAATTGGAGATGTCTGCACTAGTTACTTGTCTGGGCTCTTCTTATAGTCTGTGGACAGCAATACACACTTCTAGGGCACAATTCATTGCATCCAAAGTTGTGTCTTTAGGCATCCAAAATCAGTTGACTTGTAACCCTGAAGGCCAGTTTGTAACCACTTCTTTCGCTATTGGTGCGTGTGTCTGCAGATGTCCTAAATAAGCAAGATTACCCCATGGGGGTCTGATGAGGGAAATGAAAGCTAATTCCTGGAAATGGCTGATGCCTGAAAAGAAAACAGAAATCACCTGATTTTTGAACTCTTTGTAATGTCCTGTAGCCTGTGACCTTCGTTAATACTTTGTAGGAATGCCATGGCCCATGAGAGAATTTAATGCAGTGCTGTGTTTCTTTCTGATCTCTGATAAAATTGGAAAGATCAGCATTCATGTGAGGTACTGCTTGTTCCTAGTAAGGAATTGGGTTTTTTATTCCTAGCAGGTCTGCTTTTAATAATGTTCATGAATCTGACTTTGCCGTCACAATCACATATTGATTAAATTCAGCATTTGACTCAGTTTTTAAACTTGAGTAATCTGTCACTAACTATAGATAGCCATTTTTCTAAATATTCTTCATATCAAACTTTTGTATGTTTATTATAAAGTTTTATCTAATACAATAAAAGAAATTAATTCAATGCTTGCATTACCACTCAGGAAAAAGCCTTTCTTCATACTGGATATTTACTTACACAGCAAGTGGATATCACTATATTACTTTTCCACACTTTAAATACCAGGAGCCATAATCTATTGCAAGTAGTGATGCAGGCACAGTGGTACAGAATCAATTAGTTGTTTTTACATTACACATGCAGACTCCACATTTCCTGAAGTGACACCAAAAGACAAGCTTTAGTAAAAATCCTGTAATTAAAGTAGAAGCTCGGCCTAATTTGAAGTACTAGCTGCTGTTTTATCAGCATAATGAAGAGGATGAGGAGACATTACCTCCATAATCAAACTCGTGCACTGGCCAAAGTTCAGCACTATTTCAAACCAGCAGCAAAGCCTGTAAGTAGTCAGTTGGTGGCACTGACAATGCCAGTGTTGTAAATCAGCGAGGGCCCTGTATTTTCAGAGCCATAGCAGTGCAGCAGAAACACAGGTCTAATTTCCTGTGATTTCTCATTTTGGTGCTCAAAGGCTGATTTTAATAAAAGAACCATGCATCCTAAAAATTGTAGTGCTGAATTATAATTTATTTATCAGTGGTTCCTCTAAATCTTGATGGGTTTTTTTCTTGGGCTTTAGTACTTAAAAAGGAGAGGAGCATTCTCTCCTTTTTAATGCACCTCATTGTAAAGGGTGTTCTTTGAAGGTGAGGAGATAAAATGAAAACAATGATTTTTTTTTGTGCGTATTTTGTCATCAGTTTATTTCAGTGATGGCAGGATTATAAATCTCAGAACCCGGCTTCTGGTCTGGCTTATGCTCAGATGGACAAAATGAATATTTTTATATCCTTACTGTATTTCCTGATAGTATATCTAAGAAAAATGTTTAATGAATAAAAACATGGAACACAAGCTCAGTAAGAAGTGGGTCTTAGTGATTCAGCCAAAAGCCTCCCCGTTAGATCCCTTGACATCTCCTGGGTTTGTTCCCTTGTTGCTGAGTTGAGGTGAGGATACCAACCCTTCAGGTGAGATTTTTTTTTTATCATTTTGGTAAAAGGTTTGAGAGGACAGAAATTAAGCTGATACCCTAGTATGCTAAATATGCACTTCCTTCCCTATCTATTCTGCCGGGCTGAGCATTTTTTTGAGGAGCAAAAATAATTTAACTGAGCAATTTAACTTTGCTCTTCTACAGTTACAGATTGTACCTAGACAAGACACTTGTCCATGACCAGTAGGAACTGTTCTGCAGATGCAGAAATGGTCATTCAGGACATCTTTTGAATGTAGGTGAGACACTTAGGTTTTTCGGTAATTTAAGATAATGCATAGTGAAAGACCATGCATATGCTGGGGTAGTCATGTAGGCCTATAAACCAGCTGGATACAAGAATTCAGCAGGCTCGGGAGTCTCAAATTTCTTTCAGGAGCCTCTTTAAAACTGGCAGCTTCACAAAAATAATCTGAGATTTTTACGCTGGAATTTTTGAACAGAGTTCTCCTGTTAGGGAATTTGCAATGAACACCCTATTCAAGCTGTAGCTTTGAAGGAGGTGGTGAGATCTCAGAGAAATATATTTCTGGGTTTGCTTCAGGCTGGGCGTGTGGCTGAGAAAGGAGCTGTTTAGGTGAGCTGTTCCTTACTCACTGATCAGAGTTTCTGGTGGTTTAAGATGGGTGCTCTTGGCACTGACTCTTTGGTTACACTCAGAAAGTCTGAAAGAAATTAGTTTTGACAACAAGGCAAGCAGTGTTTTGATGTTTTAGCCAAGCTGAAGAAGACTTTGTAAATGAATACGCTAAAATATTCAATTTTGGTATTCCTCCCAGCAATATTCCCTTTTATACATGCAGGAAATATCACTGTGGTCATAAATACCACGAAGAATATGTAAAGAGTTTCTAAATGCAACACCTTGAAAACTTACTCAAACCTGGTAGGAGATACATGATGATTTGCTTTTTTGGAGATACAGTGAGTCACCTGTGTCACAAGGGAAGTTAGAGTTTGCATTTCTGTTTCTGGGTTATGGGGGTCATGTATAAACTGCAGTGCAGTCATTTGATGCTGGAACGACAGAACATTTTGGCCTAATACACTTATTTTTCCATCAGCTGCATTCTGTTTTGGGAAATTTGGAGCTGTCAGGATCAGGCAGGTTTTTATTATAGCAGATTAGATGACTTGCTATTGAAATATTTGGGTGGGAGGTACTACTTAGACAGACTTAGCTGGTCTGTCTTTAAGACTGCCTCTGACAGGTCAGGTAAGTGGTTTTTTTAACCCTGGCAAAATCGCCTGCCACAGCTTAGTTGAAAAGCCTGAGCCAAAACAGAGGAAAGCATACTGCACTAAGATGAGCATAAAACAAAGAGAAACTTAAAGGTTTTCTGGGGATCATAGAAAATTATGAAGTTGACATTTTTCGGTGAGTAAAATAAAAATATTTTGTATGATTTGTGGAATGACAATGCCCCCCCTTTGAAATACCAGGGATATCACTGCAGTCAGAAATAGTTCATGGGTGGGGTGAGTTTTTTAAATGCAGCACAGCCAGTAGTAGAAAATCAAGCAGTGAATGGATGTCTTTGGAATAAATACACTTGGGCTGGCTCACCACAATTTTGTGAGCCACGTGCAGTGTCTTGTATAAGAGAAGAGATGTGGCTGGTGGTGAAATCTCCATTGCCAGTTTTATACCTATTTACTGTAAAAATCACCCAAGTAAACAGCAGGTAGCATGAATAAACAGCAATGGGCCGTCTAACAGTTTTCTTTCCCTCACATGAACTTTTCACAGAGCAAAAGTTCTAAGTGAGAACAGGATGACTTTGGGGTAAAATAGGGTGGTGAGACACGGGAACAGGTTGTCCCATCCCTAGCAGTGTTCAAGGTAAGGCTGGATGGGGCTCTGAGCAACCTGGTCTAGTGGAAGATGTCTCTGTCCATGGTGGGGGGGGGTGGGACTAGATGGAAGGGACTTCAAGGTCCCTTCCAACCCAAACCTTTCTATGATTATATAATAAAAGAGCAGAGGAAGGAAGGGGAAAGAGCTTTTCTGGGTTCTGGAGCATGAGAAAACAAAGTAAAAGGATCAGGATGGGTCAGAGGGAAAGCTGACTATGACTGCAGTGGAGTGATGTACCTGGTTTGTATATGCATTACCTGACAAAATGTGGAGACTATTCTCAGTGAAGTTACAACAACAGTGTAATAAAATATGCACCTAAAGTAAGATGCCACCTTCTTCTAATAGAGAAAATCAGTTAATCATCCTGTTAAGAAACACACAAATTTATTACAATGTCATTTCCTGTGATGCAGTGGTAATTCAAGAGTGAAACCCTCTCTACGTCATTTAATGAAACACTTTTGAAAACATATGACTTAACTGCTGCTCTGTCCTTCTGGGTCTTGTGGCAGATTGGAGGAGTGAGGCTGCACATGGATGTGATGGTTGCCATCATCCTGGTGAGTACTGTCATTATTCCTATACCACCCCCAGCTGCCCATTTGGAGACATCAGTAAGAGCTTAGGCAACGGGGCAGTTTGCGAGACTGACGCCACTGAGTAGCTTTCCAACTGTTGTAATGAGAGCTGAATTACCCATTAGTATGGTGTGTGGCTGAATGGGGCTGGAATCAAAGCGCAGCGTGTGATCCACCAAGAACATGTGCTCTTTGTATTGGGAGTCCAGTAATGCCCCCTCCAAGTGAAAATGCTAAATGGGAGCTATATCCTGCCTCACTTTTATTGTGGAGAGAGAAGGGAAGAGGAGTAATTTAGCCTTGGCTTCTTTAGTCTCTTTATAGAGCACGCTGAAGCTTTTCTTACTTTGGAAAGAGCTGGGGTCTTACAAAAGTGAAGGTGTTGATGTGTATGCATATGTGAGTGGCTGTGAGTGTGTGTATGTGACAGCTGTAATCATGTCATTCATGAAATAAAGTAAATTTCACTCTTAAAGAAAAGCTTTGCATGTGGAACCCACAGACCTGCTTGACTAAAGGATATTTTCCAGAAAGTCATGAAGTCTTCATCTGAAATTTCAATAAATGGAGTAACTGGCACTTCCTCTGGTAGTTTGTTTCAAAGGTTAATCACCTTCTCTGCTAGAAGTAGAGGCATTAATTCTCATTTAAATTTATCTAGCTTCAGCTTCTAGTCATTGGTTCTTGTTAAGTCATTCCCCATTCAGTTAAATGGGCCTTTAATACTGGCATTTTCTTCCTGAAAAAGCAGAGCTTTGCTGTAATCAAATCTCTTCTTGGTCTTATTTTGAAAACTAAACAGTTTTAACTTCTGAATTCCTTCACTATAACAACTTTTCCCAGCTCTCAGTGAAGTGTTACATAGATTCTCCAGCTTTATTTAATTCTTGTAAAAGGAAAATGGCAGAATGCTGTATGATGTTCTGATATTGTTCCCATCCATGGGATAGTTAGAGGGAAAGTTATCTTTCTCCTAATTGTTGCTTCATTTATCCAATCCAATGTTATATTTCATATCTTTGCTGCATTGTCTGAGACACTTCTTCACTCAGTCCAAGTTACTTGCCATTTTTCAGAGAACAGAGACACTGTATCATTCATTAATTCTTGGAGAAGGAAACTTTCCTATCTTTTGTGTGGTCTCTAATAAACAAAGACACTGCATTCCACAGAAGAAAATATAAACTTAAGGTGGCAGTCCAGAGATTGTGGAAGGAATGGACACTTTTAATGGCAAGAAGAAATCTACTGTGTAACACATTTTCGCTTTATTGCCAGTAGGAGACCTGATAGAATTTTTTTGTGCTTCATCCAATTTCAAAGTCCAGTGGGAAGCAGCCACTGAGTTTGAGGTCAAATTTTCAGAAATAAGGCTCTGATATAGTGATCTAAACTCCGAAACCACCCTGTGCAAAAGCATCAAGAAGCCATTTGTGAAATTACTTGGTAACATCTAAGGACACCTTTATAAGGGAGGTTTCTACACTTCTCTAATTATAGAGCTGACCATGCTGTACATCATATATGTGCAGTCTCTTCAACAAGCTGTCTTTCATGTCAGATTTTCTTGTCTTTTGCTTGTCAAATTGTAGCATTTGGGTTATTGATTGCTGCTTATGTTCTGCTCAGCTCTCAACAGCACTTTAGCAAAGTCTTTTCTAGGTTATGTGATTGTACCATGTCTGTCTGCCAGTTTTTCTTCAGTGAGTCTGCTGTAAAATATTTGATAGAGGTGAAAAGGTCTCAGATTATTACCTCTATGCATTTCATAAAGCAAAGTAACTGGATGGAGGAACTCTGAAAGGTCTCTATTGTGGGTTCCCCTCAGTAAAAGCAGAGGGAAGGTTTTGTGTGTTCTAACCATAAGAAATTGTGCGACTGGAGCTCAAGTCCTAGCCCAGGTACACAACTCCTGTTCCTTCCTGCTTGTTGATGCCAAAAGCTCATAGGGAGCATCTTCTGCTGCATTTTTACTCCTTTCATACAGTCCATCTATAGGGTGTCCTTTTGCAGGTTAAATTACAGTTTTTCACTTATTTCCAAGCAGCACTCCAATACCGAACAGACATTTAGAGGATGTGATGAAAGTACAATGTACATGGTAATAGTATAAGAAGCAGACATGCAAAAAAACAGGTTTTCAGAAGAGTGCTGCTGTGTCTAATTAAGCATGTGGAAGTCAAGGATTGCCAGAAGGAAAGCAGTTTCGTGTTGTTTTCATTTCCTTCTTTCATGTATGTGATATAATCCAGATTCTGGACTGACAGGTGTCGGTTAAGTATATTCACCCCGACACAAGCTTATTTTGTAATTATAGTGAGACAGTGCATAATGATGAAAACTTTGGTATGAGGTGGATGAGCTGTTGCATACAGAATTCTTCATTCAGAGTTCTTCGTTCACCAGCTGCGCCATATTAGCCCTTTTAATTTAAATATTAAGAAGTGTGCTGGGCAGTGTGTAGGGAGAAGGTGGGATGAGGTGCCAAGATATAGCATTTAATGTGAACTATTTCACACAAATCATGTGCAGGAGATGCCTTTACAACCACAGCATGGACCACACCTCTGCAGTTTGTGAGGCAGCTTGGTGAGAGAGTAGAGCAGCAGCCAAACTAAGGAACTGTGAGTTTCTCACCCAGCTCTCTCTCCTGCCAGCAGAACATTGCTGAGAGGTCCCTAAATTTTAAATTCTGTGTGGGAGTGTGCTCTCAGGCTTTTCTTGCCCTTTTTCTGCCACTGCCTTCCCTCCCCAAGGTAGTTAGTCCTGCATGGATCAAAATGTATGAATTGTTTTATGGAAGTGGTATAATGTGGCCAGATTTGGATAACGCCTCAATGTACACGTGCTCCTGGCACTAGGGTAGTAGCTAAGCTGTGTTTTGGTATTCCAAAGCATAATTGTGTTCAGGCTGTTCCATAAAGTGATTGTAAATTCTTACATATCAACTGGGTAATACAGAGAAGAGGGTTTTTCTTAAATTTTTCTAACACTGACTTTCCAGGAGAAAAAAAAAACGTTGAGCATCTCTTAGCCTTCAAAAACCTCAGCCCCAAATATTGAAATTTGATTAAATTGAGAGTACTGAAATTACCATATCACTGCTTTAGTGGAATATAGTTCTGCCAGCTGTCAATATAGTAACATAAATTGGTACATATCATTTGGTATTTCATTATGTAAGACCTGCTGAAAGAGTTCCTCTGAGTCCTTTGGGTTGCAAATTTGCTTAAGTTGAGTCCCTCCTCACAAATTTCAAGCTAATGAATCTCAGTTACAAGCATTATGTTATGACGTAAACCCTGTTTAATAATGGTTTTAAAAATTCCAGTGGTGATTTCCTGTGCTGCTGAAGGTTTCTTATATTGCATTTCCAATGATAAGGGAGTTCATTTGGCATTTTTTAGTCTTTATTGGGAAAGTGCATCAAAACAAGACTAGTCATGATGCAGTGCCCTTTTTGATATTCTAGATAAATAATTCCATTTTAATTTCACAGTAGGAAAACAACTGATTGAGATTTAATATCATTTACAAGGAGCTGCACAATATGCTAGTTATTTGTCAATCTGATGGAAGACCAGAGGAGTTTACTTCCTTTGATTCCAGCCATGCTATATTTTATGACTGACTTTTACTTGTTTTACTCATTCCAGATAAAATATGTCATGATTATACATCAGAAAACATTTCATTATTCCATCCATGAGAAATAACTGTAGTCAGTGCAGAAGCAACAGATTGCTGCCTCTTGCAAGCTTTATGGAAGTGTGCTGTAATGAGACTGAGTACCCTGGATCAATAGTTCTCTCTAGTAATACAATCTGCTGTCAGATAACCTCCAACAGCTTTACAGATTTAATGAACTCCCTGGGTTGATGATAAAAATATAATGTAAGGAGGAAACTAAAACAACATCATGTATTAGATATAGCCCTAGGCAACATTTTATGACCATCTTTCCTTCAGTTGTATATTTTTAATTATAAAGTCAGTATGTATCAAGCACTGTCCTGGAATTCTCCATCAGTGAAATTCATCTTGCTCTTCTCAAGTCAAGGATAAGGAGACTTCATGTGGGGAACTAAATGAGAATTTTAAGCTCTGCGTTCACACCATGTTGGTGGTGGTATTTGAACCTGTGAGCTGGAGGAAAAGCCATTTCTCCTTGTGACCTCTTCCAGGCAATTAAACTCTTTTGGAGGAACATACTCCAGTCCCCCTCTGCCCCATCCACAGTAGGATCTTAATTCCTACTGGTTTTTTTGGAATGGAGGAATTCACAGAAAGCAGCATGAATCTGTAGTTGTAACACAACAGATGAAAACAAGTGTCTGAACTGCTACTAAAAATATTGTTCAGGAGTCAGAAGTAAGTAAACTCTTAGGAAATTATACCTATTGTAAAGAGTGCATCTGCTATGAAGAAGCAAACGTCTTAGATAAGACATGGGCTAGGTGTAGGAGTAACCTCAAGCATGCCTAAGTTTGAGCACCATGATGCAGGAGTTGAGGATTTTTGCCTATGGTAGAAAGGTGGAAAACTATCTAAATATTTTGGAGCAGCATTAAAAATTATTTCCTTTCCTAGAAAAAGGTAAAAAAAAAATTGCCAGTTCTTTATAGTAGCAATTTATTTTTTTCAGATTTTCCACCATGTAAACAAGAACTCTCATGCAGGTCTCAGACATTACACACTACTTTGTCTAAAATTTAGGAAAAGCAAATGTAGGAGCAGTATGACCTCTGGTCAGACTGAAAAAGATACACTGTTGTTGTTCTTGTTTCTTCTACTGTCTTTGCTCTCCAAATGAAAAAAGAAAGTGGCATTGTGATGCTACTTCCTAAATTTCTGTTGAGACAAGCTAGACTTCCTTCCAGTAGTTTGGATGTGGTTCCTTAGTGGTGTTAAACTCTGTCATTCACATGCTGCTGCCATTCAGCCTTCCTTTGCTCCTTTGGGGTGGTGGGAGTGCAGCATCCACCCAGGTGCTTCTGCTAAGCCATAACTCAGATGGTGCCAAGTGCACTCTTGAAATAGCCATGAAATTGCACAGCTGGACTTAGATAGAATCATTTAGGCTGGAAATACTCTTTAAGATCAACAACTCCAAGTGTTAATCTAGCTCTGCTGAAGTGAACGGTTCTAGTTATCCATGATCTGCAGCAGAGTGCTCTCTAGTGGGTTCCTGAACCTGGGAGACCTCTGTGGAAGCTGAGAGATCCACCAGGAGCCTGCGGCTCATGTGACAGCAGCTGATGAGACCTTGGTAGGGCCAGAGCAGTGGTGGCCAAGCTCCTTCCACATTTATAGAAGAAGCCCCTCATGTTAAGGATTATCAGGGAATGTGGGAGAGAAATGGACTATTGGAATTGCACCTTACCTTTCCTGAGACAGGTCCAATGGGCAGTCAGAAGGCACAATATGGAAGATTCCTTATTCTCTCTCTGCTGAACTCAAGGGATTGGGGACAATGGTGACAAGTTCCTGCCCAGCAGGAACATCTCCCCTGTGACTGCCCCACCTCACCAGGTACCCCAAAATCATAGGTACAAGGCTGTGCAAGTGGAGCTAAACAATGATGAGGGCAGTGGTTCATCCAGCATGGTGGTCCCACCAAGGTTAAGTCAGCCTATGCCCTGCATCAAAACTGCTCCCATAAAGCAAAAAAGACAGGTCATGTCATAGGAGGCTGTCTCCGGAAGGGAACAGAAGGCCCAATGTGCAGCCTGGACCCATTTCTTAGGGAAATCGGCTGCCTCCCTGGGGCTTGAGCTGAAGATGGGAAGAGAAAGCTTTTCACCCTGATACAGCCCTCAGACCATTGTCCATTACTGGTTTTTCAGGTGAGCAGCAATGAAATTGCAACAAGAATCCCAAGGGCAATCAAGAGAAACCTCAGGGTGTTGGGACAACTGGGTAAGAGATCAGGAGCACAGGTTCTGTCTCACAGGTCCTTCCAGTTGCAGGGAATGATGAGGGAAGAAACGGAAAGCACCAGCACTACTGAGCCATGTCCCTAAGCACCACAGCTACGCATCTTTTAAATGCTTCCAGCTATGTTAACCACTGCCCTGAGCAGTCAGTTCCAGTGCTTGACAATCCAATGGCTTGGATCTGTTTGATGTGCTCAGCTGCAGAGAAAAAGTAAGACTTATTCCTTTCTTGTTGAGCCATCAGAAGGATCAAAGTGCAGGGTACTGTTGGGGAATTCAGGAGGAGGTTGGCTCTGGTGGCCCGGTCTCTGATCACCTGAGGCAGAGTTACCTCCAGAAGGACAGTGGACAAGATAACCCAGAACCACAGAGATTTCCTGATAAAGATTCACATCTAACCGGACAGCAGGTAGAGATGTGTCCTTTCCCGAGCCAGCTTCACAACACACACTAGACCTCAAAAAGGGATTGAGTGAAAATGCTCTAAAAAGCACAGTGTCTCATCTGTGCATCCCTAACAAGCCCCATCCCCCCCCCACTGCAACTTGGTGGCCAGGGGAACCTGTGGACCCCCACAGTGGGGGAAGGTGCAGAGGAGGTGGCTGGTCCTCTGCTCTACCTGTCCAGCTGGCAGTGGCCATAAAAACAGAAGGAGTGCTTACGTCTGATATGCAGAAGTGCCAGATATTTCTTCCCTGAGCAGTCTATTTTGTGGCCTCTTTCAAAAGACAGAAGTACCATCCACACTGAGTTATTAGAAGAACAGTGCTCATAACAGCATTGACACTGGTTACTATCCCATAGGTTTGATTGGCAACATCAATGTAAAGAAGGCAAAATTTATGTTAACAATTTAGTTCTGTTAGAATTACTGAAAAAGGGAAAAATCTCTAAAGCAATAAAAGCAAGAAGTTATATTTATGACAGCACCAGAATTCCTGGGGAAATAGTGCATTAAGTAAACAGGAACCACATTGTGTGTTTTGTTATCATGTCTTTTATAGATGAGAAGCTTTTAAACCAAATAAGATCACACTGTCCCATAAAAGTGAATTCTTTCTTTTTGGCTTAGATATATTTCCTATCAGGAAATAGAAGCAGAAGACTGGAGTGAGTGTGCAAACTGAATGTAAAAAGGGGATGTCCACGTACATTATTTCTCTAAATGATCTGAGCTCCAGGGGTTGGCAGATGCTTTTGTAGGAATTCTTTGGGTGTCGGACAGAGAGCTTTTCATGCATGCTGTTAGGCTACTAGCATTTTTCTTAAGGAGTCTGACTGCTACTTGAGCCACGATTTTCAGTGCAATTCATTCTTGTTAAGTTCTAGAATTTACCATGTTAGTGACCTGCTGCCTCTTACAAGAAAGAAACCTCTTATAGTGTTGCTGAAGACCACTGAGATTCCTCCATGCTGACTGCATTTGATGGGGCTTCACTGATTTTGAGATTTGACTGGTATTTTGCTGAGACTTAGTTTGAAGGGACATTGGGTTTTGCTGCAAACAGCTTGTTGTTTATGAAACACCTCAGGGGAAGTAGGTATATTTTGTTGAGAGGGGGAGAAGGAACTTGTGAGCTGAATATAATAAGCTTTTAGCTGAATACAGTGAGATGGACATAAGTAGTTCATATGTCTTTTGGGAGATTATATTCCAGTATTTCCATAGGAATAGACAGATACTTTTTTCAAAAAGATCATAGTACCCTTCAGGGACTATGAGCTGTTTGCTATTTACTGGCCCACTAGCTTAGATGAGGGGGATGTACCTTCCCTGAAGTTCCAGGCAATGCCAATAGAGAATGAGACCACCAAGCCACATCAGAGCTGTGCAGTACAATCACTGCAAGTGATTGTAGGCAAATGGGTGTAATGTCTTCTTGGGCACAACTTGAAGCAGTAAGCCTGTTTTTTTTCTTTAACTCCTCTTTCATCATCATTTTTCATGTTATATTTTATCAGTCCTCTCTTTCTGAGTCACACAGGAACAGTTCAGCCAGTTGGATAATGTGGCCATCTGGTTGGCTTAAGCGAGGAAGCCTACAGCCTTGTCCTTGCAGAATGCTTTGATCCACTAAGCATCAAAATCTAAACTGTTCTTCACAAGTGTTTAAATGTGTATGCATGTATATATAAGCTGGTAAATGTGCCAAAGGAGAAAAGAAGTTGGAAAACTCTTCTATTATATTACTATTACTTGTATTAAAGCTCTAGTTATAATGGCAAAAGTGAAGTATCAGTCAGTAACACACTGATTGCACTACTGTGAGTGCCTCAGTCTCATGAATTGCAGTTGATTGCTCGTAAGAGCTTTGCAGAAGGGCACAAATATTTAGGCCTGTCTGAAGAGGTACGTGGAACAACTCTTCCTAGCTTTAATGAGCAAACAGAAGACCCAAAGGCAAAAGACATGGCTCTTGGGATTACTCTTGCCCAAATCAAATAATCTGTTGCTGTGGTCTGGAGAGAAATTGTTCCTGACCTTTCATCAAATTAAGAGAGCTCCTGCAAGTGTATATATTTTTTCCTCCGTGTTTAATCTTGTCACGTCCCTTTTAAAGCCATAGTCTTTAGTAGCTTCTTAAAGTACATCAGTAGCAGAATTGTTCATTGTTCATTGTAAGTGTCAGAAATATGTTTCTAACATATGGTATCACCTTCATTTGCACAAAGCAGATATTTTTGATCATGACTATCCCTACAGAGTTCCTTCTGTGTGATCACATGCAGAATGAAGAATCTTTTTCAGTTCAGAGGTCCCAAGAAGTCAGTTTTCTAGTTCATCTTCATCTCAGGGGGAATGAGCTTATTTAAGGGGAAATTCAGTTATCTGGTCCTGCAGTCTTACGTGATTTTAGTAGCAAACTTTTTCCTCTTCTAACTTTTCTACAGCAGTCTTTTTTTATAAAGCTTACCTTTGATCTTGGTATGCTTTCACTCTTACAGTGCATTCTGAAGCAGAACTTGGCAACAGCTGTCACAAACTAATGAACAACATCCCTGAATATCAAATGTAACATGAAGCTCTGTGAGTGTGGTGGCTTGTTCCCAAGAAATGTCATCTCTTCTGCTATGCAGCACGTAGCAAAGACAGTATAGACAGCCATCTCCCAATATGTAACTCCTAGTCTGCAGCCTAAAAATAAGATGTAAATTTTTAGGTGACAAAAAGCAATAATACTTGGTTGAGGTATTAATGGATGAAAATATCACCTCTGTGTACAAAAAGCCTGTGCTCTGCTGATATCAGCATTTTATAAGAGACAATACGCATGTTTCTCTTTGATGATTTTCTTCTCGTACGCAGCCTTAAGGGTGTCTACAGAGAAGATTAAGACAAAAGAGGTTTTTAGTGGCAAAGCAAAAGCACAATCTGCCCCAGCTTTATAGAATGTTTTACAGAGGAACATTTATACCCCAATGCCCATGTCCTCATAGTATACCTAAACCATGCAACTGAAAAGAGAATAATTTGGAATTTACAAAAATACAAGAGAAAGACAAAAATTGGCATTAACAAAATGCAAAAAGATTTTAGGCAGCAGGCTTGGCAGTATTTCATTACACTGAACTGATTTGCTGATTGTATTTTATTAGCTGAATCTTGTTTTCTTAGCATGAAAGATTAACAACAGCTCTTTTTTCCTTTCCCTGTTTGGAAGCAGAAGCTCTCCTAGGAGCCTCTCCAGACAAAGTCATATTAAATAACAGTTTATGAAAGTGGATTGGATAAAATTTGGAGATGATTGATGACAAGATTGCTACTGGTTGTCTATGGGATATTTCAAGCTTTCAACTGTTCTGTTGGGAGCGTCATGCATAACACTCCTGCCACATAGATCTCAACAAGGCTGCTCTAGAGAGCCACAATATTTAAATGTCCCTTTTAACAAGAATATTCATAGTGCACTGGAGATAGCTTTGCTAGAGCTGAGCCTTTATGGAAACATCTGTTAATCAAATTATAGTTTTGTTTTGTCTTACTTCATTTTTAAGTCAGAGTACACTTGTGTGTATGCTATGGCAAGAATCAAATCCTCTTGATTTTTGATACATCTGTCCCACAATATGATATTCCTATGTAAGCATCAACTCTGGGCATAGAGTAGGGAGGAAAATGCAATATTCAACAGAAGTGCTAAATTAAAAAAATCATAGAGGTTGTGCATACACCTGTCCTCAGACCACTCCATAACTTTTCTATTTAGGCTGTTAAGTATGTCTGTGGCTGACTTTGAAGCTTAGTGACTTTGTCCCAAGAAATAAAATAGCCTATCTGGATGTAGACTGGTGCCTATCTAGGTTTTACTGATCACATTATACTCTAATTCAGGGAAGAAATGTTTGTGGAGATTAGCTATGGCCTGCTGTAGTGCAGCAGAAGGGGGTAGACACAGAAACCCCAACATGGGTCAGACTCAAAAACAAACTCAAACTGAGTCAAACTCAAAAACAGCAATATAAGGATATTATAGGAATTGATGAGGGCTTCAAGCACTGGCTTCCTCCCTGGAAATACATTTTCAGGAAACAGTATAGTACTGCTCATCCAGAATATAGATTCAAAAGAAAGTGTTCTCTGCTGTTTGATGTGGCTTATCTCTGAAAAATCAGAATACTTAATGCAGAACTGAAGGTATGAGAATCAGAAATTTTGTTAGCTTCCTGCTTTGTTGAATTTTTAACATTTAGGAAATGACACTTTCATTAAATAATTAGTTTTGCCAAGCATATTTTACAGTTCGAAATGTAAGGACTGTCCTCTTTGTATACTTTAATGCCTTTCAGGACAATTATAATTACTGTAGAAAACCTCATTGTAGTGATTAGCTTTTTATCAATGGGTCTCAAAGCACTACCTAAAGGAGCTGAGAATTATTATCCCTGTTTCATGTGTGAGGAAAGAGTCAAAACATGATTAAAAGGCTGGCAAAGGACAACTGGAAGAGTATAACAATGGCCAAAATAGGAACAGAGATGAGGACAAGCCTCATGCATTATCCAGGAGGCTGTTCCTCCTCATTCCTTGCTTTCTAATGATGTTTTCTCTCAAAGATTAATATTCTGGTTATATAATTTAGTTCTCTGTTTTTCACTGACATAGAGAACTGCATAACATGGGGTTTATATTTAATGCACCACTTATGCACGTTTTGAAACACTGAGCACCTGCCTCCCCTTGAAGGCCAGTGCTCCTTACCCAGAGGTTTATGTGCTGAATCAGACATTTGCTGCATTATGCTCCCTAATGCAGAATGAAGTGATCTACTGGCTCCTTCCCTTTCCATGAACATGACTATGCCAAAACTAGTAGAATAGTTAGGTTATTTATAATAAAAATATTTACAGTCATTTATAATACAGGTTATTTACAATTACTGAGTCAGATTTTTTGACAAAAGGAATTTTCGTTTGCTATTCTGTGTCTCTTTCGTGTGCTATTCTGTTTAAAACATGGGAGATAATTTTAATCCAAATGCATCTCACCACCAGCTAGGTACGGACTAACCCACCTACTACCCCCAGAGGGTCACTGAGCAAATTAAATCTGAATTGCCTTTTAGAGATGTCTTTCCCTCTCTTGAATGCAGAGACAATTTGCAGTGACCAGTATCCAACCCTGAGTGTCTCAGGAACCCCAGACTAGGCAGGAAAGGCCTCTTGGTCTGTTTAGGGAGGGAGAACATCCCTCCTTTTTTTTGTATGCATAGTTAAACTTGTCAATGAAAGAGTATGTCAGCAAGTCTTCAGCAGGGGTTACTGTAGCAGGTAGCATTGCTGAAACCTGTGTTTCCACTGGAATGAATCATTCAAGACAGCACTGGTTTTATACAGTGCTCCATGGTGTATCCTCAGAATGGGGAGAGCTGACATGTTGTTTGAAAAGGTCACTTAAAACCTATAGGCAGTTGGCAATTATTAATATTCATGACTTGTCTGAGGAACTTTACGTGAAGATATTCCTTAAAGCTTGTGAGCTGACAGATAAAACTGATAAAGTTCCTGTTCTTATCTGTTAGAAACTTTTTTTTCCCTTTCTCTTCCTTCTTACAATTTATTCTGTGCATCATGTTTTGCTGAACAATTTGGAAGTGAGAGGAAATTATATTACTATTATTATTATTTGGTGCTATACAATTATACTATTAAGGTTAATGATGCTAGCAATTAAAAGGCATCTAGTTATTTGGAAACTGTCAGTTGGGACAAATTGTTCTTTAATGTCTCTACACATGGATTACTTTGATGGGATTGTAGGAAATCAGTAGGTTCAGTGCAATATTTCTTGTTGCTTTTTGCTGTCAGGAGCCTTTCCCTGCTGTCCTTGGAAAGTATTGTAGGAAAGTATAAACCACATTATACCATCCCTTATCTTTCTTATGGGTATTAGTTACAAATATTCTCATTAACTCTTCATCGATGAATTATGGACCAGCTATTTATGGTACAGAATTATAAATTGTCTGGGAATGTTTGTGCTCATAGGTTTCTGGCTCTGAAATTACCTCTTTTTTTACAAAACTGTTAGTTGTAAAACATGTCTGGTTTTCTAGGAGATGAGTGGCTTTGTTGTGTAAGCCTCCCAATAAGATTTTCTCTTTCTGAAAGATATTGCAGTGCTTGAAATTTTCTTTTCCTCATGAAAAACAATTGCAAGTACCAGGAAAGTTGCTCAGTTCTGCTTTCATAGAGCCACAACTTCATATGCAGCCTAGAGAGAGGAACATGTATAAGCTCAAAATTTTGCAATCGCTAGTTTTGGTAAAGTCCACGGTGGGACGCCGGTGTTTTCTGGCATTCCATGCTCTGTTTTGACTCTTCATTAGACATCCCTCAGTGAGCATATGTAGTGATACCTGCAGTGGTTTTCCCTGGAATATTGTCAGGTTTATTTTGGGCAATTAGATGTGACAACATCAACATTTAGAGTATTGCTTGTATTCCCTGTACTCAGTAAAGGGAACAGCTGGTTAATACTGATAATACATTGAAATGAACACATGGATGCACAAATACATACAGTTATCTAGGGGATAGTTGGCACGATTTTATGAAGCTACTCTCATGCCAACGGTTAAAGGTTAAAAAAAAAAAGGTTTCATTTGTTTCCAGTCTCAAAGTGATAAGCCACAATGAAAGATCAACGTCCTGATCTAGGAAACACTTGAGGTTAAAATGCTATTTGGATGCTTGAAGTTAAGAACAGCACAGGAAGAAGTACTTAGAACTGAACTGCAAAATGGAAGCCGTAGCAGCAGTTGGGGGTAGATGCTCCCCTACCTTCTCTGTGCAACTTCCAGTAGAAAAAAAAAATCACAGCAAAACCCAAAGCATTTATTAAACTTTATTTTCAGTACAGGTGGAATAAAGTGTTGAAAGGGGAATGCAGACAGTGGTCTTGGAATTAGAGCAGCACTAATGAATTGCTGGTGAGCTTAAGTGGGAGCCTATGCAAAGCACCTAATCACAAAGACCCATCTTAATTTACCTCCTTGTAGTAAATGGGGTACTTGCTAAAACTACTCAAATTCTGTGTTCCCTTAAAAGTGGAAATATCTTTTATTGATTCATCCTGCAAAGCAGAGAAGCTGGAATGGAATGGAACCAAATACAGAAAGATTTGGAGAAGTTAATTTTCTTCATTATGCTGTGTTTCAAGTTCCCGACAAATTTCCTTTCCCTTTAAAGGAAAATAAAATCTTGCCAAGGAGTCTTATGCTCAAAAGCAGTTTGTTTTAAGCAGTGAATAAACATTCTTCAGTTTTCATGTTCACCTCAAATACGGATCCAGTTTGCAAGCATCTCTCTAAACTAGCTCTAGTCTGAGTTTTACAAGACAGGAAAAATCCTACCACTTTTAATAAGAAACTCCAAAGTGGTTCCTTTCCCAAAGGCTAGAAGTGCAAACTATTTATTCATTTTTTGTTTTCCTAAGTAATTGCATAATTTAACATAACTGTCCGATGAATATTGTTTATTTAGTCTTAATATTTAATT
This sequence comes from Corvus kubaryi, assembly GCF_017639235.1. Taxonomy (NCBI): domain Eukaryota; kingdom Metazoa; phylum Chordata; class Aves; order Passeriformes; family Corvidae; genus Corvus; species Corvus kubaryi. The sequence goes on along the minus strand of NW_024580667.1, from coordinate 36,027,617 downwards.
GCTCATGCGAAACAATTATCCAGGTTTTTGCAACAACTTTGAAATCTGTTTAGGAAAATAAATACTGTAATTAGAAATTAAAAGTCCTGTTGCTCAGTATAATAACTACGTTCGTTTTAAGCAATAAAGTGGAGCTAAGCTTTGTTCCTTAATTACTATTTTTTTTTTTTTTTTCTTAATATGTATGTGCCCCATGCCTATTTCCTGCCTGGGGCATCACATTTGCAGAAGCTGGTCCTGAACCTGTCTCCAGCCAGTTTTGCATGTACACCATGGTGCATAGTTCATAAAGAACCAGGTGACTGATTACACTGCTAGAATGAAAGAGTAAATGAGAAAACATTCAACTAACCGCAGGAAACCTAATTATAATCAAAATCGAGTTATATTTTCTCCTAATTTCTGAAATATTTCTGGTGTGGGAATTATTTTTGCATCACTAGCTGTAATTGTTCCTTAAGTATATATAAACCTTTTCACAGTTGCAAGTTTCAGCATCAGATGGGAAAATCATCTCGGGCAAAGCCTCAGTTGCAATGCTACAGATGCTGGATGCTCTAGGGGTGTAGCCTCTCAGCTCAGTCCATACTAGTACTTTCCTGAAGTGCAATTCTGAATTCAAATATATGCATGTGTTTTGGATTTCCCAGCACAGTGGGTTCAAATCTGAACTTTATAGCTGAGCAGAACTATATTTTAGGTCCAGGAAAAACAGTCATATAGTGTCATGACTGTGACCTCTACCAAATGAGTATCTGTCAAGAACCTAATGAAATCTCATTCATATAGCTACAGTGATGTTTTTAATGAGGCAGAACTTAACTCCAGCTAGGTAGTAAAGCAAGGGACTTCCTATGCATGCTCCACAAGGAGCTGAAGAGCACTAAATCGGATGTGGTGAACTTAGGGACAAGTGTGTGTCATAGGTGCAGGAAGTTTCTCAGAGTTACTGCTGGACATTGACTGTGGAGGCCTTTCCTAAGTGGCTTCGGAGGTACCACCCTCAAGATTGTGAAGGTAAACCCTGCTCAACCACACTGACCAAGCTCATTATAAGGCAGATGAGCAATGTCACTCTGACATTAATGCTCAAGATATCTCAACTTAGTATCTATTTCTCTAGGATGTGTTAACTCATGTGTTAGCCACTTTGCCCCTGGCAACAGCAGCATCTGTTTTCTCTCAGCCAAAGCAAAACCGTAGTATTTGTTTTTTCGGGGAGTGAATACTGAATTGCCTAGAAAGACCATTTCCTGATGGGAGGGTTGAGGACCCACAGGCATCCTTTGATTCAGTGATGCCTCTATGTGGAAAAGGAAACTGCCTACCTATTTTTCCAAAAAGCGAGGAAAGTACTGCCCTTCTCTGTGCTCCCCTGACCACAGAGAGACCTGTCCTGTTGTGGTCCAGGAGGTTGTAGGGTGCTCACTGGGAGGTACCCTGAGGGCAGCTGAACTGCAAGGACACAGGCCACGAGCAGTTCCCATTTGTGCAGGAGTTAGGACACTAGCCACCCTGATCAAGAAACTTACAGGACTCTGGCACCCTCCAGATGCTGCTTCAGTACATCTTCACATCAAGGGCTGACCCTTGGTTTTCCATGCAGATGATAAAGCCCATCCAAGGAGGGCAAGAATTCCTGTTGATGGAGAGAACAAAATTCACATAATGCTTTGCCTGCGCATAAAGATAAATTATGCTTTGCATTTTTAGTAAGCTGTGTCTTTCTTTTTAATTGCTTTTTATTTCAGATCTGAGATGCTTTGCATTAATTCTGAATCCCCTTGGCAATAGCTTGCTAAAATCTATGAAGGGTGTGTAAGAGTAGACTTTTTGATCTGATAAAAGACCCAAAAAAATTGCTTGCCACATGCACCATTTGTATCAGAGGCTATTGAAGAGACTGAATGCATTTCAGTATCTTCATTGAACTTGATGTCACTTTTATATTTCCTCATTCTGTCTGTAAAGTTTCAGGGGAAGCCAAATTCCTCCACTAAGGGGAGCGTATGGAGTAGTTGGCAGTAATAAGACTTGAGCCAGAGGATGACAAGTGAGCTGAAGAAGCCCAGCAGCAATGCTTGTAAGAATAGTGTGTCACGGAGATCATTTTAAGGCTGTTATTGATTAGGGGAAGATGAATGTGTCTTTTAATGGTATTCTTTGGTGTATCATTGATCTTCATAGAGCCCTACCAAGCTGCCTTCGGGTGCTTCACTGAGAGCACCATATGTTGTAGCCTGTGGCTGTGCGGTGATAAATTACACAGCACCAAGCTGCTACTGAGTGCTTCCCTCTCCCTTCAGGCTTTTCCCCAAAAACCTGCTTGCTGCACTGGCCCAGGAGCCAGTGCTGAACTTGTACACAGCTTCTTCTCTTTGTTTTCTTTCTGGTAGGGCTCATGAATGTGCTGTTGTGACAGAGTAAAGCTTCTGAAATTTAGTTAGAGAGTAGTAAGAGAGTGGCTTGCCCTTTCTATACAATGAATTGCTTGGAAGTTATGTTTTCTGTTTGTACTTGTTCTCAAATAGCAGGGTGTGTTTCAAAACAAACATTAGGATTACAGCTGTATCGATCTCCTGGACTGATCGGGCTGACCTCTCTATCACAGTAAGAAGGTAGCAGGTGTGTTCCTGAAGGCAATCCCTAGCAGGCACAGCATTCAGTCCCAGGCACAAAATTTTTCAAACAGATTATAAGCCTCTATTCTAAATGTTAGTATGTTTATATAAAATCTGATTAAAGAACATTTTAAACTTTGTGAGCCATAATGATTTCTGAACAGTGCCTTCCTTCTGTTTGGGAAGTTCTGTGTTTCATATGGCATGAATAAATAAACATTGTGCAGAACAGCTTCATGAGGAATCCATACTGCAGAATTAAAAAATGTGATCATTTGCACTTTTTCTTGTTAAGGCAGCTGGGTAATTCACATGATGAAATTTAATGCTTTTTTATATGCAGTAAAAATTCATGCCAGCCGTTCGATAACCAATATGTTTTGTATTGGTTCTTGCCATGACATAGAATGAGGCTGTTTCTGAAAATCTTTTAGTTGAGTGCTATGCATATGGAGAATACTAAATATGCATGTATTCTGGAAGCACCTCTTCTTAAGAAAAATGTCAGATTTTTTTCATAGTTTTTGTTGTCTTCATTCTAATGCATCAAAAAGCTGCCACAAATCACACAGATGAATTTATTTGTGCGTATTTTACATTAATGTAGCTTTGAGACATACTCTTTCACCAGAGAATGCATTTAGTATGAATGCTTAAATAAAACTTTTCTTGCTCATGAAAGGTAATTAGGTGTGGAGCTCCCAGAAGCGTACCGTTGTGTTATAGCTAATGACTATGAAAATATCAGGAAGGTTTTAAAAAGGTTAAACTGGTTTTGACAGTCTATATTGATACTCCCAAGTAACTTACTGCGTTGACATTAATTATCTTGGGGTCTAAGTGAAATTATGGATGCTCTCAAAACATTGTACTCCATTCCGTTTTTTAATTTAAAAATGTAATCATAGACCTTAAAAAAAAATCCTTAAAATTTTTTTTTTAAGTGATTAATTAAACATTTTTCTCATTATTGAGAAAAGCCACAATTATGCCATAGTTCAGGTGTGATTTAAGTTCTTTGTCTCATCTTCAGGCAAGGTGTAATCTCCACAATGACTTTTGGTGGCTCATGGCAAACCATGCCTTCTGTGCAATAAGGAGTAATAAGTCTTCATGGGATCAAAGACAGTCCAATTATGCTTAATATATATTAACAAAGTGTAACAGGATGTCCCCACAGTCTGTGCCAGTGTGGCTCAGGCTGGAGTGGCACCTCCTCACTGCTGGTTCCTCACTGGTTGCAGTTACCCTGCAGGATTACCCTAATGGTGAGTGAGTGGGGCTCAGATTTGGTTCTGCCATCTTGCTGTGCAGCTTTTTCAGAGGGAAGTAGTTTGCTGCTGCCTGAGGGCTTTCTCTAGTCACCATTTCAGCCAAAATGCATGCAAAACCATAGATATTTTAGATCTTCCTTCAGATTTCTGCATTCCAGGGAACAGAGGTCATTGGTGAAGGTAAGCTCAGTTGTCTGGAAACAACCCAGAGATCTATGTGGTATCTCCAGATTTAAAACAATGCTGGGAAGCAGAGAGTGTTGCCCCCCAAATACTTCCTGGGTTGAAATAAGGAGTGCTGCAATCAGGACTCTCTCTTCTGAGCTTATCTCACTTTTTTCTTCCATAAGGCCTTTTTTCCCAAGAATTCATTGGCAATTTAAGTTGCAAATCTGCAGACTCTGGTACATAAGCTTTTCTTGGTGACATGTTTATTAATCTTAGTTGTACTGCATCTCTAAAGGTGGGCAAGTTTGGCATATTTGCACTATCAGTCTAATCTAAAGCCTTCTTACATAATCAGAGTGAGTGTCTCCCAGGTATTCAAAAGAAGAAATATTCCATTTCTTGTAATTCTGTAGATGTGATGAGTTCTAATTATGACTTTTTTCTGTGCTTCTATCTGTAAATGACATGTTGAGGGAAGGCTGTGCTAAATTTTTGCAGTTTGGCACATGTTTCATGACTATTCTTATCTCTTTTAAAATAACTAAAAAGATAAATAAATTGCTCAATAGTCCAGGCTTGGCTCTTACATCAGGTTTGTCCCCTGCGCTCATGATCTTCCCCCTGTTAAGTGACAATTTAATTATCCTCATGGGTAGTGGTAAATAGATAGTGCAAGGTGACTTGTCAGGTAATCCCCTGTGTATTAGAGGGAAACGCAAATATTAAATGTCTGTTCAGAAAGCTGAATGATGCTACACACCCAGTGAGTTGCCAGGACAGGCTAAATGCCTAAGTGGTTGGTTCCATCATATCCTTGAGTTTTTTCATCTTGTGTCTTCTCCAGGTTTCACATGAGGGAAAGGCAGAGCTCCTTCACCAGAGGCCCTAGAGGCAGCACACACAGGGAGCACCGAGATGCTGGGTGGGCAGTAGAGAGTTGTCTGTCATTCTCCAGTGATACTCAGTGCCCTTGGCTTCTGCAGATCTTGAGTGTTCTAGGATCTGCCAGTAAACCTACTGAATTAAGAGATGGTGCCCCACATGCAGCTTCCAAATTCCACAAGAATTTTGAATTCTTGAAAGCACTGCCTGTTTTCTTTCAGCTCATACCTGAATCTTACTTGAATTTGACTTTTGCTGGCTGTTCTTCATGCAGCACCAATGGAACTTTGGATGATGGAAGAACCTGGTCTTTTGGGGTCTAGCAGGATGTTTTTTCTTTTGCTGTGGAAAGGAGATCTTTCATCTCAGTGAAAGTATTCTCAAACCAAGATCTTACAAAGGATAATCCGTAGTCCCAGCAGGACTCCCTGTGCCTACTTTCTGAACAATCCAGCTCAGAAACAAACAGAAGGCACAGGTTCTATGTTCAGCAGTGCTTTGTGAATTTTATAGAAACGTGGTAGTTTCTGAAATTATAATAATACTGTAAAGTGTTTTTGAGCAGAAAGTAGGTGTTGGTTGTTCACAGAGGCTGTCAGGACTAGTACCAATGACATCTTTTTGGTTGAGCAGCAAGACAATGGGGAACCAGAGAAATTCTGTCCTCAACTTCTAAATATTGCAGTACTCCAATCAGGACTTAAGACATCATCTCACAGCTCTGCAGAGCTCTCAGAGTTCTTTCTCAGTCTCCATCATACTGTTTCTTTCAGTCACTGAACTACAAAGTTAATGTTTTCCCAATTCTCCTCCTGAAAGTCTGCTTGGCCAGTCTGGACATGGGTGAACCCTGCGCCTGGGAGAGTAATTCTGTGCAGTGAGAGGTGGTGTTTTCTGGTGACAATTGAATCTGCATATCTGTCTATTTGTGCTCACTTTCAATCCATAAAACATCAGGTAAAAAAGTCTGTATTGCTAGGCTACAAAACTAGTAACTGCAGATTTATATAAGGGAAAATTATTGCCTGACAATGCATTTGTGATCTGAAGGGCTGCTGTGCTCAGTTCCTGAAGCGGTGGGAGATGGGATCACATCGCTTTGCTTTGCAATGGCTCAGTTGCATAAAAACCTTTCCCATTCAAGTACTTCTGAATCAGCCTGTACCTCTTTCACCAACAAGAGTCATATTTTCTTCCTTCTTTTTATTTTTATTTTTCTTCGTCAGCATCTGCCCAAGACTGAGTTTCACCTCTGGGACAGATGGAGTGGTGGTGGAAGCAGCATCCATTTCAGCATGTCCACAGCAGGTAATAGGGCAAGAAGACTCGGCCTCAATTATTTATGGGTATCTTTTTAGATACATTCGCTCTCATATGTGGGACAAGATTTTCCACAGGGTGCTGGATCCTTCTGGAAAAGAACTGGGTGCCTGCTCTCAGCCTGGCAATGCCCCCTCCACATGCTGGGCCTGGACCTCTGCAGCACCCTGCAGTGCCCAGGAGTGTGTCTGGGAAAGGCAAAGGGTTTATCTCCACCTAGAAGGGGAGTTGATGGGACCACACCAGAGTGCTGTTAGATTTTACAGGCAGCGGTGTCATCTGCCCTTGTCTGTGTGACTGCACAGCCTCTGAGCTTGTGTGAGTGACAGCAAAAGATAAAGACTGAGGGTAGCCACCAGCATCCTTCCTGGTCAGAAGCATTATCCACAAGGAGACCAAAATCTATTGAGGAGGCCACCCTGTATATTATTTCTCTACATTGTCAGGCAGTAATTTTCTCTCTTACAAGTCTGTGGTTATTGGAATTTGTAGCTTAGCAATACAGCCAGGTTTTACCTGTTAACAGATTGAATGTGCACACAAAGTGGGCTTGAACTGGAAGAAAGTTTTCAGTGTTAGAAGCGTGGAGGGAACAAGATGACTGGTCTGTTCTCCTGCAGTCTGCAGTGAACAAAAAGCTGGGGGCAAGGAGAAGAAATAGCTAATGCCAGCTCTGCTGTCTCAGCCAGCAAGGCAGCCTGTTAGCTAAGCTCCTAAGCTTTTCTTCTGGCATTATATAAAAACATACTGCTGTGGCTGAGAATTATTAACATCCAGTTGTGTGGCCTCTGCATACCTGCAATGAAAGGGAATGAAATAGAAGTAGATAAATCACTTGTCTTTGTGATTTTTTCTTTAAAACGTGCGAGCAGGTGTTCATGCCAACATATTCTAGTCTATGACCTTTAGTTTAAAGGATTTATTTTGGATTATTCCTTGCTTTACAGCTTTAAAGACATAGTAATGAGGTACTCTCTGTGCATCCTCCTACTCAGAGAAGCTGTATTGAGAAGTACAGCTGCAGCCAGCGGGGTGTTAATCACCACTTACTGACAGGCAGGACTAACACAGGCAATTGGAGAGTGTGCTAATTTTCAATAGGACATCTACTCTTGCCATCCTGTCTCCCATTAATAGGGTAACGTTTGAAACACTCAAGCGTGAGTAATTTTACTATGGAGAATAGATTTACGTAAACAAACATTATTTTCGGGTGAAATTAGCCAGGGCATTAAATTATAAATAAACGCAATGGCAAACAGTTCCGATGACAAGAATGCGAGAGGAATATGCCAGTTTTCTGTGAGACACAGAGTGCCACCCTCAGCCTGGGATGGTGGGCTTGGTGAGCTGTGGGCTGGCTAACAGTAATGTGAGTCTTCCCTGCACTTGGTCAAGCTGAGGGATTTACTGTCTTCCTGCCTCTTGCTGCTGGCCTTGACAGTAGGGAGTTTCAGTGTCTAGTGTGGTTCAGACAACTGTCACAAGGACAGAGGTTATCCAAGATAATAATTAAATCCTTGTACCAGAGTCTCATCACAGTGTTATCTCCCACAAATTATGTTGTCTTCTGGATCTTCACAATTTGCTCCTTGATAAATGTTAATTTTTAAAAAAAACCTGCTTCCATTAGGGATAACATTACAAGCACAAAGGAATGTATTAATTTTGGATCTCTATTACCTTCTCCAGTATTACTCAAAATTTAGATTGTCTTGAGTACCAGGGGACCAGTATGATGGATCCCAGTGACTAATCGCAGTAGGATAAGAGGTTATTACATCCCAAAGAATTATGAGTCTCATAAAATATTATTAAAAGTTAATGTGTTTGATTTTTCTCTTAAAATTATTCAAACAATTTTACAATCACTGGGTAGCTGACAATTTGCAAGAGAGTAATCAGAAAATATTCCAAGGAAAATGTGAATGCATAGCCTTTAGATTGTTTCATTATGTGTTATTTTACATTTGTTATGACTTTTAAACTTAATTATCTCAGAGGGTAGATAGTGATGCACTCAGTGATTTGCCAGATGCCAAAATATTAAAATATAATGACTCATGGTGGAATATATATCCAGATATTTTCAGTGTTATTGCTTGCCTTTTTAAATATTTAGATCCGGAACATGAGTTGACGCTACCTCTCTCTTTGTTTTAATAGCTCTTTAAATAGGAAGAAAAACCCCCATTTTAAAGAGAAACAGGAAAATGGCTAAAGAGCTTTGAACCTCTCATGATGGTGCTTTAGCTTCTCTTGGCTTGCCCTCATCTTCAGCAACTAGATGATTACATATATCAAACCACTTCCCAGATCCAATTCAATGAAAATTTTTTTCTCAAAAAACCACCCAAAAGTCTGAGGGAAATTTGACGAGTGATTTTCCTTTTCTGATGTTTTTATTATTTGCATGTGTGCTGGGTGTTCTGTGTTTCAGAGACTGCTCCTAATCTTTTTGTGATGAAGTCTTTTGATTTGCAAGTGAGAAGAGGAAGAAAAATAACCCTTCAACATGAAGCATTTAGCAAGCTTCTTTTCTACAGTTTTGTCTTTAAAAGGCAGGGAGAAATAGGTTAGGCAAGTTACATTATCTCCTGTGTTTCAAATTTAATTTATAAATGTATTGGATGTGATAAGCAGAGAGGCTGGGTGGTGCTGGCCTTTTTGACTTCATGACAGACCATGAACGGTGCAAGGAAAATACATTGGGTGTGAATATCCAGTATTCGCTCATCTGCCATCTCTTCTTTAATCAGAATACTGTGAAGTAAAAACGGCTTTTTTGTCTGTAAGTAGTTGATGATTTTGGAAAGACCTGTTGATGGATCAGGAGTGGCCAGAGACATAGGGAAGCTGGATGCAGTTTTTCTCGCTCCCACAGGCTCCTTGCGTGATTCTGAGATTATCTGATCTCTTTCTAAAACCTAGAACGATAATGTATTCCTACTTGGGTGGCATGACATGTCCGTTCTTTGGACTTAAACACTGAGATGGCTGGATGCATACAAGTGTCTGGATAGCTCATAGCATGGGCATCGGTTTTAGCAGCATACAGTGCACCAGCAGAAGTTGCTATTGAATCTGGAGGTGTTGCATCCTCCCACGGAAAATTTCCTCCATTTGCTCCTGCTTTAATCCTTTCCCCTTTCTACAGAGCTAGTGTACATGCTGTGATTGAAGAAATTAATGTCAATCATTCAGTGGACACAGAGGATGGCATGCACAGGAAGACCTAAGGGGAATTAGAGTTGCACAGACCTTCAGCAGCAACAGATTTCTCTTTGCTGGCTGAATGTTAGTACTTGGGAATAGGCAGGTAAAAATAGATCCAGAGGACAGATAAAAGACTACGTTTACAGCAGCTGAAGGATATGACAGTTTAAAGCAGTAGGTTTTTGCTTTGTGTAACAGCCCTGCCATATTTTGAGATGCTTATGGAGAAGGTATTGCTTTGGCTTGCCTCTCAGCCTGCAGGTTCTTGGCTCCCTTATACTTACAGTTTATAGTTTGATGTGGAACTGAAACTGAAAAAGAAAAAAAAAGAGGTGTTTTAGAGAGCGGGAAGGATACAGTGAGTGAAGGTGGGATTTCCTCTGACACAGTAGTATCTGAACCAGAAGAAAGCTGGCTCACCTTCTCTAACTAAACCCCGATGTACAGATTTGTCTGGGGCCCATTCCTGATGCAGCAGGCTCGTTCTCATGGTGGCCAGCGTAAGTGTTGCATTGGCCTTGTGAGGAGGAGATGCTGCTCCAGATTGTGTTGGGTGTTTGCAGCACTTAAAGGCTGTGTGATCACTCCGGAATCAGCTTCACTGTGCTTCAAAACTTGCTTTGTACCAAGCCCGGTACTGTTGGCTATGGGTCAGCCTCACTGTTAGCAAGAGGATTCATAACTTGTGGTAGCACAGCAGCTTATCACAGGGGAGGGCTGTGCTCTGCTGAGATAAATTACAGTGCCAGCAGGCAGGAACTGATGCCAGTGATTAAACCCATCGCCTGCTCTCACCACTATTCAGAAAAGGAGAAACGATTTTTGCATGTGGAAACTTGACAAGGAATTATAGAGGGAAATAAATAAAAAAGACACTTTTTTTTCCCTTCTTTTTGGTTTCGTTCAATTCCATATCCTCCTTTGAGGTATTTCTGAGGCGCTGTATGCTCCGCTGAGCAGCAGAGTGTTGTTTGGCAGGTGTCACCAGGTGGCACTGCTTTCAAAATGTCATTGTGCGCTAGGAAAGGCAGAGATTGGCATCTCTTTCCTGCTGACATTTTAATACACCTTTCTGATGAGGCCATCGCTGTGTGAGAGGCCACAGAGTTTGCTTTCGGCCGATATCTTTGATTGAAGTTGCTCCCTGGGAACAGGGCATTGGCGTTTGGCTGAGTGTCTTGAAAGAAGGGATCGCCTGCATGTTATTTATGACAATCTCCGCTCCAGGATGAGTGTCTAAATGTAAATTACTCAATTTGCGTTTAGAGTATATCCACTCTGATTTCTCCTCCGCTGAGAAACCAGTCTGCAGGGTGCTGACATCTGCTAGCATTCAGAAAGGAAGCAACACATGTTCCTAGAAGTTAAAAATGGAAGAGACATATTGCATTTTCTAACATTGTTTTTCCCTCTGCTACTGCCAGCATTTATTCCCAGTGCTTAAATCTGGTTATGCTTAATACAGCTCCAAGTGGCTTAAGTTAGCGCAGTTGCCATAATTTCTCAGAGCAAATATGGCTGCCACCATCCAGGTATCTTTTTTCTGTTTAATTTACAAGGGTTATAAACTACTGTCATATCTTTCCTTACTGTTTAGCCATTTACTTTTCCCTAATTGATTTCTTTCCCTGGTTTGTTTGTGTGCTTTAAATTGTAAAGTTTTAAATTGCGTCATTTTTAAGGGATCCCATTCCACAACCACTGACATTAAGGAAGGTGATTCTTCCCCTCTGGTCAGCACTGGTGGGACCACATCTGTGGTGGGATGGTGTATCCAGCTCTGAGCTCCCTAATACAAGACATGGGCATGCTGGAGCAAGTTTAGTGAAGGATCACTATGATGATTAAGTTCTGGAGCACTGGACATATAAGGAGAAGCTGAGAGAGATGAGACTCTTTGGCCTTGGAGCAGTAAAGACTCAACAGTGAAGACTCAGGAGTTTCCAACACATACAATACCCAAAGAGGACAGAGCCAGGCTCTGCTCAGTGGTGCCTGGGAACAGGACCAGAGGCAATGGGCACAAACTAAAACACAGGAGGTGTTTCCTGAACATCAGGAAACACTTCTTCACTCTGTGAGAGTGACTGAGCACATGCGCAGGCTGCCCAGGAAGGTTTTAGAGTCTCCATCTGCAGAGATACTCAAAACCCAACTGGACATGGTCCTGAGAAAACTGCTGTGGCTGACTTTTATTGTATTCAAAATTTAAGAAGCAGGAGTTAATGTAGCCCAGCTACATAGATTTACTCCTGTCCTGTCAACACTTTGGTGCCATACCCTCCAACTTGTTAGTATTTTTTCTTATCCCAAAATGTTTTCATTGATTGAGGCATTAATATGCTTAAGTCAGCAAAGTCATACCTTACAATCGGATATTTCTGGGTATGAAGTGACAAATTTCCAAAATATATGTGTAAAAAGCACTTCTCATAGTATTCCATAGTCATAGAATCATCATGGAATGGTTTGAGTTGCAAGGGTCCTCTAAAGCTCATATAGTTTCAACCCTGCTGCCATGGGCACGGATACCATCCACTAGGTCAGGTTGCTAAGGGCCCTATCCAACCTGGATATTTCTAAGGCCTAAGATGTTTCCACCCCGTAAGATACTTGTTTCAGAATATATTTTTCTTCATGCATTTCTATACATTTGGGTTTTTTGGTTTTTTTTACTAAATTCTTTCAAGTATCTTTATGTTGTTTTCATGAAGTTAACTAGTATCTTCCAAATTACTGTCATTGTCACAATTAGTTCACTTGCTGTCTTTTCTCTTAAAGCATTGAATCATCATGTATTACACTGGATAACATTGCATCCAGTAACATTGATCAAAATAGCACTGATTATGAATTCCTCCTTGCAGTATTTCCAGACTTGATGTTAACTTCTATTTTTTTCCCTATCATTTAATTACCAATCTGTATAACCATGTCAACAGCCGAGAAATGTTAGCATTTTTTCATGATTTTATGGGACAATATTAGATTTTGCAGCAGTTTGTATAATTGATTGGAGCCCTTTAATATCTGAACTGTGGTGACTGAAATCCCTGCAATTATCTACTGTGCAAGAAGCCAGTCGCCTTCTACTGGGATCTTAGATGCCCATTTAAGAGCCTGATTTCCATCCTGCTTTTAATACTCATGGTGTCTGAGCTTACAATTTATGGGCAAAATTGCTATCACTCATCAAGCCCTGAGCCCAGGCAGCCCACTACTGCATTTCTCAAGGGAACCCCTCAATGTTATTGGTTCTTACTGGAAGCAGAAGGAACTGAGTAGCTCCACACCTACCAAGCACATGCCAAATGGCATCGTAATGTCCTCTGCCAAGTGACAGCAATGAGCAGGTCTTGGCAAAAGCTCTGACACAAAAGTTTGAAAAATTAATTGGGCCGTCATTTATTTTGAATGATAAGGCAATAAACCAATGGCTCAGTGGATTGCTGTGCAGCCACACTTGTGAAGCTGGGGAACTCAGTCCAACAATGAACCAGGACAAGTAGCACTCAGAGAGACATCTTTTAGAAGGCAGCATTTTGTAAAAGAAATTATGCAACTGAGTAATTTTTCCAGTAATGTAATGTATGTTACCTGGGGAAAATGTCTTTCCAGCTGGCCATCAAAGACTGTGACTGGTTGCCATGTTGTTCACCAATTGCTGTAAGGAAAGAAGCATCTACTAAGTGTAAGCATCGTTCCATGTGCTGACTGTCAGTCACTGAGCTGCATTTCATCTGAACTCACTGACATCAAGAATTGTGATGGTGGCTGTGGCAGGGGGTTGCCAGCAAAAGTGAATATTACTGTGTAGAGCCCAACTGGAACAGCCTTTCAGAGGCAAAATCATTCCGTATCTTGAAGACAGCTGTCTTAGGAGGGGATAAATCATCTCTGAAAGTACCTGCCTTTCTCTGCTTACTGCAGATGAACTGCCTGAGACTAGGAATTTCACACTGATTGACAGCAGGTTGAATAGGTCTTACCTTAGAAGTCCTGTGAGAAGGAGTAGGTGTCAACAGAAGTCAAAGGGCTGTATGTTAAAGTGAAGATGTTTTGAATGTGTTTGAACTGACCATTTTCATCCTGTAATATAGATTAGAAATAGGGGAAGCAGACATTTTAGAGATAAGAGATAAAGAATATCTGTGTTTGAATGTATGGTCCCTGTTTTCTATTCCCAGTGCCAAATTCCCCAGAGGAAGGTTTTTATCCACATAATTAAATTAAATTAAAATGTCAAAAGAGTAAGGAAGACCAGACACAGCTGTTCTCAAACCATGGAGATCTGTGCTACTCCGTAGTGCACTGGCAGAGAGCACTTACAAAACTCCAGAGAAAGAGCATTTAAAGCAAAAACCATTTACAGAGATCAGTTATTTCAGTGGTTCACAGCAAAACACAGGCACAGTAATTCTGAGCTCACAACTGGGAAAAGTGAGAAGAACTTTGACCAACAGGGTCTGTAAATCTCAGAAGAGATTTCATAAAAATCGGTATTTCAATTGACTGGAGTTCAAGAAGGAAAGAGAATTTCAAGAGTTCAGTAGTATCCTACAGCCTTCAAAGACCAGAAGAATTTTTTTTTTTTAAAGCAAAGATTTTATGGAATTATTGTGTCCAAAGAATCTCCAAAGCTTTGACAGCCTGAAAAAAAAAACCTGTCTCCAGTCATTGAAAAAGAAGAATTCAAATATCAGATATAATCTTGTTCATAATAATTGATACTATATCCCACAGAGTCACATGATTTTATTTTGGACATGTTTCAGTAGTTTCAAAATCAAAAATATTAATTTTATCTGAAAAATTAAACTGAAGAAATTTATCTTCTTGAAAGGACACTGGCTTGCCCTCTCCTGGTTTACCTTTGCACAGATGCTGCTTGATGAGTCAGGGACACAGTGCCTCACTGGGGTTCCCCAGCCTTTCACCGCTGCATTTCAGCCTGGGCTCTTGCAGGTGTTTGGACAGAAGTAGATCTCCTGTAACCATTGTTTCTCTGCTCCTGTGAGGGATAATGTCTCCTTCTTAGAGAATTTTAAGGCCTGAAGCAGTCAGGTTTCAAACTCGAATGCAAAACATCTCCAGAATTGAAACACTGTTGCAACAATTATTTATTTACTCATATTTACATCATTTACTTGCACTTTGACTGAATAAACCCCTGTCAGAGAAAATAACACCATGATTGCTTAAATTCTGAGCATGTATAGTCCACCTATCATCCAGCTAATTTACTGTGCTAACAACTGTCTCAGTGCATAATGAATTAGATAATACCTTTTTTAATGTCCACAAATAATTGAAGTCCTGGTTCAGCAAGGTAGTTAAAGGCTGTCCTTGTTCAGAAAAGTGCACAGACACACCTTTAACTTTGTACAAGGTGGTAATGGTGACAAGATAGCCAACTGGTCCCCATCTAATTGAGCTGATATTTTTGTCTTCAAGTAACTTTGCCTGTGAAGTTGTGCCCATTAGTGAATATAAAGTGCTAGGCTGAATTTAAAATAAAGTTTTCTGTGTAGAGTAGAAGTGTGTTTTTAGAGGATATTAATGTTACTTGTTGGCTGACTGACAATACCTATTTCATCCATATGTCCTCTGGATTACAAAAAAGGAGAAGTTTGTATTATTTATGGGTGTATCGAATGTTCCTTTTGTATTAGGTATTTTTTTCCTTATCAACTATTTGGAGACAGTTTTTGCACTCAAGAATGTATTTCTTCATGAGAAATAGGTAGACAAAAAGAAATCATCTTTCTGTTAATTGTCCATTACCTGTGTCTTAGTTATTCTGAGCATTTGCCACTAAGTGGTGGCTATGAAAACACATTACTGCCTTATTAATGTCAGTCATTTCCTCATTAAGATTTGTACTGCCTGAAAGACACAATGAAAAATATGAGACAGTCATTTCCAAATAAAAAGTGAGAGAGTGTCATGGTTTAACCCCAGCTATCAACCAAGCCCCACGCAGCTGCTCGCTCACTCCCACACCAGGGGGTCAGTGAGAAAATCGGAAAGGAAAAAGCAGGAGAGCCCATGGGTTGAGATAAACAGGGAAAGCAAAAGCCATGCACACAAGCAAAGCAAAACAAGGAATTAATTCACTGCTCCCCATGGGCAGGCAGGCGTTCAGCCACCTCCAGGAGAGCAGGGCCCCATCACGTGTAATGGGGACTTGAGAAGACAAAACTCTATCACTCCAAACGCCACTCCCTTCCTTCTTCTTCCCCCACTTTACATACTGAGCATGATGTCATCTGGTCTGGAATATCCCTTTGGTCAGTTGGGGTCACCTGTCCTGGCTGTGTCTCCTCTCAGCCTCCCATGCACCTCCAACTTCCTTGCCAGTTGGCAGTATGAAAAACAGAAACGGCCTTGGCTCTGTGTAATCCCAGCTCAGCAATAACAAAAACATCTCTTTATTATCAACCCTGTGTTCAGCACAAATCCAAAACACAGCCCCATAGCAGCCACCATGAAGAAAGTTAACTCTACCCAGCTGAAACCAGCACATTCCACCCCTTGCTCCCTACCATTTGCATCATGCCCAGGTACCACAGTATTCAATACAACTTCATTACTCACCACCCCCCCCTTCCCATCCTGTGATATAATAAGTAGATATCGTTCCCTTAGTCCATGGACCACCCCTGCAAAATGTGCATAAAATGTCCACAAAATGTCTGTTGAATTCAGTGTCTGTTGCAAGTGGAATGTTTAGTAGTAATGGTTTTCAAAACAACAACCATTTTATTGTCCTGGGCCATGCACATTTGAAAAAGGTACACACAACAAGACTCTAAGGTAGATAAATTACAAAATCTTCAAGATGCTGATATTTTAAAGTATTGTTCCAGTTCAGAATTCCAGATGAAATAGAAAAGGGGTGGCCTGATTTACAAAGTTATTGGTATTAATGAAGTCATCTGAGGCCCCAGGCCATAAGGAGTGAGTACCGAGTGTGGGAATCTCATACTCAAAACATCGCTCGATTCTGTCATTGGAAGCCATAGCTGTGATTAGTAGGGTTTCTGAGGAGTCTCTGTGCATGTGCATTACTGTTGCCTGCTTTAGGGAGTCTGAGAAGCCCCATGAGTCCCTCTTGGGGAGCACAAATGGGAGACACCTTCCTTCAGGATCCTTGTGGCACACACAGTACCTGCAGATATGAGTGCCACACCAAATAGCAGTCGGGCCTGTTTTTGTCAAAAGCTGGTCGTGGTGTGTAGGAGCTGAGGGATGTTTCTTCATTTTCTTCTATTGCCTAAGAGACTCGAGCTTGCCTTTCCCATTGCACATGAGATCATGGCAGCTGTGTACTTCCTGTCTCTTCAAGGAAGGAATTTGTCCCCAGTCTTTGGTTATGTTTCCTTTTGACCCAAAAGAATCAAGATTCAGTGTGCAAAAGTGCAGGGATATGACTGTAATAGGAGTTGTAGGAAATACTAATAAAAAAGAAATTAAGTACAACATAGTGCAAGGATGATTGTGATCGTAAAAGCAATGAGGAGAGGCAATATTCTGTGCCTGAGCTGAGTCTGTGCAACCTGCTGTAAGTAAAACACTGAACTATGGACTTTCAGATGATGATAAAAAGAAATACTGAACAGGTATCTCACTGAGCTCTGCCTGTTCTGTGCAATGAACAAAGCAGGGGTGGAAAAATAATTTTTATTGCAAATAAGTAGAGTGTTATAATGGCAAAATAAAAGCTGCACAAATAATATTCTTTCTGGCATTTTCCAACTCTGAGGCCAATATTTCACCTTGTAACGGAGGCTTTTATACATTACTTTTCTCATGGAATTGATACACTTTTGTAATTAAGTATGTTGTACTCCTTTAAATGTTATGTGTGATATTCAACATGTATGGAATTTAATATTTTAGTTGTGTCATTTACTTTCATTCATATAGTTCTAGCAGGCTGAAGCAAGGAAATGTGTATTATGTGGAAAGGCTTGAGGTTAGGGAAGTTGGGACAGACACAGAAGAACTGCTCAGGGCAGCAAAAGGAAGCAGATCATCCCGGTGTGTTTGCACATTCATAAATCCAGAGTAACTCCTGCACAGTTGTAACAGGTTAGGTATGGAGGCCACAATTTTTTTTTGCATTGACCATACAGTCAAACTGGCTTCAGATATCCTAGTACGTGCTCCAAAGCAGGGTTGAACAATGATGCAAATTGCTCCTCTGACATAAGCTCACTGTGCCAATTCAAGCTGTCCAGAAGGAGTCAGTAAATTGTTTCTGTGCCATACCAGGTGGTTTGTTCTGCATCTGCCTGTGTCCATCAGATATCACCTGTGAACATATAAAAGCAGTGGAGGCTGGTATGTGCTTTAGCTAATTCACGTTGCCCAGATTTGCCATGGGTCATACCTGCAGTGCCTGGCCACGTAGCCACACGCAGACCTGGAATGGAGCAGTGGTGGAGTAGTCGGGAGAGGCTGAGCCATTTTTCAACCTACCTGAAGATCTCAGCTGCTCTCCTGCGCCGTGGCCTCGATGGGATGCTCCTGTCCTCTGTGCTGAACCTCAGCAGTCGGTTCCTGCATTCAGTCTGTTTCCATGGTTCATTTCTCTTTCAGAGCTGACATGCTGTTTGATGTTGCCTCCTACCAACCCTTGGTAATAATATATTTTCTGATAGTCTCTTCTTAAATGAATGGAAAGTGTTCATTTTTAAAAGTGGTAAAGAACTGCCATTTTTAACACCCACATCCATTTTTAAGAAAACAGAAAACAGATTTCTTATTGAAGGTGAGAGAACATTTTCTATGGCAAGCATGATATCCAGATTCTTCCTTATGCATATGACTAAAACAGTACAGATTTTTTAATTTTTTTTTTTTTTTTTGCCTTGACTTAACTCATCAACATGAGATACTTCTCTCATCAATGTCAGGAAAAAAAAAGTACAACTATGTGGGTGGCTTGAAGTAGCACAGGGATGGCTAAGCTGAGTCAGACCACAGGTCCATCTAACCTAACACCTTGCCTCCAAAAATGGAGAGTCCAAGGAGGATGAGAACAAGGCAAGCATGTAATGATGATGCCCCTGAATATACTCCCTTGGTCGAAAAATTGAAGGCTTGAGAATTTCTTGCTTATTGGAGATTTCTCTGTATTTAATAGCTCTTGGTGGGTTTATCTGCCATGAACTAGTCAAGTGGCTTTTTCAACACCTTTTTAATATGATATTTTTCATTCAGCTGTTTTTCTAGAACATGATTCCCCTAAAGCCTTTTTGGGAAGCCAAAGCTAAGCCCAGGCTAGGTTTAACAGAACAAAGTCTGATTGCAATACTGTAATATTATAACTGCCTTAGGATATCTAGCATTGAAAGTTACACCAATGCCACATGCCATATGCTGAATGATGGGGTTATTCCCATATAAAACTCTAAGTAACAGGGGTAAACCTTCAGAAAGGAGAAGACTGCATACTAAGGTTTTCAAAATAATTTTTGAAAATTATTTTGAAACGAATCTCCGATTCGTTCAGAAAGCCTGAACTGACAGTAATATACCTAATGCACAGGGATCTAAACTGAGCCCTCACAGAGTCTGTGTATCTGGGATGCAAAAATGAGGTGGTTCCAGTTTCAATGAGCTAAAATTAAAAAATATCAATTAAAAAAGTTTATCTTGTAGAGCAAGGGCACAGATGAGGGCAGTGCTGTGAAAATGGCCGTGGGGAAGCAGCCACATACCTAAACCAACACACCTCTAGGTGAGAGCCATTCCCCATGCTCCAGCCTTCAGCCTGCCCTCCTGAGCCAGCTGCACAGCGCCTGTGCCCACCCCAACAAGTGGCAGCACAGCTCTGTGGCTGACAAGGGCTTTGAGTGACACCATCCCACTCCTACTCATTGTCTCCCTGCAGCCGGCTCACTGGATAGAGAAACTTGGGCTTAAACTTAAACTTAGCTAGGAGAAAGTTAATTCTCTTCTGCTGCAGCCCAACAGTCTGTGGTGCATGGAAATGCTCCATTTCCTCTGCTGCTCTGCCAGGCATAAAGTTATGCAACTGCTGTGTGAGGACACAAATAATGAGGGAAAACGAAGAGTAGAAAGAGGAAAAAAGAAACAAAGTGGTGCCAAAGAATGAGAGAGAAGCTAGGAGGAAAAGAAAAAGTGGTGGACAGAAAAGGGTCTCTCAGCAAATCCCACCAGGTATTTTGGGGATACGGTGTAGCTCGGTGGGCACTGGCCCCCACCCTTACCCATGGGCGCCACTGTCGGACGCCCACGTGATGAATGAGGAGGGTTGCCCACACCTGCTTGCCCCGCTCTCACTGCAGTGGCCCAGCTACACTGCCAAGCTTTTTCCTTTAGTGCCCAGGGAATACTAATGTGACCCCTCAGCTAATCCCCTGCCACACCTCTGAGGGTCCCTGCTGCTTTTCTGAGTGTGATTTTTCAATGATAAATCTCACTTGTACTAATTATTGTTCCTAGTAGTAAACGCGGTGTAACTGGAAACAACACGAAGAAATGTCTGACGTGAGTTATTTTTAGAGTCATGGTTTGCATGAGATTACTTAATGCTAGTGTATTTATTAAGGCCATGGAGCAAATTAAAGTGACATGAATAAATGTCTACGTACATGCAAACTTCCTTTTCATCCAGGCAGGGCTGTTCTTTAGCCTGAACATACAGTGGCTTCTATTCCCAGAGGGAGAGCAGGGATACAAGTGCTAAACAGCATTTGGTGAGACTACTGGGATGTATAGTTTTGTCATATATTAAAAGTGATACAATTATAAACAAAATTTTGCTTTAGAAAAAGCCTAATGAAAAGGAACAATTTCAAAGTAAAAAAACCCCAAAACCAGATTAGTTTGCAATATTTTCTCTTTTCTGGCTTATTTTTCTAGGAAGGTAGCATATCTTCAGTTGCTCAACTCTGATGAGGTTTCTTTTTTAAATTCACAAGTGTTAATTGATGTTAAATTATGTAATATTCAGTATGTGTATCACAAATAAGATTGACTATGTAATCTCTGTTAGAGAAAAGATAGAAATATTGAAGTCATTAAAACTGTAGAAAAATATTCATGAAATTATAATATTTATCCTGAATTTTGCTTTCCTCTTTGCATGGCTTCTATACTTGTATTGACAGTAATATTCCATATGAAACAGAAAGCAATTTACAGAGTCTTTAAAGAAATCCTAATGAATGTTTCATGTTCAAATCTTTGTGTTGCTTAGGATACACATCAGCAACTTTGCTCCTTGTTAATGCAGAAATATCTTTCATAACCATGTCATCATCCCTTTTAGAGCATGATACATTTGCGACCTAAAGAGCACTCTGGTGGCTCTTCAAAGGGAAGGGAAGAAATCCAAAGATAAACATGCCTACCATTAGGTATTCCTAGACCTTAAGCTCAGTTTCAGATAGGCTTTTTCTGCTGTCTGAATTCATCTACACAGATGTTCATTAATTTCCGTGAGAAATACTTTTGGAACTAAAGTCCCACACATGATTCCCCTGGTCTTTAGTTCAGAAAGATGCTAGATCATGTTGAATCTCAGTGTCAAATATCTCTGTGGGGAAAGACTAGAAAGCCTGACCTATTTGCATATGTGAGCGAATATGGCAACAGTCTGCTGCACTAATGTGTGAGGAGAAGGTTATTTGACAATAATAAATTAGCAAGGATGATAACCCACAGTTCAAAAAAAAAAAAAAAAAGAAAAGGAAAGAAAGAAGTTCCTCCTTGTTTTTACAGACAAAAGGCAAAAAGAAAGAAGGAAGAGAAGGGAACATCAGTTCAGAGAATGATGCTGGATTTTAATAAAGGCTGGATGGCTTCATGGCCCCCGAAAACATTTATGTATAAATGAGTTGAGATAATAAGGCTAATCAAATGTCATGCTTCAAGTAGTCAGTTCATGGCCTGAAGGGACTGGGAAGTGCTTTTTTGCCTCTGTACAGATGTGCTTCATTGATTAGGATTTGTCCATTTCAGAGGAAAGTTGCAGAGCCACAGGCATCTGTGATGACTTGCTTGAGCCAGTATTCTTATGGAGCCCCATCAGCTTCTTGGATGTTTTATTTTATGTGAATGCACAGGTTTTGCAGCAGCCTGAACTCTGTCATGGACATGGGTTAAACATGACTGTATCACACAGAACTATCACTGAGAAATCATGGAAATTTTGCTTAAAGTTTGTGCTGCAGATCAAGGTGCAGAGATTCATTTGATTGAGTTAGCAGATTGGTGGGTTTGTGCTGTATCTACAGGACCGAATTCATATAATCTCTATGTAGTTTTCCTGAAAGGTAAAGAATCCCTCACAGAAGTTGCTCAGAAGCCTAGGCTTCTTTATTTCATCTTACTAGCTTCTTTCTCAGAGCATAACATCCACAACTGATGGTACAGTGCAGTCCACAGCCTTGCACGTGTGACTAAGCCTGATTCATTAGATTTGAGGTCAGAAGAAGGAGGTGGTCCCATTTCTTCTAGGTATTCCAAGGTCAAAGGTATGGTAAATAGTAAAAACATCACAGAGTTACAATTGAGTTAAGAAGATGAGCACTTATAAAGCTGTGTCTGTAAGACATTCAGAATATTAAAGCAGATAACAAGGTATCACAAACAAGATTTGTTTTTCATATCTGCAGGGAGTTGAGAGGACAGTGCAAATAACTTTAATACCATTTGTACCTTAACTGTGGTGCCTACGGGATGCATTGTTACAGAGCTGAAATCACTCATGGTCGCCCACTTTGGGCTTTGCCTACAAATTGCAATATAACACAGAACGAGGCTGCATCCTGGAGGCTGCCTCACCATGGCAGCGTGACCTGGCTCTGTGTCTGTGTCTGTGTGTGTGTGAAAGGTCTCATTTGGGCTGGGTATTGCAAGTAGTGAACTTGGAAAAGCTTTATCAAAGTTCTTTGCATGCCAAGCGTGTAGCGGAAATTGTGCATAAAAACTGATTCCCTTTAAAACTACAGTCTTTCTTGTATGAAATTCCATCATAAAGTCACTTCTAGTTGGTAAAAGCTTTTTTCGTAAGATACCATAGTATCTGTAGACAAAAGCTTTATGACATCAATTTTTGGAAAGCAAGTTAAGCCTTTGCTAAGATTTGGGGAAGATTAGAGGGCCCCCTTGTGGATATTTTATGCATGTAGGTGTCTATATATATGTTTATCTCTGTGAAAAGGTACCTGTGAGATCAGTGGAGAAGGAAGATGGCAATTTTGCTTATAGCTTTGAGTTACATTATTCATACCAAACATTTCTGGGTTTTCTTAGACTTATGCATTCATACCAAATATTTCTGTGTTTGCTCAGGTGCTACAAAGTATTTTAGTAAAACATAAAGTTCAGTGTAAAATGGAAAGTCAGCAGTCTGTCATGTAAGTATTCAATTGAAACACCCTGTCATCTTCTTGTTTATCGTCTTACAGGTAAAATCACACAGTTGCATTGCAAGAAAAGGAATTTTAGAAGAGGAAAAAAAACAGCATTTTTGTTTTACAGCTGGGTAATTTCCTTAGGTTTTGTGAACTGTTTCAATGTATGAATAGGGAGCACTACCCTTATAATGTGTTCATGAGTACAATCACCTGAAGTTCTTTTATCTCTGAATTGTCATGTTGTTTACCTTAGGGGAGGCAAATCTCAAAAGTTATGACCAAACCTAGTTGCTTTAAAAACTCAGCGGGTAGGACAAGAAAATGATTGTGATGCCTGGATTTTGTGATGATCATTTATAATTTATGGTCATTATGCTTGACGTCAGAATTAATAAAGATTTGAGGCAAAGCTTAGAGAGAATAAATTAATGTACTTTCAAAGGGATTTCAATTACTGAGCCCTTTTTATTGTTAATTACTTTATTAATTGAGCAGAATTGCTGTAGTGATTCAAAATGCATTGCAGTGAAAAATCCCACAGAACTTTTATCTGAGTATCCCAGACTTGGAAAAGAGTGCCTGCAACTGAGCTATTAGTTGGAAATCAGAGAAAGCTCAGCTAGGGAGGGAACCTGGTTACACTTGTGGCACAAACTGGTTTCCAATGAAGCCAGTTATAGAAGAACACTGGTGATGCTTGTGCTGCATGTCTTACCTAGCCAGAGAATAAAATGGGATAGCAACAGCTCCTTCAAAAAACAGGAAGAAGATGAAAATAAACATTGTAGTTGAATTTAAAATAGCTAATTTCGCTTTGTTTTAGACCTAACAAAATCTGACTGAGGAAATGTAAATGTCAGAAGATTTAAGGATCTGGCTACATTTTATTTGTTTTTTCAGGGGATCTTTGAAACTGCATTTACCAATCAAGCGTATCCCTGCAGGCAGCCAGGACCCTTGTGATAACAGATCTCTCATAATTCTGCATGAAAGTATGTAGAGATTTTTTCCTTTATAACCATTTTGAAAGGCCTTATGTTGTTTACATTACTGAATAGGCAGGAATTCTGTATTCCCACCTTTTTGCCCTGGAGCTGGAGGAGTGCTCATTCTCCCAGGCAGTAACCTGCCCCATGGAGACTCCTCCTGAAACAGGGACTTGTCTAGCCTTTTTGGCAGCTGCTGAGAGACTGTGACCTGATTGTGAGGAGGGTTTTGTGGTTTTTCCTTTGTGCTTAAGGGATATTTTATGAATCCTGTTATGCCTAGCTGTTGCCCATGACTACAGGTATCAGACTTGCTCAGGAGGGTCTCTTCCCAAATGGGTTTTTGTAACCCTTTAAGGCTATATTGGCAAAATAAGCTCAAACTGCAGGTCCCTTGTGAAGCACTGTCTTCAGGTTTGCTCTTCCCTTGTCCCTTGCCTGTCATCACCTTTCTTTTCTCTGGCCAGCTCTTGTTTTCTGCTGCCACTTCCTGCTGTGGGCCATCCCCTTAGCTCATTTCCCCTGTACTTTTAACATCTTCCTGAGAAAGGCACGTTCAGAACTTCCTCCCCAGGCTGGGGCCAGAGGCAGCTCAGGGAGGTGGGTAGGACAGTAGTGCAAATGCACCCTTATTTCTTGTTCCCTTCTGTGCAGTGGCATAGCAAATACAGAGAAAAAAGAAACCAGCAATTTTGAGTAAATGAGTCACATGTACCCCAGATTTACACAGTTCTTTTCAGACACAGCAACCGCCCAGGCACAATAGTGACAAGATAGAATGGGGGGGATGTGAGCAATGGATTCCTCCTTTGCCAGTCCTGGCCATTAAAGATTTCTTATTCTCCCCAGCACAAATACCTTGCATATCTTTAAAGAATCTTGTAAGATGCTGCACATCTATTGCTTTTGAATAGTATTTCCTCCTGTGTGTGCTCACACCCTGCTCCTTAAGAGGTGCAAGGGGTTTTTTATGCGTGTGCTTGATAGAACAACACAATTCTTATTGTTTGAATTATTATTGCATTTTGTATTTGTATTTCTTTCAGCAAGGTTCTTACTACTTCACTCCTTTCAGCAATTTAAGGAATACTTAGAACAACTGAGCTTGATATAATTTAGGTAAAGAACAAAAATCACTGGAGGGAACTTTGTTGGATTTGTGTCT
Organism: Corvus kubaryi; assembly: GCF_017639235.1. Taxonomy (NCBI): domain Eukaryota; kingdom Metazoa; phylum Chordata; class Aves; order Passeriformes; family Corvidae; genus Corvus; species Corvus kubaryi. The sequence continues at coordinate 36,002,588 of NW_024580667.1, read as the reverse complement.
CATCAAGAAATGATTTACAATTTGTATCAAGCTTGTTTGTTTTTCCATCAAATCGCCTCATCTAAGCATTTCTATTCCAGACCACTTCACTCTGAAACAAATTGTCATTTCCCCATCTTAACCGACCTCTGTGTTCTCACATGCACCAAAGCTGGGGCCACCAGCCTCTGGGCTGTGACATGTAAATATCCAGCATCCATCTGTGATAGCAGAATGGAAATTTACCTTCAATAAAGTATTTGATAGACCAGCATCTGCAAAGTTATTATACAAGGCAGAAAACATGAGGCTGAGCCTAAAAATTTTCTGGTGAACAAGAAGCTGGTAACAAAATAGGATGTGCTGAAAGAGGAACTTAAAGGAAAGTTATCCATTAATTTCCACAGGCCTAGTGTTAACTCTGACCCTATTTCAGGTTTCCATTACTGATATTGGCACTAAAACCTTAAGTATATTGATGGAATTTGCTTAATGACCTTGAGGATTTCATAAAAATAGGTTTGGTAGTGCAAAGTGCATGGTCATGCATCCGAAGCCAGCAGAAACAGATATCCTCTGAGTGCTTGCCTGCCAAAATGGGGGGTCTTCATATTCGTAGAATCACGGAATGGTTTGGGTTGAAAGGGACCTTAAAGACCATCTAGTTCCAACACCCCCTGCCATAGGCAGGGACACCTTCCATTAAACCATCTTAGCCAGTAACACGGTGAGTCTGAGTTTCCAGAGTTATGTGGCCGCATAGAGAACCAAATGCAATGTGAGGGTGTATCAGAGGGTGTATACATTGCCAGTGGAGGTAAGAAATGTTTATTGTACACGGCACCTCTAAAGCCCCGTGTGAAATTTGCTCAGTTCTAGCCATGTAATAGTGAAATTTGAAGTCATGCAAGTTCTAATGCCAGGAAAGGACTACTGTGATGATCAAAACCTGGGACAAATCTCAGGAGCTCCTTACTTTTGTAAGCCCCCTATCAAAAGCTGGCATGAAAAGCTGAGATGTTGGAAAATTCAGTGAAGGGGTCTAAGCATGACCCAAAGGTTTTGAGGACTGCAGTGTGGTCTCTTACAACTTTTCTTATCAGAGGAAACAATAAAAACTAGTTCAGCTTTGTAAATTGAGAATTGAGAGGTGTGATTGCTCTCTGATATTCAGGTTAAATGCTATGTCTCCTTCTCTGATGTTACATTTATAAATCTCCTTGATGTATTTGCAGTGTTAACTCAAGAACAACTGGATCTAAGTAGACCAAGGCCAGGTTTTGTCTGGGAATAAGACTTGTATTCCTAACTGTAAGAAGCTACCTTCACAAGATGTTTTCAATAGGAGCAGTGGCATGAAAATGATATTTCAAAAGGGGCTAGGATGCTTTAGGAAGGGGATAATGGAGTGCTGTTATCTGGGCTAGCAGAGTAGGGCACTGCGATGTCTCTGAGAGCTTTCTTTCACTAAATAAATCAACGGATTTCTGCATATCTGCTCATATTACTCTTTATTTTCTTCACTGCCAATGAGGCTGAGCTTACCTTCATGTTTAAATATAGAGTAAAATGCCCAACTTTATGCTCTGTGTTTGAAAATTTATTCCTAAATCCTGAAGGCAACACACAGGAAAAATCTCTATTAGCTCAGCGCTCACACATACTCATGTGCTATTCATGTGCTTTTTCTAAAATACTGGTATGAAAACCGTGGGTAACTACATCATTTCATTAGCCTAGGAGCTGCTCAAGATCCAGACTTGATACCTGTGAACAGAGTTAATTTCTTTAGGGACATGTAGTGGCTGCACTGTCCTCTCCAATTTCTGCAGACTCTATATTGAATAACATGTCATTGAAATAAATATTCATGAAGTTGCTCAATAATTCAGGGTGTGCTGATTTGGAGCATTATAGCCCTAGTTAAAATCATATTTAAAAAAACCCACAATCTCTTAAAAGAGACTAAAAATCCTCTGTACTGTTCCTGGAGTGGTCGGGAAAGACCAAGGCAGAATGGTGATGATCTAGTTGGCGAGTTGGTTCTTGTTTGATGTGTTGTCTGACAGGCCTGTACATTTGGTGACAGCAGATTTTCAGCTGTTATTCAGAATCCCAGAGCCCCTGGGGCGAGGAGTGACTTCAGAAGGTCTCAAATCCATCCCCCTGCTCAAATCAGGGTCACCACTGAGCACAGGTGGGGTTGCTCAGAGCGCTGTCCAGCTGGATATTCAAAATCTCCAAGGGTGGAGGAAGCAGAACTGCTACTGACAAAACTTTCCAATGATTAATTATTCTCATAATGAAAATTGTTTTCCTTGTATTCTCACACTTTTCAGTTTATGGCTATTGTCCCTCATTAGCTATCCCACCATGCACAAGAGTGAAAAGCCTTGCTTTACCTTCTCACTGGCCTCTTCTTAGGTGCTGAAAGGCTGCTGTTTGATCTCCCCCTAATGTCTTAGACACATCTTTGAAATACTTCATTAAAATCTGTATCCTCACAAATTTATATTCTCCTATGTCAAGAAAAAAAGTCTCAGCACTCCCACTTTCTTTTTGCAGCAGTAGGTCCCAAGATACATTTTCACTGCTGATTTTGAAGGGCATGTGGCAATGTGACACGTCAGGAATGTGATTATTATTGTCATGATTATTCATTATTTTTAAAAAGTAAAAAAATCACATGTCCTTACTCTAAAAGCAGACAACATTTTAAAAGGGAATTGTCCGTTTGCATAGTCCAAGGCCAGTTGTCTTCATTCCTGAAGTATTTAATAAAAAAAAATTAGAGTCTCCACAAATGTGGTTTTTTACCATTGTTTTAAGTACAGATGTAGTGCTGGATTTTGAAACTCATCTTTTTTTCTATATTATATGAATCTATGAGCCAGTGCTGTGTTAAAATAGCTTACTTGATATCTCATTCTTCTCATATCTTTGCATAGCTCTGCGCCATTATTGAATTTGTTCTAGCTTCACATCAAGGAAAATTGGACTCTTTAAGTGGAAAAATTCCTAATGTTGTACATGCAGCATTTGTGTTGCCAAAGGTTCACTCCCTTTCTTCTACCCTTCTGGATTACCCTAAATCACTACTGTTAAAAGTAGTTTGATGTCAGAGAGTGAGTGATCTCTAAAGACACTCCTTGTCATCTGTCATTCTTTAATCAGGTGTAGGACACTAATCTTCTGATCAACAACCATGCAAAAAAAAAGATAAAACAGTGCTATAAAGCTTTCCTGAGGTTTTTCTGATGGCATGGATACAGAATTTAATTTGATATTTCAGAGGATATTTTTAAAGAAAAAAGGGCTTGCAGTATCTAAACAGAAAACTTGCGAGTTTTATAATGAAAGCAGTGAATTACTGTAAAAGAAACTGAAGTTGGTGACAGGGAGTATTCCTCCTAACATGCAAGGAAATACAAGGTTTCACATTTCTTAAGTGCCTCACAATGCCCAATCACCCCATTTCTCTTGCCTGTAACAGACTGTGTCATCACAAATAACTTCCCGAGCAACCGCCTTTGCTTACCAGAACCAGAAATACAATCCCAGCTGTCTGACTCCCAGCCCTCCCTCTGTCATACTGATATACTGATAGATCAGCAAGGACAACAAAATTATAATGGACTGTTTTTCTAGCAGTCCATTGGATTGGAGATTTGTGTGAAACAATACAGAACTTGCTAAAAAACTTTGTTTTGCTTTGGGGAATGCTCCAACTCTATAAGCATGTTTAGAAAGAGGTATTCTACCGTGACTGGTAGATGTATAGGTACAAAGAGGCATGAAATGGAGATTATCTGTAGTTACTCCTCACTCATTACAAAATGTTATGTTAGTGGTTAGTTTTTGATGTTGGCCTGAACTTTGCATTCTGTGAATACGTCCCTTCAGGTAAGGACCCTTTTGGGTCTAGGCACAGGGTTCACCTTGCAGATAGAGAGACCTGTACAACACAGACACCTCCAGGTCAGCAGTTAAGCTTTTCTGCGGCCAAGGTACGCGGTGTGATGCAAAGGGAGCCTCTAAGGGATGCAGCTCGTGCCAGAGGTGGCCCCTGCCACGGCCAGACACACAACACTGCCTGTGCTGAGCAGCTTCCTGCTGGTTTCAGAGCTTGCCTCGATGTGTAGCTCATATGTAGACCACTGCAATTAGATGTCCTACCCTGGAAGTAGCATCCAGTCCCTTCTCTGACCAGGCATATCCTATGGATTTAGCTGCTCTTTATGGTACTGGAGTAACAAAAGCCAACAGAGGCTTGTGGCCAGCTCATAAATAGGAAACAATGGCCAGTTTTTATTCCAGTTGGATTCAGAGCCATGGGACAAAATTTCAGAGGAATAACGAGACACATCTAAAATTTTATAGTTTTGTACCTCAAAATTAAAGCTGGGGTTTTTTTGTTTTTCTTTTATTTAACTCTGCTAAGTTCTCCTTTAATGTCGAGTAAGTGTCTGTACAATATTACAGCCACTAAGTAATTACAGTGCTCATCATCCCAGATAAAAACAGCAGAAATGGTGAGTGCTCAGATCCTCTGAGAAAACAGCCAAATAAGTGCTTTTCCTACATGCTGAGCAGGTGATGCATGTGGTAAGAGGAGATAAACCTTCACTTTTTAATGGTGGTGGCTGTTCTTTCAGTATAAGTCTTGTAAAGAAACCCATGAAAACCTGAAAGGACAGCTAAGAAATAGTATTAATGTCACAAACTTATGTAAAGGATTTCTTAGAAAACTATTCCATCACAGTGTCTAGCATCCTGTGACAGACACTAAGATTAAGAAGCCTGTGTGCTCCTGCTACATCATCTTTGCAGAATTTTGTGGGACAGCTAGGGTTTATCTGTCTGGCTTGGTGGATAAGCTGTATGATACTTCCTGCAGCCAGATGGACATGCATATATTTTGTGCACTGTTTCATAGATTTTCATTACGGTGCCATTGTTCTGGATAAGTATACAGTCTGTTCTTGTTATTTTGGGCAGGTTATCTGTAAATTAAGCACACCATGGATGCAGAGACACTCTGCACAGAAATGCTGCCAGCCTTGAGCTGATACATCTGCATTTCACTAGGGTGACTGACCAGTTCAGATCAGCCTGACAACGTTTCTTTGCTTTCTGCCTTCCCCCATCCTTCCTGTTGCATGCATTTGTTCCCTAATTGTACATGTACTGCATTATACTTATTTTTGTTTCATTTGTTTACCCTCTTCCTTTCACCATTATCCATACTGACGATACTTTGCCCAAAGAGAGGTTGCTGATTGTGGGCTAACTATTACTGCCTGTGAGAACCTGGGCTTGAGGATAAAATTGGGAAGTATATGGCTTTTGTTCACACAAAGCCGATCCTTCTTAAGCCTTCATCTTGCCACAACCTCTGTTGGTAGCAGAAGTGTGCTGACAGGATGGCTTTTGGTGGGTATTTAAGACCTTTCCTTGGGAACACACTCACTTCCACAATTAAAGCTACTAATTTCTTATCTCCACTTAGGACATAAACTTGACACGGGCTTTTATTTTCCTTTCTACCAGAAAGAACCAGAATGTAGATGGTTTTATGGTACACCTGGATTTTTCAGTCACTTTGGTTTTTCTTTCTTCTGTCTGCTAATGTTTTCCAAAATACTCTCTGGTGACTCTTTTTCTCCACCTCAAGTACTCTTCTGTCTCTGCGTCCGCTGCCATGAGCACACTCTTCTCCTTTTATGAAGATGCCATTCATCCTTATTCCCCAGGAGGCCCTATAGGATGTTTTTGTTCTCAGTGTGTGGTGATCCTTCAAGTATTTAGTAAATCTCCCTCAACCGGGACATCTGTTCCATGGTGATAGAAGAGGCAAAATGCCCTGGTTTGGGATCACCTCTGCTAATAGCAGACTCTGCTCCTCTGAAATTAATTTCTAAACCAGAGCAATACTATTGAAGGATTAATGTAAGATTAGAGTATTTATATTAAAATACCTTATAATGTGGAAGAAATACATGTTCTTAGGTTATAACTAGAAGCTCGTTTTATCTGTTCTGTTAATTAAAGGTTTTCTTTGCCTAACGCTAATGAAGAGATTGGATTTCATGCAAGTAGGACTAGAGCCTTAGGAATTACCAAGTACTTTATAACTCTAGTGTAAACAGCAGTGTGCAGCCCACGCTTCACACTGGTGCTTGTTTGAGCCCTTGCATGGATGATCAGGCCCTTGCCCTGACCATCACCTTTCCAAAAAATCAACTATCCCATAGTAACAACTCCAATAATCCATTAGTTTCAGTACATCATGCTCGAAAGGAGATTGCTTAATCTAGGGAAGCTGCATAAAGTTTCCTTTCAGGAGGAGCTAACACTGTGACTAGGGGGCTGGTGTTTGAAATTAAATCTAGACTGTTCTTACATGACTACGTGTTTATAGAGACAGTCACAAGATACATTGGCAAACACACACTTATGCATTTACTATCATTTTTGTATCATTGACAAATCCAGGTTATGGCCAGATTTCAGCGTAAATTTTTACACACACATGCACATGCTGATATAGATATTGATTACATAAATATAAATATATATATATTTATATATATATAAAACTTATATGGTTTTTAACTAATTTGAAATATTTTATGTAAAATATCTTCTCCCTGACATACCAGCATATTTTTTTTGGCTAGCCTTTAAGCACCGAGGGTGTCTCTGACAGTAGTTTCAGTAATCGATTATGGGAGTCTATTAAAATTAAGGCAAGAAGTCTGTGATGAGTTTGCTTTGACAAACAGGGTAACAGAAGTCATTACTTAATTCTTTGCTCAGTATTTCCCACAGTGGGTAGCCCTGGAGTTCAACATAGCCACGTAAGTGTGAGCATGGGTGATGCAAGAGGGTCGCTTACACCGACGAGAACAAGTGAACATCTGTATTCAGAGTGGCTCAAGCATGTTCAGTATTTAGCTAACTTTATGCTATTTTACTGAACAGTGAAGAAAGGCCATATCCTGTTTCATATTTTTACAACCAACTTCTTGTCTTTATTATGAGCTGACTCCTTGGCCATTCCCAGTGTGATTGAACACTTGTGTGTGAGGAACTGAGGGCTCCAAAATACTTCTATAATTATTCCATAAGTGTCAACATTTGAAAACAATTTGAAAACAATTTCCTAAGATAAGTTTTATAATTTTTATAATTTTACAACTGAAACAAATGTTCATGGCCTTCATGTGTTTACTTACATCATTACTCTAGAGACATGACACCCTTTTCCATAAAAGAAAACTTGGTGCACAACTTGAGTGCAGCATCCCTCCAGTCCAGGGGTAGCATGTAACAGTGTCATCTGGTCAGTGTCCAGGATTAGGTAGAAGAAATCTTAAGGTCTTCCAACCTCAGATTGGTTAAAAGGGTGACAGAGGATCACAAACAGAAGGTTAATCAGAAGGTTGTAAATGGTGAATGCAGCATAAGTTATCAGCCCCTCAGAAACTAAAAGTGTGTCAAGCTGCTGTTAAAGAATGTCTACCAGTTGAAGAAGCCATTCAATGGGTAACACAAGAAGGCAACTCTGAAAGCTGCAGAAACCAGAAGCAGATTAATCTGGGCAGGAAAAACTCTGCAGAAGTTAGGTAGTCACAAGGAGGAGCAGCAGCAGACTGGCGAAGGTTTCTGGCCCAGTGTGCAGAAGGGAAGCTGCGGGTGTTATACAAAGATGTGCTGTTCTCATTTCCATGCATTTGCTTTGTACTCCTGTCTATTGCACATCAAACACATTTACATATCCAGGGCTGAAATGGAAATGATTGATGCAAAGGAGGTATTTTTGTTAATTGTTGTTGCTCTGAGTCATGCCTGGCTGGGGCTGCTGGAGATGGGTGAAGAAAGACAGAACTATTATTAGCGGTATAAATAACTGTCAAGAGCAACTTTTAAATCTGTCTGTTACCACATATTAACATCCAAAATTACCTGCAGAGAGGAGGGGCAGCAATACAAGGACGAAGCCAGTGCCCCATCTTTGTTGATGTAGATGTGTGCAAATGCCTCTGAGTCTTTGTCCATTGTTTTTTTGTCTCTGCTCCCTTGGAATTTCAACCATTTTTGGTCACAACCCTATCAGTGCCTGCTGGATGTTGCAACAACAACTTCTTATGCTCAGAGTTGATGGGTGTTTGAGAGTTGGGCTGTTTTATCTGCACAGCACTTGTGAAATGTGTCCCCTTTTTTCCCTGTAAAATGGAAGGTAGTTCTTAATGTGCTCTTATACATGCAGTATAGAGCCAAGATGTGATGAAAATCCAGTCTGAGAAGAGAAAGCTGTGCCTGAAGTGCCCAAAGACTGCTTTTCATAGTGGAACTATCCTGCAGAGCACACAAGAGGATTTCTTGTACTTCCTGCTCTGCAGGACAAAAGGGATTTTAGAAATACCTGTCTATGAAGGGTTGTGTGATTCTTGGGTCCCGTGTTGATGTGGGCTGTGTAAGTAACTGAAGGGGACCAAAACAGCTGACATGAGGTTTGGCCATGTGTGAGCAGCAGTCAGAAGACCCAAGCTCCAAACGATTTTGGAAATGCCATCCTTCAAAGTATTGTCTGATGCTGACAGAAGTCATGGCTTTCAGTGCAAGTGATAGGGAAAATACATCCATGTCACTTCCTAATTTAAATCCACCTGTAAAGCTTCTGCTGTGAAATAAGTCTTGAAACAGCTGTTTCTATTAGATAGTAGTTCAGGAAATTACCCTGCAGCAGAACATAGTCCATAGTTTGGTCTCATAACCTTATTCTGGAAAATATACATCCTGTAGGCAGAAAATTGAGAATGAATAAGAATGAAGCATTCAGACCTGTTTCCCTTTGCTTTGTCTGCACTCTGGAATATATTTGCATATTTAGTAGTATGTGGGGAAATAAATATTTTTATGGTAAACCTAAGGTTTATGGAGATGGTGAACCCTTAGTGGCAGGAAGTAGGTGGTATCTGAAAAAGCAAAGTAATTGTCTTGGAGGTTGTCCCAAATTTTGAGATTTTTCATTTAAGTGGAGTTAGCTCTTGTATGAGATGACTCTCCCAAAATGTTGGTTTGTTTACAGGGTAGCTTGTCTTCAGCAGGCTTGCTTCCTGCTTACTTCCCTCATCCTTCTCTAGGCTGAAGAGGAGGTTCTGAGATGTGGATACAATACTGCTGCCAGCAAGAATTTTTCTTGCTTCTTTCCAGTGCCATGAGATACTTTTCTCTCTCACGGAAGAGATTAGCAGAGTTCTATAAACACCTGCGACCTTGCAGAGCTTTGTTTATGGTACAGTAGAAAAATATTTTGACAATGGATGTTTTAGGATTTTAGTCAATCACCCCAAGGGGTGGCTGATCCTTTGACCAATTAGACTATGAAGAAAAAAGTCTATAAAAGAGTTTGTAAAATAATTAAATGAATCAATCTTGCTGCACAATTCCTGCCTCCTCTCCTCTCCTCCCTACCATTGCGGATACCATAATACTGAGACCAGACTTTTCTTAAGAAATCTTAGGGCTCATGATTTATTAATGTGTAGTTTGCAGTAAGATGAGTCATGCAAACTCACAAACCTATTTTTGTACCAGACTATGCGTTAATTTTAGTCATGAATCCTCTGGTTATTCTAGCTGAGAGAAACCATAAGTATTTCAGTTTTGCTTTGTGTTTATGCTATCACCTTATAATTCAGGTGAGTTATTACTGAGTAAAACATCTCTCAGTAAAAAACCCTCAATCTGTGAAAGCCTCCTTGATGCATATTTAATTGCAGTCCCTTTCAGATTGCCATAAATAAGACATACAAACTGAATTTAATAGCAGAAAGATGAACTGACAGTGTGAGTTCTGTAGTTACTTTCTCTATTTCAAATCAATATATCTTGGTGTCTCTTTTGTATTCTTGACAGGTGAGGTTGAATAATGATAATCTTTATACCAACAAATGCTTTTGTACTGCACGATTATAACTAATTTCAATCAAGCACTTGTCTAAAATTAAGTCATATGAATGGATTTTTGGTCTCTTATTATCTTCACTCCAACCCACTTAATAACAGGGTTTTTCTTAAGTAGGTGGCTCATGCCAGTCTTCCACATGGTGTTATTTTTAGCACTTGCACCATCCATATGAAATTGTTCATGCTTTTCTTGGATTGTGACCAAGCGCTGTAGGGATTATCATCCTGTGCATCTTGTGAGATGTGCACGTCTCAGTCCAGAAGAGAAGTGGCAAGATTATTTCAATCACGTTTCACACTTTTTCTGATATTGCTGGCGGTTAGTATTTCAACATGGAGGGGAGAACACTTCAGTTAACTGGTTTCTATATAAAGTAACTATCACTGAACAGTTGATAGGTCAAAGTAATTCCGTTTCTCTGATAACTGCTTATTTCCTTTCATCTCTCTCTCTCCCCCCCCAATTTACCTTGTGTTTTATTCATGGTATTTATGAAGATTTTACTGTCTCAGAAAGAGTTACCTGTAGCACCTACATTGCACTGGAAAAAGTGAAGGGTGTGGTGCCAGTGGCGGGTAATGTTTTTATTGGAGAATAAATAGGGAAATCTACTGAAGTCTTAAAACTGTGTTTAATTCTATGTTTCAGGAATTTCTATTACATCACCATGCTGAGGGATCCAGTGTCACGGTACTTGAGTGAATGGAAGCATGTGCAGAGGGGTGCGACGTGGAAAACATCCCTTCATATGTGTGATGGAAGAAGCCCGACACCAGACGAGCTGCCTACCTGTTATGAAGGAGATGACTGGTCTGGAGTCAGTTTACAGGAATTCATGGATTGTAGCTACAACTTGGCCAGCAACCGCCAGGTGCGCATGCTGGCAGACCTCAGCCTGGTGGGGTGCTACAACCTGACTTTTATGAATGAGAGTGAGAGAAATATGATTCTTCTCCAAAGCGCCAAGAACAATCTGAAAAACATGGCCTTCTTCGGCCTGACGGAATTTCAGAGGAAAACACAGTATCTCTTTGAGAGGACATTCAACCTGAAATTCATTTCACCATTCACCCAATTCAACGTCACGCGGGCCTCCAATGTGGACATTGGCGAGGATGTGCGGCAGCGGATAGAGGAGCTGAATTTCTTGGACATGCAGCTGTACGAATACGCAAAGGACCTGTTCCTGCAGCGCTTCCAGTACTCTAAGCAAGAGGAGCATCAGAAGAACCGGCTAAAGAGGCGAGAGGAGCGGCGACTGCTGCGGGAGCAGAGAGCTCACCAGTGGCCAAGGGAAGAGGCAGCAGAAGTAGCTGTTACTGAAGATTATAATAGTCAGGTTGCAAGGTGGTGATGCTCCTCCATCTTGCCTAACCAGTGAGAGGATCAGATTGTTTGTGCAACGTGGCTACCTGGGAATTAGCCAAGGGAGACCTACTGCTTTGGTAAATGAGACCACGTCTGACAACTCCCCCTCCTTATCTCAGTTTTTCTTGGTTTCTGCCAGTGAGAATGTATTTTTTTCTCAATAGGTATTGATTAGTGTTATTAAATGGCAGTAGAATAAGATTCCTGTCGGAAAAGACTTCCTTCAAAGGCCTTATCTATGAGGATGGGTTGAAGAGAGAGAGATTGAGAGATTGCATTAAGAGATGTACCCTGTACAATGTGAGCTACTAAAACTTGTGCAGACATGAATGATAAATTGGGGAAAAATACCTGGCTTGGTTCTTTTGTGACATGAGAGCTGGTTTATTTCGTACTGTTCATTGAAACTGTAGTGCATAACTTTCTAGTGAATGAAATGGAGAAGGTGCACACATTGCCCTTCAAACTTCTACATGCTGTGTTTTGATTAAGGGAAGAATTTGATGAAAAAAGACATAGGAAGTGTTGGATTGGGGCACTGTTCCAAAGGTCAGCAGTCAGAGATTGATTAGGTGAGATGGTGGAGAGGTTGGCTTATTTTCCTGCAGATGCTGAGAGTACTAAGCCAGCCAGGTAGGAACCATCTTTCTGAGTGCGTGTGGCAAAGGCGAGCTTTGAGAAATGAGGTCTGTGGAGCAGCTGAGCACACATCGCAGAGATTATCTGGCTGGGGGCAATGAAATCTGCCTTCACATTCACAAAAGGGGTCAAGCAAACTCCAGGGAAGAGGAAATAGAGAAGGAAAAGCTTAAACATTGGTGTGACATTTTCCAGATTTGCTGTAAAAGCCTGGAGATACATTGTCTGTGAAGGTAGGCAGGTATATGATATTGTCTGTTAAAATACATTGATGCTGAGTGCATACAATTTAAATTGGTTTTCTCTCTAACTACAGTAGTGGCTAGAAAAAAAATCAGCTTTCATTTTTATAGGATACGTAATGGATATGTGGAAAGTCTTGATATTTATTACTCTATATGAAGATTCTTTGTAAATTTATTGTTTTCATGATGAGAGATCTGTATCTGTTTTTCTTCCTTGTCTAGAAAAAGGTTCAATGGGTTCTTCCTCCACATGTTACATTCTTGTGGCTAAACTGCATCTGTTTATTCCAAGATTTTATGTTGTTCCATTCGTAATAGTGAAATTTTAAAAAGAGGGTCCTATGCACCATAGATCTTCTGAGAGAGTTTTTTTTCCTTCTTCTTCTGGCATAAATGTAAAGCATTAGGAGGAAATTTCTCTAAGTGCCTCAACATGGCTGCTAAATCAAGATGCTGAAAGTATATTATTGCATGCATGAATGGCTTTTACCTTACAGATTTGCTAATTAGAAGTACTGGAGTACCTGATGTGGATGCACATTTCTCGCTTGTTTTCAAAATTCAAGGTTTCTATCCAGTTGGTTGAAAAAATAATGTGTTACAGAAAAAAGAGGCTCAATTTGAAAGTTTGTCCCTTCATTTCCGAGTTGGATTTTTTTTTTGGTGCATGCTGTATCTTCTTTTCTTCTGAAAATGCTATTGCTACTTATCTATGCAGAATATAAAAAATACAATCTAACGATCCTGCTGAGAGGTAATGCATACAATAACACACTGAACATGAAATATCATAATAGCATTAAGAAGTGAAGAGGGCTACCAGGATGATGCCTCATTATCAATGTAGTTCATTAACAATATGCTGCTTTATGTCTGATTGTCAATATGTTACTCTGGGTGAGTAGTGGTGGGTTTTGGTCCCTAATACCTCTTCCACTCATGGATCATGTACATCTTCTCCCACCTCCACATTCAGAAGGGAAAAGGCAGGGCTGCAGATTGTTGTTCTCCTGTCTGAGCATGGGATGTCTGCCTTAGAGGAGAGTGAGAAGCTCTCTAGGCTACTGGACGATGCTGCTTGGATCCCCATCACCTGGAAGAGGCGCTCAGACACCTCGCTCACGTATGGACACCAACCTTCCGAGACGTAAATTGAAATCTTTACAGTCAAGGACTGAAGCTCGCTCTGGGTGTCCTGGCTGCAGGACAGTGAGGTCATGAAGAGCGAAGGCTCACTGGCACAACTGCACCTTTAGCACGGTGCATGTTATTCACAGTGACCTGACATCTTACCTGCTGGCACCAGGGCTTTAGGCTGGGCTGGCCCTGGCCCTGTGGAGGGAAGGAGCTTTCTGGTCGGTGACACAGGAATGATGGAAACTCTTGCATCTCCCCATTCCTGTGCCCATTGCCACATCTTGCTGGAGACCACACAGCATGAGAGGGGAAGGATGCTTTTGGCACCTGATGCTCTGTCTCCAGGATTTGCAGGTGCTCTTCTTGTTTCCATGAGCACAGGGAGCTCGGGGTGCTGGGGAGACCCTGAAGGGCAGGGGAGAAGCCAGCCATGTGGGAAGAAAGATGCAAGGCCACACTCACATTAAGGAGCAAGGTAAGCAAGGAAGTAAAATAAATGCCAACTCTTGTTTTGTAGTGCATCCCTTCCTCTTCCTCCTAAGTGCAAAAAAATAGTTGCCCCTTCCTCACATACCTTACTCATTGCCCAGCGGGCCACCTCTCTATGCTGCCCACAGCAACTGGGGCCTCATTTTTCATTTAGAAAATGCAGTGTTTTCTTTTCAAGGGAAAGGAGACAGTGCTCAGAAATACTTCCCTGGAGCCTCACCAGTGACTGTAAGTATCAGTTTCAGCTGTCTAAGCATACCAACTGTTCTCCAGACTGTTCCTTCTGCCTGATACAAAACAAAGCCTAATGAGGAAAATCGAAGCAGTTTATAGGTGGCTTACATTAGCTTTAATAGTTTGGCAACATCTTAATGTGATGCCTAACCTTTTTCATCAGTTATTTCCCAGGAGTCAAGATTAGGGTCCTGAAGAGCTGTTAATGTGCTGCGGCATCTATGTTAACGGCATTTGCCTTAACACTTGGGATTTAGTTAAAATTGAAGTTGTTTGTTGGATTTTCTTTTTTCCTCTGGAGCCAAGTAGCCCTGGTTGTGCAGGAGTGGGTTTGTTGCTTTTGTTGTTTGGGGGTTTTTGTGGGACGGGTGGGCAGTCAGCAGTTAAGACCTTGCCCAGAGCCCTGCGACTGAAGGACCTGGCACCTCCTTCCCTAGCTCCAGCAGCAGATCCAGCAAACTCACTGCACCAACAATTCTGTTTTTCTTAGCAGAGTTTCCTTCCACATGACAAATAAAGCAGTTTGGAAACACCTTCAGGCTGATTTCTAAGACACAGGCCTGCAGCTTTCCTCCTCTTGGGCACTGTGCCTGAAATAATGTAATGCAAAAGCAAAATAAAGGTCCTGCTTCACATCTTTGTTATTCCAGGTTTTTATTGCTCTGACAGCATAAACTTCACCATAATTACACTGGCCCATATAAGATCAGGGAGCAGCATGTTTCTTTGTAAAGCTTCATGAGCAACAATGCTATAAGATTTCTGTCCATCTTCCTGGCATTATTTTGTTGCTTAAACAAGGCAGTTTGGCTTCTGCTACTGTGGTGCTGAAAAAAATCTCAGTCTTTTGTAATGGTGATGTACTTGCTAATCTCTCCCATCACATTCCCAGCACTGCCTTTTCCAGTTATATAATTCACTGTAGGCTTGGAGTGGACAGAGAAACATGCTGTGTCATTAGAACTTGTTCCTGATAATTTGATGTCTAGTTCAAGCACTCACCTTATGGCCTTATGGCCTTATTAAGGAATGAAAATTTGTCCTCTCTTCCCCACTCATCAGTGCTGACAGTAAAAACCTTTTTCACCATCAAGAAAGAAAAAACCCGCTGTTTCTGATGTTGGGTATTTTCCACTGCTATTGTATTAGTAGGGAGGCTGTCATAGCCTTGCTAGGGATTCTACCCAACATGCAGCAGTTATTTGCTATTCACTAAAAACAGAAATACAGAATAAAAAAGTCATGGAAGTCAGATCCAGAGCCACACTTCATAACTGTATCATACCCATTCAACCAAATGGCAGGTCACATCACCTTTGGGTCTGGATATGTTTCAGATTTGACATCCATGACTAAATCAGGAGGCTTTTAAAGTTGGTTTTCTCGTTAGCACATGCTTCCTTCTGCCCTAGTGGGATCTTGTTTCCCACCTGCACTCTTGTATCAGTTATGAGTGCTGCTGTTTTAAAACGTATCTCACTTTTTCTTCCCTCTGTTGCTGTTCCCCTGATACATATGGAATTATTCTTTTTTTTTGGTCTGGGATAAGGATTATCTTGTTTCCAGACTGGTGAGGACAACTATGTGTGGGATGAACAATCACAATTATGTCATTCTGCTGGAGTCGATGGCTGTATCCTCCCTACATGTAACAAAAGCACACTCAGAAAAAGTACCCAGTTTCCACTGTAACACTTCGTTCAGTTTGGGTCCTGTAATACTTTCTTTGTCTACATTTCGTGGAGGGAAATGGGTTCCATAGCCTGCAATGTCCTTGGCTTTCTTCTTGGCCGTATCACTAGCTCTGTGATTTCAAATAAATGTTGGAAGAGAAAAAAAAAAATAAAGAATTCCTATCAGTTGCCATATTTAAGATGAAAGAATAAATTAATAGGCTGTAAATTACTTTATTCTTTAGGAATTTTCCTTCTGTTTATGTGCAATAATGTTTGTGAACTCTGCTACTAAGAGATTGTATTGTGAGTAATCATATATACTTTCATTCCTATTTAAAAGATAGTTTGTAGACCTAGGGATTTTCATTGATGTAAAGCACAATTTAATGAATTATTTAATGTGTTTAACCATTGTGATGTCAAAAGCAATTGTTTTCATATATTTATTTGTTGGTGGTTTTCTGTAAAATGATGCTCATTAAGAGATCTGTTAAAAATGAAGTTTTGTTGAATATTGTTGGGTCCATGAATTACTTACGAGAACAAATAAACATTGATTGTGTTTTTGAAACACTAAAGATTCCATTTTATCTACATAGCCATAAAAATGACTAAAAATGTTCCAAGTCATAGTAAAAATCTACTGTGTTTTTTTAACAAAATGTACATTGAGGAAAATCATGTTGCTATAACTTATTGTTTAATTATGTTAGGGCCCAATACCAAATCTTTTGATTTGAATTGGACTTCATTTCTGCTCCTGCAGCACTGAGGGCCAGCCCAAACTGTCAGGATAATCTCCTGAGCTCCTGTGGGGAATAATGAGAACTTGAAGACTGTTGCTGCACTGTCAGCCTCGTACTGCTGGTTTGCTCTTGAAGTCTACCTATATGAAAGCTGTGGGGTGGCCCTGTATGGTAGGGACAGTTCTGACTCTCCAGAGTTTGTCGACAGTGATGAAAAGGTCAAGTGTTTATGAGTAAGAATCATGGGAAAGGCCAACAAGGCCAATATCTTGGTGGGAGTCTGTTACAAACCAGCCAACCAGGTTGAAGAGGCAGATAAAATATTCCATAAGCATCTGGGGGAAGACTCACAACTGTTAGCCCTGGCCCTTATGGGGGACTTGAACTTACCAGATGTCTGCTGGAAATACAATCCAGTGGAGAGGAAGCAGGTTCCTGGAGTGTGTGGAAGACAGCTTCCTGACATAGCTGGTGAGCAGCCCGACCAGGGCCTCACTGGACCAGTTGTTTGTGAACAGAGAAGTAGTGGTGGGAGATGTGATGGTCGGAGGCTGTCTTGGGCACAACGATCATGAAATTATAGAGTTTTCAGTTCTTGAAGAAGTAAGGTGTGAGTCAACAGAACTGTTGCCTTGGGTCAGGAGGGCAAATTTTGGTCTGTTTAGGACCCTGGTTGACAAAGTCCCTCGGGAAACAGTCCTGAAAGGCAGAGGAGTCCAGGAAGGCTGGACATTCTTCAAGAAGGAAGTCCTAAAGGCACAGGAGCAGATGTCCCCATGTATTGAAAGATGACCCAGCAGGGAAGAACCCCAACCTGTCTGAACAGAGAGCTTTGACTAGAATTCAGGGTAAAGTAGAGACCTTTGGAAAAAAAGGCAGGTGAACTCAGGAGGACGACAAGGATTTTGTGAGGTTACACAGGGAGAAAATTAGAAGGGTGAGGGCCCAGCTAGAACCTAATCTGGCTACTGCCATAAAATACAATAAAAATGTTTCTCTAAATACATCATCAACAAAAGGAGGGCTAAGGAGAATCTCCATCCTTTATTGGATGTGGGGGGAAACAGTGACAAAGGATGAGGAAAAGGCTGAGATACTTATGCCTTCTTCACCTCCATCTTTAGTAACAAGACCAGTTGTTAGGATACCCAGCCCCCTGAGCTGAGAGACAGGGACCAGGAACAGAAGGTAGGCCCTATAATCCAAGTGGAAATGGTCAGCAACCTGCTACACCTCTCAGACACACAAAAGTCTATGGGGCTGGATGGGATCCACCCGAGTGTACTGAGGGAGCTGGCAGAAGGACTCACTGAGCCACTTTCCATCATTTATCTGCAGCCTGACTAACCAGGGAGGTCCCAGTTGACTGGAGGTTGACAACTGTGACATCCATCTATAAGGAGGGCTGGAAGAAGGATCCACAGGCTTGTCGGCCTGGCCTTGGTGCCAAGGAAGGTCAAGGAGCAGATCACCTCCAGTGCTTTTATACAGCATGTACAGGACAACCAAGGCATGAGGCCCAGCCAGCGTGGGTTTGTGAAAGGCAGGTCCTGTCTGACCAACCTGGTCTCCTTTTATGACCAGGTGACCCACACTGGGGATGAGGGAAAGGCTGTGAATTAATAATTAGGACAAAAACCCGTACAATTATACATATGCCTTGCAACAGGATTGTGTTAGATAATGTTTTGTAGCCCCTTTCAGTGCCACCAATGAAATGCCCACTGCAAGTGTCCATTTTCATGCTACTCGTACCATTTCAAGGAAACAAAAGGGTTGGATGACTTTGTAATCTCCAGATTTCTCTAAATTGTAGTGGGAGTATCTCACTGCTTGCTTGGTTCCTGATGGGAAACTAGTTTAGTTCCTGGGAGACAGATGTCAGCCTCCATAAACTCACACTATTGTTTGAAACCAAACTCCCAGAAGCTGCTGGCTGAGTGGGCCCAAAGGCTGGATCCTGACAGGGAAGACAAGATGGCATGGTGAGTTCGTACTACTGGGGAGCAATACAGGCTGCTAAACAGAATAATCCAGTGCTGCTTATGGTGCCCTGAAGTTGCCCATTGGACCTTCAGCTGCTGTTCCAGAAGGATACAGATCTCAGAAGAGATGCTTTGTCATATACATAAACCCTGTGCAGATGCCTCAGATACTTGCAGATCTCCAAACAACAGTGTCTCTCCTTGAGAGTTATGGTTAGGAACCCAAACTGCTCTCACATTGTTTGTAACATGTGGGGGCATCACTTGAGACAAGTGATCTGCAAACTCAAAGTCTGTCATCTTCACCAGTTCTGAGCATAAAATTATGTGTGCTGCAGGGCAGTGTGAGAGATGGAGGAGGAAAATAAATGTTACTGCATTTCTGGGTCCTGCACTTTCCTGAAAGCAGTTATAAAGCAGGGACAGCAATATGATAAGTGAAATAAATGTCTATTGCTGAAAAATACTATTACATAGCCAAAGGAGAAATTGATTTTGCCACCAGGAGATGGATAATTTTTTCCCACATACATGGTTACATTTCAAGAAGTACATCAGAATATTGTACTGTTATGTGCAGTTTATGTCACAGTTAAAAGCAAGAGTGAGACTCTATTGCTGGACTGTATTATACATGACTGGAGAAAGGCTGGGATTTTTAAGGTTTCATTCACATTTATTTCTGTTTTACCTCTAGACGCTATCCAAAGTGTGACACCTTTCAACATTTCCTAAGAAATTTGTGAGTATGCCCCTCACATTCTGAATAAAATTCAGAATATGAGCAAGTGAGATTAGATAATATGGAGGTAAGCCAATGACCCATAAATCTCAGCATCCTGTAAAAGCCCAGAGTGGTGTAAATTGTAGCAGTGAGAAGACATAAGGGCTGCCCTTCTCAGAAGAGGAAGCTACTGCAGGGTTTTGTGCACTGGGTAAGCAGCTCACTGTTTCACTGTGGCACACATTGAAAGAGACTCCTTTCACATAAGTAGAGGTCAGCTGGCAGCCAATGTCCTCAGGCAACCCCTGGGGACCTCCTTAGGGGTGATGGAGGCAAATGCACTTTCAGGGCACGAGCATCTGGCTTGCTTTGGACATTTATGATGGTGTAAGAAGAGTCTGATCCCGGAAATGTGTCTTTCCCCTCTGTTCATAAATAGGGGTAAACAATTCCCAAATATACTTTTGAGAAGGTAGAACCTCAACTGTGCCAGAGAATGAGGGGGCAGGATTTCACTTTTGAAAAGACTTTGCTTGAAATGGAATTAAGGCTTCCGAGTGGATAGGTCTAGAAATATTTGAAGATGCAACAGAGATTAGAGGGGGAGATTTGAGGACTGAGAGCAGATCTGGGGACCCTCTGTAGAAAGGTGATAATCAAAGTCACTTTAATGAGAGAGGTAGCAAAGAAATAGGAAATAAATGGGAGAGGCTTGAGAGCATCAGAGACCCAAAGAGACGCTCACTGCAAAGGGCAAACATGGATGTGAAGATCTTCTGAAAAATCTGCTTAGCTATGCCTTCCTCTGGACCCGCTCCAGCAGGTTCACATCCTTCTTATGCTGAGGACCCCAGAAGTGGATGCAGCACTCCAGGTGGGGTCTCATTAGAGCGGACTAGAGAGGCAGAATCACATCCTTGGATCTGCTGGCCACACTGCATTGATGCAGCCCAGGATATGGATGGCTTTGTGGGCACATTGCTGGCTTGTGTTGAGCTTCTCATTCATCAGCAGCCCCAAGTCCTTCTCCTCAGGGCTTGCTCCCATCCATTCTCTGCCCAGCCTGTATTTGTGCTTGGGATTGCCCCAATCCGGGTGCAGAACCTTACACCTGGCCTTCACCTGTTGAACTTCAGCAAAATAAACACTGCCAAGACAGCATGAATGTTTTGGAAGACTTTAATGCTGCACAGCCCAGGTATGGTCCCAGGGAGCAGTGGGGTTGGTGTGTGTGTGTGTGTGTGTGTCTGCATGCCCATGTGTGCAAACACCTGATGTCTGTCAAAATCTGCCACTTATGCTGGCCACTTACGCAGAGTTTGGATTGATCCCTACATGCTAGGCCCACATGCTTTGGATTTGCAGACAGAGAGAGCCCAGCTTTACAACTGCCCTTGTTTTGAGGGTTTTTTTAATGTAAGGACTTCTTTGACTTCTGATGTGCTTACACAAGCACTTCGTTTCTGTGGCTATCCCGGAGCTGGAAGATACCCTAGCCTGCTCCAAGCATCCTACTGTCCATGCAAAGAAGACACGAACTGATGGGTTGTGCGGGAGCTACGGCCACCTACCCCAGTAGTGAGTCGTATGGTGACCACGACTTTGGGTTGTGGATTCATCATTGGCCATCTAAATGGCACAACCATGAGTTTACTCAGCTTTGTGCTTATGAGAATTAAGTGGCAAACAAATTAACTGCCATTTATGTTAGGTTTAGATAAACAATCACAGGATGCTTCATCTTCTGTTTGGATCAACTGGGCAGCTAGCTCAGCAGAATGTGAGCTGAATTTAAACTTCTCCTAGGTCTGAGACAGGCTTGTCTTTGCCAGATTTTGTTTTAAAGATGCATCTTTATTTATAAACTCCAAGCAGGATTTATCAGTCAACATTGTTTATACTACATATAAATCTATTTAAATAAATCACAAAATAAGTATCTGAAGAAATTAATATGTAGGAAATATGTATTTCTGGTACTCCTGGGCAAAATACACTCTCTTACTGACTTATAATTGTCCCAGACTTGGGAAATGTAGGCACTAGTAGAGGCTGATTCATTTCCTGAAACACCTACTTAAACTTAGACATACTAATGTGTCTTTTTATTTCTGTGTTCTACAAAGGAAGGTAAACTAAAGAAATCTAAAGCAGATTAATTGTATCTGTAGGGTCTAATTTATCTGCTATGTTACCATGATCACTGGATGAACTGAAGGTTACAGTGACTTCTGTAACTGAGAAATCTCCCTCTGCCAACATCATCCCATGACCAAAACAGTAAAGATCTACATTAAAAACAGGTTTTGGAGGAGTTCACCTAGGGCCAAGTAGAACCATATCCTGTCTCTGATAGAGGTCTGAGTGTCTTCTTGTAACTGTATGTATATATTTGTGCAGGAAAGCATGTCTGTCTAAATGTGTATATATATATATGTATGTATTTTTATGTATGACAATTTGTCTACTAGCTGCCAATCATTTTAAGGTCAAGGAATTCTTGACCAAATTTATCATCCTGGAATTTAAAGGGCTTTTCATAGACTTCTTGCCTTCTTTGAATTTGCTCAGTTGCTCCTTGAATTTAAATATTAACCTTTTCGTTTACTATGAAGTTAAAGTGAACACAACAAGAAACTACCACTTTTTGTTTGCTTCAAGTTGGACACCTAGGTTCATTGAAGCACACCTAGTTGTTAAATTTGGAGAGATACTGGACAACAAGTCCCTGCTCATCTTCATGCAACTCCTGATTTTGTGATTCTCTATATTTTCTCTCTCCACTCTGTCCATAGCAGGCACAAGAGTATAGGACTGTTTAGTAAGTGTCCATGTCTTTGATTATCCTGCTTGAGCTTGCCTGCAGCATTTCTCATTCTGCTCCATCTTTCTTTGGAGATGGGGTGACCACAGCTGCCCACAGTACTCAACACACGAACTCACTAAGGATTCATAGGAAATGAATGTGAGTGGTGTTTTATGTGTTGTTTACTTTTATTTTCATAATATTTCCTAGAATTCAGTCTTGGATTTTTCTGAGTAGTTCTGAGCACAAATCTGACACGTCCATAAAATTTTATATTCCAATGGCAAGATCTCATTTCCAAGTAGCAGTAGTCAACTCAGAACTCAGCACAGTGTATGAAAAGTCAAAACTGGGGTTTCCCCCAGGTGTCTCACTTTAAATTTATCTACTCTGAATTTCATTTGTCATTTTATTGCCATCACTCTATGTCGTCAGGGTCTTCTGCAATCCACACTCAGGCCTTGTCTTTAGTACCCTGAATAATTTAGCAGCTATTCTCCAGCACAAATTAGCATCCCTAGAGCTCATTCTGCAACCTGCCTAGGCAGCGGGGGAGCAGAACTTGAGGCAAGCTGATATAACATTCCAGTAGCAGATATAAAGGCTTCATTTGCCTTCCCAACCATTCTGATGAAAGTGCTAAGATATGTGCTGCCATTCTGCTGCTCCCGCCACGGAGCTGAAAAATCAGGTTTTATTAGTGTTGAAATTGCTTTTCACACAGGTTGCCATTAACAGAAAGGTATTGCTTTTGGGTTCGTTCTTTTAGCACAAAGTCCTGTTTGAAAGGGTGTCTAATCCCCTTTCTCATCTGTATTCTCAGATTCTTTAAAAACTTTTGAAATTATATCTCTGCTTCCCTCTTTCACACACAAATTTTTAGCAAATGGAGATTTCTGTCTTTCCAGTGCATAAGCAATTCCCATCTTCTCTTGGTCTCCCTGCTGTAAGGCTATAAACAGAGGCATATTGAATGAGCTGGCAGTGAGATTACAGAAAGCTGAAAAGGTCAGAATCTTAAATCATAGATCAGATAAGACAAAGAATTTCAGATACCTCACAGCAAATAAGTTATGGAGAATGTGATGAACACTGTGTATAACACAGCATGAAACCTTATGTAAAAAATGTGAAGTGCTGTAAACTTCCTTTTCTCATTTTATTTGCTCCAACTGCATTTAGAAATTATAGTAAAAATGCAGTGATAGCCACATTATTATTTACACACAGTAGGAAGCAAGGCTGAGCTACATGCAGAGATTGTCAATAAAGGGGGAGTCATTTTTACTACTGCAAAAATCTCATTAATTGTGTTTTGGTTTGGAAGTTCAAAAATCAAACCATCCTGACAGGTGCTAGAAAGGTATAATTATGACTTAATGCTTATATTTCAATAGCATGCAAGAATTCAGGCTTGGTTAGTTCTCTCATGTCTGCAGTAGGATACATAAGTGAGAAGGTACCCGCTCTAGAAGCCATAAAAAATGGGATCAACTGTGACATCTTGATACAGCCAGGTCTGTGTCTGAGGTGTGTTTTCCGTAGGAGCATGCAGCTGACCCATTGGGTTGGTGCTCAAGGATACCAAAGCCATTATGAAGTTAATAACTCCAGTTCCTCATTCGTTGGAAGCAAGCCAGCCTTCATCCTGAGCAAAAGCTGGTTTCATAAACTGAAAAATTAGGAGGAGAAAAATAGCAGAAGAAAGAGAGGTGGATGCCCTTCTCCTTGCAGTCAGTTACTGGAGAGTGGCAGGAAACAAAAGCGAGCAGGAGAAGGCTGAAGGAAGGAGCTGTTTCAGAGAGAGTTAGACTTCCTGGGTAAAATCATCCCTCTTTCTTTACCCTCTCCATTGCAGAGGCACCAGCCACCTGGTTCCCCTCTGCTGGCAGGACAGTCACAAGGTCAAGTTGGTTTACAACAGAGGTGAGCTGGGGAAGAGTCAGGTTAATAGAATTTGGCAGCACTGTGGAGTGTATATTCTTCAGTTTTTTCCTGTAAAGCTCAAGGACAGGAACTTTAATGTTTCTTCTTAAAATATAAAACTTAACTTCTTATTTATGAGCTGCTTCTGAAACTGTCTCGTAGCCTTACTTCAATACCCCGGCGTTTGGCCTAACCTATAAAAAATACAGCAGTATGAGGAGATGCATTCTCATGCCAAGGCTGTAAGGATGTGGTGAATATCGATATACTCTCTACTAAAGCAGGCATTTCTCTCTTACAAGCTCCCTGCCCATCGGTGACTCTAGAGTTGGGTTGGAGAGTCGAGGGGGATCCTTCTCCCTGTGGGAATTTTGAGCTCTGGTTGCTTCATGCATCTAGTGCAGAACTTTGGCTCTTATCAGATAAACCTCCAGGTAAGGAACTTCAAGCTGGCAGATGATTTAAGGTCTGCAACAATACATCTGACTTTGGAAGAGAACCTGCCCAAAACCCAGGGTATCTTCTTGCCCCTCTATGGGGGAGGTCTCCATGAGGAAATGAGTGAGGAATACAGCATGGAAAAAAAAAATCATACATGCCTGTGCACCATCCATCAAGGGAGTACCTTGGAGGTTTTTTGAAGTATACCCCAAAGTATCACTGAAAACTCAGAATTAAAATAAATCCTAGTTAAAGCAAAGCCTCCCAAACCTAGACCACATCCGACATCATCTGCCCCCATGCAGCTTTGTTATTGCAAAGAAAATTGCACCCCAGGGACATTTTTCCATGTTCTTGCCTGCACACTAAAAACTTCTTTGGGCCATGTATCGTTCGCATACTTGTAATTACCGCAGACCCTCCCTGCAAGCCACCCACTCTCTGCTTTGACTTTGCAGTTCATCAAAGAGAAACAAGCCCAGCAGAGGGAACAGAAGCGGTCTGGAGGTGCTTTTGGGGAGGAAGTTCCAGTGACACAAGGCAGGGAGGAGGGAAGCCAAGAGGGCCTTGCATTACACCAGGTCACAGGCACAGGCAGCAGGCAAAATCAGTGTTCACAAAGAAAGCATTTGCAGTATACAAAAGCTAAGTGTACTCAGTACTTTAAACCACATGGAGGAAAAAAGCCAGGTAGGCAGCAGGAATGGCTGGAGGCCTGGTGACATCAATTATTGCCTTCCTAACTCCACTGGAAAAATGTTTTCTGAGAGGTCTGTAGAGCTAGTGATGCAGTCTTGAAGTACAGTAATCAAAACAGAGTAATCTCAAGGACAAGGAGTGGTATTTTCTAGGCTGTAATTAACCAGTAAGCTGTCTGCTCATTCTCTCTTCTCAGTGCCCTCCCTTTTCTGGCAAACATTGTTAAAATTTCCAAAATCTGTGCTCAAATATTTAAAACTGTTAAGACCCCCACTGCTGTAAGAAATATGTAATTGGGGTGCATGGTCATGTAGCTTTCAACTTTGCCTCCTAGATATTAGTAAAATGACTGAATCTCTGATTAAAAAAATAAAATCCGAGGGACCAAAGCTGCTCTCTGTTGATGCAGAGAGCATCCCATGGAGCAATTACTGTTTAAACTCTCTGGTAACTGTCATGCCAGGAGGCCAGAAGAAAATCTTTAGTCCCTGAGAAATTTATAAAGGACTTTGAAAAGGCAAGAGGGACACCATCTCTTTCTCCCTGCTCATCAAAGATGTGAGGTAAATCCCAAAGAACCATGTGCATGGCTACTTCCCCATCATTGCTACAGCTATATGGGAATAGGGAACCTTTGGATTAGTTCCTCCCTCAGATTTGGTCTCTGTGCCCTGCCAGCTTGTGAGAGCTGTAACAGTTCCTCTGGAGAAGGATTTGTCAGCTGTTGCTTTAAATCTGCATCATTAGTGGGAAGACCATTAGTAAATTATACACCACGATGTGTTGATAAGTTTACACCAGAAGTTACGTGCTTCTGGAAGTCACAGGAATTCCATATGGTGCTTTCAAAAACTGCAAACAAACAGCGAAACAAAATCCCAGACCTTTTCAGCAAATCCATGCTAGAGCTAATGACAGCAAACAGCCAAGGTGTACATCCTAACACACTCCTTTAGCTAGTCTCCATCCTTCCCTGCATCTGTGTCTGGCTAACATCTGTGTCTGGCTAACACTCAGCACTAATTCTGCCCCCTTGGCACTGGAGGCACTGTGTAGAGTTGCTCACATATGTCAGATGAAACAGGATCAGGTCATTGGGGTATATTTATATATACCCCTCTAACAGGGAAGATGCCAGCTTTGCTCCACCCTGCCTACTCTGACCCACAGCCTCCCACACACTGCAGCCAGCAGCCGTGTGTCCATTGTGTAGATGAGAAACTTTGGAAGACCTGGAGAAGGGGTTCAAGCTGACCCCCACTCCCTCTGTGGATGCTCAAGTGCCTGACACCAGGGAGCAGGGGGAGAGGGAAGACTGTGGCTATCTTTTCAGGCAGCATCTTGCAGCGGGGTCACAGCAAGCACAAGCCCTACCAGTCTCCAAGGGTACATTTGTATGGGCTGCGTCACAATGGCTCTCAGTGTTGATGAAGAGTAAGTTTGCTAAAGATAACTGGTGAAAAAAGACATTTAATAAAAAGAAAAAGTAGGCAATAGGGGGTTAATAGCTTCTGTTCAAGCAAACTTGGATTTTTGGTTATTCCCCTTGTTTGAGTACAGAGTATGGAGATATATTACCTTTCGGTGTCTGAGTTTAATTAGATAGATACCTGAGCTCTGTCTTTTCCCTGGGATATATCACAAAAATGCTATATCCTTTTTAATTCATTCTACACATGACACCTTTTCTTCTTGCTCACCCAGAAAGATATTTTCCCAAGCTCTCCCAGTGACTATTTGCCTGCTGGAACATTTACACTGGTGCTCCAGTGTGGGCAGCTGCTCTTGGCAGCCATCCTTTCGGACCTGTTGAGCCAGACTTTGAACTTTGTCAGATTGAAAAGGTCAGACCATTACAGAAACTGACAATTTTTAATTTGATAACTTCTGTGAGTACTGAAAGGTACTCACAGAACAAATAAATTAGTGCAAGACTGACTGCTTTAACCAAACTGCAGTTGTCATTTGGGGGAAGAAGTAAATTAATTCCAATAAACAAAGAGAAATCCTTGATGCCCTTCTGACAACACTGAGATCTCAGTGAGGAGGGAAAGAAGTTCAGCTTATTAATTAAGTCTTTGGCAAACTCCCAGAGTTTATCTTTTCTGTTTGGGTAATGCTAAAGTTTTGCCATTGTGTAGACAGAAGGGCCATTAACAGCCCCTTTGCCACGGAGTGGGCTGGGAAGAGGTGGGACATTGCATGTGATGGGGGATTTCAGGTGGGTTGTCATTCTTCAGGCAAAATTACACAGTTTGGGTGGCTCATGGCCACAATACCTCCTGCCAGAGGCAAACTAACCTGGCACAGAAAAAGATAGCAGGGTGTCATCATGGGCACTGCCACAAGGTTATGGGAAAATAAAACCACGTTCTCTTGCAGACAAACTCTAAGGTTTGGGTTGGTGGGAGTTTTTTTGTCTTAAGGTTGTGGCAGAACCTGTATAATGAGCAGCACATGCTTTATCCACTAAGCACTGTACCTCTGCTGCTGCACTGCACAGACCACAGCTGTGGTTCAGCCCATAGCATGTCCTTGCTGGCATCATGCCTGCCATGCCTGTGCCACCCAGCACCCTCCTACATGGTGCCCAGGCACAGGCCAAGGTGTAGCTCAAGGCAGAGGCTACCCACAAAGGCATGTGGGACAAGACTACTGCCTTTCAGCTCCTCTTGTTGTGTTTGAGCCCTGTTGCCAGCGGGAGAAGAGGTCGGCTGTGGTCACCGGCCTATTCTGTGAAGGGCTGAGGAAGGGCATCTTGCTTTTGAGGAGGGGAAGAGCAGGGGGAGGGCCAGGAGCTCTGCTGCAAACCTGGGCAGAGCCCTCCCATTGCAGCTGCTGCCAGCTGTGAGCAGCCACACCCAGGGGAAGAGGCTCACTACTCGGCTTCCCTAAGACCTCCAGCCTTCTTATTGACACCAGGCTGAAGAGAAACAATCCTTGTTTTCCCTCCTCCTGCTTCTGAGGTGGATACAACCCTCCCAGGGGCAACAAGTCCTGTCCCTGATGGATTGTCTGAGACAAGTGGAACAAGGTAAAACCTTCAGCTGAAATAAACTTAACAAGCTTTCTTTAGAAAGATGCCACAGCTGAGTGTCTTTTACTTTTTTTTCCCCCTTAATAAATCTCATTTTTAAAGGAGATTAAAATAATTATTTCAGTTGTAGGATTTTTAATGGATGAGGTTGTGTGACTGAGAGATGAGTCACTGGTGCCCCTGAAGACTTTTGTAACCTAAACATACAGGAATAGACCTTGTGGAAAGGCTGAGGTGGTATTGGTCAAATACAGAATGTTTCCAGCTACTGACACAACAGGTTTGGTGATATTCACAAGGAGATGCCTAAAAGTTGACACTAAATTCCTGAAGTGGTACTTAGAGTGCTGAGTTAGGGGTTGGTGGGGAGCACAGAGGGCTTCAGTGGGACTCATAACATTGAGCCCTGAAACAGCTAGTCTGAAATGCTATTTCATGAGTGGACAGTGCTCAGAGCCTCTACGTTCCCTCTGCCTTGGCATCCAGCACCAATGGGGCATCTCTGCCAAACCAGGGTGCTTCACGCCCTGTGCTCTTGTGCCCATCTTGCGCAAGTGGGCGTGGATGCCCTGCACCTCTCTGTGCATGCATGATGGAGGTGGAAGTGAGACTAAAATATATAAATGTAGCCTGTAGATGCTTCTGGTCCAAGGAGGTTTGAGCCTACTGATCTTTCTTCCTGAGAGCCTGGCAGCTGTTCAGCTGAGGGCAGAGTTGAGCTGAAGGTGGAGGAGAAGGATGAATAGCAGGTAAGCAGCCTCCTCCACTCCAATTTCAGCTGAGAGGAGAGACTGTGAAGGAGGAGATAGCCTCTTATATGCACATCTCAACAAAGAAGAAGTTGGGTACCTGTGTTTCCAAGGGAGAGTATTTGGCTGAGGTCTCCGGTTTTGTTTGGATTGCCCTTCTTCAATTCATCTCCCTGTGGAGGGTTTTTTTGGGTTTGACCTCATGTTCTTTTTGCCACATAGATCTCACATTTAATCTTGGTTTGCTTTAAAGTTAAATTATCTAGCACCCAGAGACGTTTTCTTTCACTCAAGCAGCTGTTTCAAGGTCAGTGTTTGGTATGCAGTTCTCACACTTCAGCATTGTTTCGGTGTCTTAAGCACTAGGCCTGCAGGTGGATCAGTGTAACATGAGACAGACCTCTAAAACAGGGATGAAAACATCACCTTTTTTTCCATGAGGATCATCTTGAATATGAAGAGGCTTGATTCCCCCTTCCCTACCACATATTAAGGTCTGAATCATTTTGTCTTGTGTTTGCACACTCTACTTTAGGTGAGGATTTACTGTGTGGAGCCATCTGTTGCAATCCCCATCTTTGGGTTCCTGTTGAGGCACAAAAACCACACTTGAGACCACAGCTCTGTAATCCACTGCTGGCTGAGCTTAAGCCACTCACTAGATAAAGGAAGAAACAAGTCTGTCATTGGTACTGAGAAAGGTCTTGGCCAGGCAGGTCCAGTGCAAAGGCACCATATCTCCTGCTTGGAGAGGTCCATCATCTCATGATTCTGCTGACTGGGTCCTTGGGAGGAAGACTATGTGGGGAGAAGGCTGAGGGATTTGGAGGAGTTTGTGGTAATTAGAAAAGGTGGTGGGGATGAGGACAGGATGGTAAAGTAAAATGTGGTTTGGGGGTTTTTTAAAAAGTCTACATTGCTCACTCCAGTTTCTGTTTTGTTAGAAGTAGAAGCCACATAAAGTTTAGGACCTCCAAAACCTATGCTTGAGTTAACACAGAAGCTGTTATTTAGCATAACAGAGCCCTTATCAGAACTGCTATAATAAAACAGAGTATTTAATTCTTTCTTTCAGTACAACTGGAAATGAGACCATGTGTTCTGTTCTCCAGCTGTCTTGGTATACCACACTGGTTTTAAGCTCTTTCCTGTAAATCAGCAATCAAATTCGTGCCATCTGCCAAGCAAGCAATGAATATCAAGAGTTTCAAACTCAGGGCTGAGAGCTTGATGTCGAGTTCCTCTGATGAAAGCATTGTGTCCAAGTGGTATTTTATAACGTCCGAGATACAGAAATGGGCTACTATAGTTTTCATTTGCACAGTAGTTATCTAGTCTTCGTAGCTCATAGATCTTCCTCTGTGGCCAGATGTTCAAAGTGCCTCACATACATGGTGTTACAGACTCCAGCATGCTATAGTGAAATGTCATCATGGTGATGATTTGGTTCCTGGGTCCACAGCAGCTGTTTTGTGGGAGAACATTGAAATGATCCTGCAAAGTCTTGGCAGACATCTGAATTTATAGTGTAGGCAGAAATTGCCAAAACCATTGGACAGAGGTAATGGTGTGTGTAGTTTTGTAAAGGAGGGTTGCAGCTCAGCTCCCAGGAAGCTTCATTACAGCAGGACATGAGATGGTCACAGAAGAGGTGGATGGGTGGGCATTAATAATGCCTGTAGTGCCTGTTCCTGGCTTGCACTTCAGTCCTGTGGGAGGCAGGATTACCCAACTCATGGCTGCATGACCAGACACTGTTCCCTCCTCCCAAACCAGACTATGTTTGCCTGCACAACTTGTTAGGAGCCTTCCCTGTAATGTGCGAGCCCCTAAACTATCCCCAGGCAGTGTCTGAGGGAAAGCCAGGTCAAACCTGTGCTGGGAGCACATTAACAAATCAAGAACACCTTAGTTTGGACCACTTGTGTAGATGTAGCCAGCTGAATTCTCCATTAGAAAATATCTCATAGGTTTGCCCACTCTGGCAGCAGCAGGCTGGGAGACACCAGAGGTGTTTGCCCAAGACCTTGAACAGCTTTATGGGAGCAGTCAATAATTTGTGATAAAAACCCCAAATATACGTTCATTACACCAAGCAGGTGCCTGTTCTGAAGAGGACAGCAATTGAGGGCAAAGATTTCTGCTCTTCCCTGGAGTTTCTGCAGCTACAGCTTAGCAACAGATACAAAGAGCAGCAGTGATCGAGGAGTCTGGATCACAACCCCATGAAAGAGTTTGGTGAGAAGAGAGTGCAAAGCTTCCTTCAGCTGCCAGGTATCTGACCAGCAGAAAAATTAGTTTGACTACATCATAGTGGGGCTGCTGCATTTGAAGCGTTCAGATTTCCTTAGACCAGGTGATAAAGCAGAAAAGTTTAAAAGTGTCTGTGGTCGCAGTCCCTTGGCATAGCTGAGAGCGTCAGGCGTGTTCTCCATTTGCTCCTCTGCTCCCCAGGGACTCACTCTGTGGACTGCACCCTGTCCGAGACCCAGGACCTCCCTGCTGAGATCCATCACCCCACCCCATGTCTGGAGAGGCTGGAGGTGTGGCAGCACCATTGGCAGGCTGTCGATGTTTAGTGTCACAGACTGTCTAAATATTGTGATCTGCACCCCTGGCAGTGAACTCAAGAACGTAACTTGCTTTGTCTCGTCATGCACTGACTGAAATGGATCTTAAATAAAAAGTGTGCTGTGACGCCTCCTGCTTTTTTTGCTATGAAGTGTGAGACTGCGGCAATGTGAAACTCATCCTCTCCAAGAAACATGACTAATAGGTTCTTACTTTCACTTGCTGTCACTTGGATTGGCCGTGATTCATTTCCCAATCTGAACAGGGGCTAATTTGCTGAATACCACATGGTGTAGAAATTAGGGGGTGTTGGGATGTCCTTCCCTGTCATTCCCTTGCAGGGAAAACCATCAGGAGAGGCTCTGTGTTATGGAGGTTTGTAGCAAGCAGTGAATGAAGGCACAAAGCTGATGTGAGATCTGCATAACCTGTGTATGTCAATTTAATTGAGAGATGTAATGGCCATTTTACTCATGGGCAATTTTATAGTAAATATGCACAAGCAGCGTAAGTGCTACTAATGGAGAAGTCTTTTTGGTGATGGGTTACTGCTTTTTGAAGAAGTGGTACCGCACTCAGCTGAGACTAATTTACTTAGGCTAAACTCCACCTTTAAAACACGCCTAATTGCCAGTTTTTATGCTGGGTACAAACCATAACAAATTTACAAAGAAAAATGCCTACAAACCTTTGGTACAGCTTCATACAAGAGAAGGCAGGGACATGACCCCTGGGCTAAGCAGTGGAGGGATGCAAGAGCGCCTCAAAACCAGCAGCCAGTGCGAGGTTTGGTCAAAGGCGAGGCAGGTAGGTGGGTACTTGGTAACACATATGTAAGCTACTGACTCCGAAAGGTACCTTTGGAAATGTAGCTCTGGTAAAGTATTGTTGAAAGATACTTTCTGTGCTATTTTACATTAAAAAAAAAGGAAACTGCAGTATGGTCCCACCTGGCCCAGCTGTGCAGTAGCTGTCAGGCACAGTACACAGTAGTCTGTGGCTCCCACTCACTGTTGGGGTGAGGAGAAAAGGTTGAGCTGAAGT
This sequence comes from Corvus kubaryi, assembly GCF_017639235.1. Taxonomy (NCBI): domain Eukaryota; kingdom Metazoa; phylum Chordata; class Aves; order Passeriformes; family Corvidae; genus Corvus; species Corvus kubaryi. The sequence goes on along the minus strand of NW_024580667.1, from coordinate 35,970,117 downwards.
GATCCCGGGTGAGATTTTGGCACAAGAGGATGGCTGAGTGTGCAGAGCCACCATGGTGCTGTGCAGAAACCCCCTCCATGCCCTGAGGCTGGCACTACCTGCAGTGACAGGTTTCCTACTGTGACGCTGCCTTGCACACCAAGAGGAGCATGAGGGAGGTAATGGCCCCTTCTGAGAGACATGCAGTGATGATGGAGTGCTTTTCCTCTGACCAAGCCCTGAGCCTCTGCGACTGACCCTGAACCCTCCCAACAGGGTGATTGGAGATCCACAGAACCTTGGGAGCATCCTGGGAGTGCCCTGGGCACCAGTCTGACCACTGTTGGTGGGACTTGTGCCATCATGAGTCTGAGCAGGAAAAGGATGAGGGAAAGGGGAATAAAAGACATCTGAAAAGGAGCTGAAGGGGCAAAGAGCTGACTGGGGGTTTGTAAAGCAATCAAGCACCAATCAGCTTGCCCTGCTACCAGCTCCATGTCCTAAACCTGACCTGGCCTGACACTGTCTGCAGTACTCAGTGCTGACACCTGTGTGTCAGCACAAGGCTGTTCCCATTTCTGTAGGTGCCTGTCTTCTTGTCAGGCAGCTCTGCGCTCACTGGCATCCCACCCCATGACCCCAGCAAGACACTGGGGGGCTGTGGCCTCCCCCACAAGCAGTCAAGGGCAACCAGACCACATCTTTCAAACCTGGATTAAAATTTCCTTATTGACAAAGAAGGAAAGGCACTTTTTCTGTTTTCATCTCATGCTTGCCATTTCAGGGGGACACCCAGTTGCTCAATTCCTCCCTATAGTGAATCTGTAGGATGTGGAGAATTGCATTCTCCATTTTCAGTAGGACTCCCAGGGCAATTTGCCTATTTTTTTCTTTTTTTTCCCTTTACATATGATAATCACATTGGGACCTCACAGTTACTGCAGACTTAATGACACTGAGATATGAAATGTTGTCTCTGATGGTTGTCAGGCAGGAAATCCTTAAAAACAGGCCTACTCATTTAAAACTATATCTATGGCTATAAGCTGTGGTAGGCAAACTGTGGAAAATATACACTGTAGAAATGTTTATGAGCAGAGCTGTGGTTTGATCATGCTGCTGCCACTTTTTAAAATTTATATTTCGCTACTGCAAATTCTGACTATAAATTCTGGCTGCAGTAATCTGTATTCTTATTAACAGCTTGGTTTAAGAAAAGAGGGATGTGTGGGAAGTAAAGGATTAAAGAACAGTATATACATGCCTCAGATACCTCTTCTTAGCAAAAGCTTGCTTAAATGCAAAAATGACAACAAGCCCTTATATCCTGGGCAGGAGGGGGCTGAGCGGAAGCTGGAAAGGGAAAAATCACATGCAGCCAGTGGGTGAAGGGCTGAGACATCAGGTGAAGCTGTTTGCAGTGAGCTAGAAAGGATTTAGAAAATAGTCTGTGCTTTTGATAAACAGGCATGTCATCACAGAGGAAGATAATATGCCAGAAGAAAACTAGCTTATGAGGTATCTTCAAAGGGCACACATGGGCTTGGGGAGCGGATGCGGTTGCCTGTGGTGAGGTGACTGCAGGTCCCTGCTCCCTGCTCCCTGATCCCCTGCTTATCCCAGCAACATACTGCTTCTGGGTCCTGCTGTGCTCTTGGGGTCTCACCCACAGATTTTTGCCCAACCAAATGGCATTGTGGGCCTTCCAAATTCCCATTCCCCCTTGTGGAAGTCAGGCTTGTGCCTGCACCCTGTTGATGTGCATCCAGCTTGATGCTGAGGGACGGAACACCAAAACATTCCCTCGTTTAATGTGACTGAGGTGGACTTTTAAGTATCATGGTGTATTCTTTGTACCATGACTTTTTCTCCCAAGTTCTTCTAGCACTTCACCTGACAGAGATTTTTTTAAAAATTATTATTTCTAAAGTGAGCCAACCAAAAGTGACCCATCACCAGCTTTTAATTTGAGCTCAATTGTAGGTCTCCTCCAGTCTGGAGGAATACAGGAGCTCTCATCTGGGCAAATGATACCAAGAGAGCCTTGATGGAAATAAAGTGCATAAAATTTAACCTGGTGTTTCCAATGGCAATTTTTTTTTCACCACAAATGCCAGAAACACAGCTATAGCTGTATCTACATTACACACGGAGGCTGGAGTCTGGCCTAGCAGAGCTCTCATCCTGTAATTGCTGTATCCAAATTAACGGATAGCCATGTCTCAGCTGGGAAGCAGCTACTAATGGAAAAGTGGCACTAAAGCACTTAAACTGTCTCTGAGCCGTGCCTAATTGTGCAAAGGCTCGTCTCCTGGCCACACTCACAGAGTTTAAATGCGTACTTTGTTGTCGCTGTGCTGAAACAGAAGCTGAGTATTTACACTGACAGAAGGAAGGAGGAACTTCACACCAGAACAGGGATGGCTTCTCAAGCCCTCGGCTTTCTGTGGTAGCCATCCAGCCATTGATTCCAGGCTTTCTCCATGCAATATCCGAGATCTTAGCATAAATCACCCTTAACATCTGACTTTGCAGTGCAATGGGCCAAAAAGGGTCACAGCCAGACACACATGAGAGACAGTTTAAGAGGCATTTCCTCACCTCCTCTTATTAAAGGTGGCTGCCTAAACTGGGATAGAGTCTGACAGCCTAGCAATTGCAGATTAAAATTAGACAGCAGAAGCTTCTTCCCACCTCCCCCCCAGCTATTCTCCATGTCTCCTGGCTTGTCACAGGTGGCTGCTTCTGAGGCAAAGATGTCCGAGCCACTCAAAAGTCAGGGAGGTGCACCAGGCAGAAGAAAAACCCGAACAAAAAGAACAGATACCGAAGGGAGCCAGTGCTTAGATAAGGTCTAAGCATGGTCCAGCAGTCCCTCCTGCCAGGACCATCTCCAGTTCAATGGGGATCTGATGCCAAATGCATGCCCCGGCAGCCACCTCTACCAGAGGAGGAAGCTGCTTTAGGCTTTCAGGTTGAGCAGTGTCCAGCTTCAAAAAGATGTGTAGAGACTGTCCTCCTCCCCAGAACACCCAAGGGGACAGGTCACCTCCTGGCCACTGGCATTATTAAAATGGAGAGAGCCCAGCTTCCCCTCCCTTCTTCTCGGGAAAGTCATAACTACCTGACTTTCCATCCTATCTGTCATCCAAAAAGGTGGCTCTGCTGCTTTAGGTGGCCCTGCTTAAAATGCATGGGCTAACCAAACCATAAGAGGAGAGAGGTGCCTCATATTTCCTCTTACTGGATCAGATCAGCCTCTGGATATCTTTACAGCAGCCCAACCCTTCCTCCGCTGGAAATGGAGATGCCTGGGCATCACATGTTACCCTCCAGGGCTGTGTGCAAGGTGTGCTAGCTCCAGCTTTGGGTTACATTCCCAACAGCCACCCAACCTTTCCACCTAAGTTTTGCCATTGCTCCATGTCATTGCTTTTGATGTGTGGATGTAAGGCAGATTTTTCTTGTCGAGTATACTCTGAACTCAGAGAACATGAGGATTTCAAGCCATGTGATGAGAGTTGGCACAGCCTGGAAATGGAGCATTGATCACATAGACAGCAGTGAGATTAAAGAAAAGCAAGAGTTTGGGCTCAGTGGTGTGCCATATAGACATGTGGTATATGATCATACGGAAGTGGTAACTTCATAGCACTGTCCTGCTAGCATAGAGGAATAGTAGCTTTGTGCCAAAAGTAAGGACTTGAGTTTAAATGAAAGATTTATCTTTTGATATTTTTCCAGTTCTTTGTAAAATTACATTGTTCTTCAGTATCTGTCTTCTCACAAAACACATACAAAGACCTTATGCTAAGACTGATCACTATATAATTATTATTTCAGTCCCAGAAAGAGGCTTTTGAAGTCCCCATCATCCCCCAGGAGCTGAGAAATTCACATCTCCTCGGCAGGCAGGTCCTTACTGCAGTGTTTGATGGGGAGCAGTGGCCTTGTTGCTCCTACTTCAAGTTTTCCCAATATGTTGTGAACCTGAGCAAACTAGTTCTTGCTGTGCTGTTCAGGAAGACTCCCTGGCAAGAACACTCATGAGGGGAGAAAAAGGTAATTTGGGTTAAATCATCTGTGAGCCAATTTGCTGACATGAGTGGGAGTGGAGTGAGTTCAGCACTTGAGAAAGCAACCACCACCTCTCAGGCTCTGAAAGAACAGTTCTTCTGCAAAACAGTGAGTAATAATTCTGGTTATGTCACTGTCTCTCCTTGGGGAAAACTAAATATATCCTGATATCATTGCTCCTAAGTTTGCTTCTTGATTGCTCTTCTTGCATTTATGCTCAATTAAGCACCAATGCCTTCCTCAGAATTAGCCGTGGAAATCAAAGAGACTGGTCATGCCAGTTGCTCCAGCAAGCAGCTTTATTGGGTCCTGCTTACAGATGCTCCTAAGCCCTCTGAGTACCCTGCTAATTTTTTCTGTCCACTTCTGCTGGAGCTGGACAGAGAGAAAAAAAGAGAGATACCTTTCAGAGTCTGTGTATTTACAGGGCACACCAGTCTGCTTTTGTTGGTGCTCTCAGGTGCCATCTCTGTCTCCTGAGGTATGATTCATGGGTAGCTGTTTGCCTTAGCAAGTTATTGCTTTGCTGGCTAAATATGCTTGTGCACAAACAGATTTTGGAATGAGCTGTTTGCTTGTTTGCAGTACGGCATTATCGTTTGAAGCTGACTGTGCACTCACCTTTCTCCAGCACAAAGGAAGATTTGTTCACCCCTGCACCTTCTTGTGGCCTTAATTTGGGGAGAGGGACCTTGGGAAGAAGCAGTGATGTACCTGAGTGACCACTGGATGTCATAATACCCCACACTGCTTCCGCAGCCTCCTCTATCAAGCAAAAGGAGCAAACATGATTAAGAAAAAACATCTTCTGCTGGAGCTTCTTATGGCTGTGTTAAAAGCTGTGAGGGTAAGCTGAGCACTTCAGGTTCTAAAATAGGATGGGGATAAGTACAAGAAGCATGACTAGAGTTCTGGGAAAAAACCCTGTCACTGGGGCATTGTTGGGATGGATGCAGAGGGCAGGGTGCGCTCTAGAGTGAGGAGTGCCTTCTCCTGGCCCCCTCTTTGCTTCAGGGGAGAGAAAGCATGTGTAAAATGGGGGCCACTATTAGGATCTCCCACTTGTCTTCCAAGGCTGCTCCACCTCTCCCATTTCCCCTTTGGCAGCTGGATACTGCTGGACAGTAACTCATACAAGGCCAGCAGTCTCACATCTCAGAGTACCCAGTGACCTTCCAGCCACCTCTGCTTGCTCCAACACCTCAAATGCTGCTTTAACATTGAAAGTAGGATCAGGCCTCATGTATGCCAACTGAAGAGACTCAAGAGGACTGCAAAGCACTGAAGGACACTCACCATCCTGGCTGAAGTATGGGGAGGAGTTTGCATATGCTGGGAAAGAGAGGGATTTGTTGTTCCTGATGAAAATGTGTGTGGTGTGCACCTTGCAGGAAGGACTCTGTGGCGTGGTTTCCATCTCCTCCTTTCATGCTTTGGCAGCACTGGCCTTGTCCATACCCAGCGTTTTCCACCATGGCATGTCTGACCCACACAGTCCCAGCATGTGGACCCACAGTGTGTGTCTCACGGGGCAAACCACAGCAGTTCAGACTCTGAGCAGAGATTTCTTCCGTAGCTGAACACCAAAAAGGCCCTAAGTGAGAGCAGCAAAACCAACAAGGGGTGAGAATGTTGGGAAGATAGAGGAGCAGGGTGCTGCTATGGGGGCACAAGATGCCTGCAGAGACAAGGGCAGACAGGTCTGACCCCATCTGTGCTTGTGTTTCTCATCACAGTAGTGGCACCAGCATACATGGTTGTCCAGGCAGCTCCTTAGATTTACCACCCTATTATTTATTCTTGTAAGCAATTCCCTCTCTGCTGAGGAGCAGAGCTGGGTGCGCACTGGAACAAGTGCAGCTTGGTTTGTAGGAGCCCAGTGCACTGCAGAGGACACAGTGCAAAAACCAGACCCAACTTCTGTTGTTGATTTTGGTCCTCCAGAAATTTTAAAGGCAAGAAGGGGCTGTGTGTTACACACCATAGAACTGTATCAAGACATTGTGGCATCAAGCCTGTAACTTCTTGTTAAGCTGTGACATGGCCTTTAGAAAGGTATCCAGCCTTGATTTAAACCCCTTGAGTACTGGGGAATCGAACGTGTCTGTGCACCTCACTTTGAATCTCAATTAATACAGTTTCTGCTCCCTGCCCAGAGGCTGTGCTTGATATGCATTTGTTTGTTGGATTAAAGAATTTTCTATCGGCACTGATTTCATCCTGAAGATACACCTAACATCAGATTAGCCCAGCACAGCCCCTTCTTTGTTAAGCTGAACAGGTTGGACATCAGGGGTTTCTCAGCACATTTGCTCCTGTAACTGTATTTTGAAACCTGCGTTTAGCATCGATGTGAAGTGTGGGTAGCCACAGTGGATACTGCTGGTTGGCACCAATCCCAGCAATGCTGCTTGCAGGATTGACACTGCCTTCTTCTGTACAGCAGAAAGGCCCATTCTTTGCCTGGGGATTGTATGAGCTCACTCACATTCCTCTCTGCAGGCAGACAGGCCAATTTAATGGCTCTTCATTGCTTTTTGAAGTTGATGGTCTTTAGCCCACTCCCTGCTCCCATTTGTCTGGTCCTCTCCCTCTATGCTCTATCAGCTTGCACAGGTTTGGCTTTTACTCGAACTCCTGGGTGAGCTGCTTCAATTGACTCCAACAGCAGGAAACTACACAAATTGAGGTTCTTTCTGAGGTAGTTTTCTGCAATTATGTGAGGGAAGATGGTCCACAGGGGATCTGTCACTCACTGGCACAAGGCAAGCAGCAGGAACAAAGGGCTGGGAGCAGAGAGAGGGCAGAGGGGAGGCAGAAGAGGATGTGTGCCCTGTTGGTGTCTGTGCACTGGCCAAGGTTGTCCTTGTGAGGGATGACTAGGTCTTAAATGATACTGTTTTACTTCCATGACTCGGTCCTGAACATAGGTCTTTCCTAATGATCCTTGTGAAACAGCTGTGTGAGCACTTCTAGAAAAGAGAAGGACCTGATCTTTTGTTTCAAAGCCCTTTTAAATGGGTTGTCCATCCTTATTTTGTAAATGCATGGTCCCCCTTGATGAATGTGGGGTGAACAGTTCCATCACCATATCCAGATGACAAAAAATAGTGACAGCACATCACACTTATAAATCACACTGTCTATAGGTACTTCTACAAAGACATTTGCAAAAATGGGCCTGTCCCCATTTATAGACACACAAAGAAGTTAAAAGGACTTTTTTAGTGGCTCAGCCACTGAGAACAGGGTCTAGCTGACATTGTGGAAGAACCTATCTTTTACCAGCTCATTTTTTAACCATAAGCTGCAGAAACCTGCGGTGAGATGTTTTTAATCAACCAGGATTTTGTATTGAGCCAGGTAAAATCTTCAGCAACTGCAACAAAACCAGCTCCTTTCCTAGCTTATAAATGCTGAGAAACTTGTCAGGTACCCTCTTGTGAGAAAGAATAATGTGGTGGATGCTTTGTCATCATCAGCTATTCAGAAAGCATTGCACCTGGATCCTGTCTTTAAGCCCTCAGTGCCTTAGATAAGACAGCGATATAAAAGATGAGTGTATGTTTTTGTGTGCATAAAAGCCTGGTGTTCAGGGCATTAAATCTGCCTCCTTGTGAGGAATTTCTTGAGAACTGTATGTCAGCTTATTATTCTTCGCTTCAACACTGAGTACTTGGTGGTTGACTACTTCCACCTATTTGTTCCAGAATTATGGCAGCTTTATTTAGGTGATAATAGGAGCACTGTGCTGTTTTATGAGACTGTAATCCAATTCTCAAGTGGATGAATACTCTTCAAGGCCGTGTAGTTTATCCTGATGATTCAAGGAACTGAATTACTGACCAAAAAAGTAGTGGTGATCCTTCTCATGTTGTTATGCTCCAATTCTCGGCAGGCTAAATAAATGTTCAGAATATCTGTGACGTGAGAAGAAAGATCACAAGGAGATGATGGGAACGACAGTGAAGAGCAGAATGGCAGAAGGAGCTGGAGAGGGCGATATTTGTTGTTTACTTATTAGTTATAGCAGTAATTTTTTGATAATATTCCTCATCTTTCAGAGAGGGACTGCGCCTTCACCTAAAATCCTCTGGCTCTGGGTTAGTCACAAACTATATAATTTCCACAGGCCCAAAGTGCTGAGAGGTAAAGGCTATTCACAACTGCCAGAGTCCAATCTGTAGCTGAACATACCATGGGATAAAAATGCCCTAGCTCTTGTACTGTGCAGGTTCAGGCTGCTTACACATGGACCCAGCACAAGCTGGCTCTGCTTTTTATCTCTGCTCTGCTTTGTGGTACTGCTCGCTTTTGAAAGGGATTTAAACTGACTTTTACAACTTAAATAATAGGGTTTTGATATTAACGTGCAGGTGTATGAATATGTATTATGCAGCAAATAAACACCTACCTGGTGGCTGCTTGTGGTCCTCAATAAGGTTGGGGTGCACAGGGTGCAGCTCGGGACTGGGACCAGGTCTTTAATTAGAGTGATGTTTATTACTTGACAAGAAGTGATCCCAGCAAACAAGCTAGGAGTGAAACCAGGCTTTTACGGTGGACACATGAACTCACTGCCTCTCCTCTGTTAATGTATGCTACACTGCTGAGAACTGTTATGCTCCCAGTCTTGCTCTGAGCCTTTGTGCATCTCTGCTGACAAGGTTTGTGCTCCGATAGGAGCTAGTTGGGATCAGGTATATAAATGGCAGCTTACCTTAAGCATTGCACAGATGGCTTTTGTATCTTAGGGCCAGCTGATTTCACGACATTAGTGGAGGATGTTTTCTGCTTTTCTGCAAGCCTTTGGTGTAGGGTCTCCCTCTGACACTGTCACCTCCGCACAGACCTGAGTGAAGATACTCCCTCCAGGCTTAGTGTGGGATCCTGGGAACCAGCAGTTTGCTGGCTGCTTCTCAGCTCCAGCTTCTGGAGTCAGGTGAATTTGGAGCTGTTTGGAGGGTTGCCCTCCGGCCACTACAGAGTCACCACTCATATTTCAGCCTAAAGATTCAGGTCAGAAAGGAGGAAATCTGTAACTCTCATCAGAAGTGCCTAACACCTCGAAAAGAGCCTGCAGTGAGCTATTTGGGGAGTTTGCAGAGCACTGAAATGCTAATTAAAATTACAATTAATTAAAAAATACCAGATAAATATTACCACTTCTAGTACACTTAGATATTCATTCCTGGTTTGAGCATGCAGTCTTGATTCTGGTGTGCTTTTTGCTTTGGACTACTTAAAAGTTAAAGCTTAGTAAGTCCCAACATCTCTTATGAGATCCTTTTGAGGTTGATAAAAAAGAAGCATTCGATAAACCCAGTGCATTTAGTCATTATTTAATAGTGTATATCGGAGTTGTCAATCTGACAAACATCACTGGCCATGGTACTCCATGGAGGAAGGCTGCTTGCCCAGGCACTGGATCTTCTGTTGACTTTATCTTCTGCTGGTGGCTCATTAGCACTTTTCAGACCAGCAGCAGTTTTACAAATGCTTGGCTATGAATGCTTTAGAGGATTATATATATATATATTTTAATAAAATTAAGTAGTCCAGGAGCTAATTAAACTTAACATTTGGTTTTCTAGGGTAGCACATGAATCTTAAATTTGAGGACAGGGTTCATTTATCTCAAATCTGTGTTACTGACGTGCCATTTTGGGGGCAGACACAGGTACTTATTTGAATAAGTCGTGGATAGAACATATGTGCATTAATTATCCTATGTCAGCTGCAGCCAGATTTAACAAAACATTTATCTGCCTAGAATAAGGTAAATAATTTCTCTTTCTCTGATGGATGCTTCTGGTACTTTCCACACATCTGAGAAGCACATCTTGTGATAACCAGTGCCGCTGGTGACTGCAAAGCACATGGAGGAACAAGTCCTGGTGAAGCTATTTAAAGGGATAAACAAGGATGCTGGCATTAACTAGGAACTACCCTGTATTGGTATTCATCACTGCTCTCCTTCTTTTTCCACTGACCTTGTCAACAAGTCAGTAGTTATACTCAAATACACTGTCTCACTGGTGAGGCAAGAGCTGGCAGTGGTAGTCCCAGTTAGCTCCAGTGTCCTTAGTCTGTGTCAGAAGACCCTCTACCAGACAAGTGAGGGTGACAACCATGTGGCAATATTTACAGGCATACATGCTTTGTGACAAATGACCAGTGCCTCGGAAATGAAAGCTGAATAATAAACGAATCTTCAGCTTAAAAAAGAAATAAAAGGGATCACACAAGTATGCACGCAAGATGAAGGTAAATCTGGAAATAAAGGGTTCTGGGGAAAAAGAAGAGGTTCCCAGTACATGAATTTTGCAGGGAAGGGAGAGATGATGAAGGTGGTAGGGAGATGACTGGTGACTGTCACAGCACCTAGGCATGACAGGATGTCAGTTCAGACCCTGTCCCCCTGCACAGACTGTGAGCTAGGGCTGTTTGCAAGGGATACTCAGGCTGAAATGCCCTTGGCCTCACCAAAGGGAGATCAAGGTCTGGGCTTTTCAGTATGTTTTGAGGGTGATGTAACCACCCGTATGTATAATACATTGGAAGAGGTTGCCCAGAGAAGCTGTGGATGCTCCACCTCTGGAAGTGTTTAGAGCCAGACTGTATGGGCCTTGGAGCAACTTGGTCTGGTGAAGGGGGATGATCTTTCAAAGTCCTTTCTAACCCAGTTATTCTATGATGCCCTGGTGTTGTCCATGCACAGATAAGTAAATGGACATCCAGCTGCCTGGATAAGAGACTCCATAGGTGCTTCATGCCAGCTGGCTTAGGAGGAAACCAGTCCCTTTGGCCATGCCTGCCTCCTTCCACTAACTGGAGGTAGGTCCAAGTGGATGAGCTCAGACCACAGGTCAGAGCTGTGGATAGATAAGGAGAGGGTCCTTCCTCCCTCAGCCATCAAGGGTACCCGCCTTTCCCCTCTTGCTGATGGAGGGATGTAATGTTTTGGCCACTGATTTTCCATCCTCTGAGCTGTAGGCACATTTTAGGTCCCATCCTCAGCAGATGGATTTCCTTGTGTCATTGCAAGGAATCCCACGATCTGCTGGGCTGGATTACACAGGGCTCTGTCCAGCTTGTGATCTCACAAGAGTACCCAGCATGGAAGAAAAGCACAATTCTCTTAAGGAAACAACACTCTAAACAAGTTGGGAAAAATTACCAGAATAACCCGTATTTATGGGTGTCTGAATAAATTTAGATTATGAGAAGCTAGGGCAGCTTATTTAAACATGGATCCTGTGAGTAGATAGGGGACTCTCTAATCTCCTTCTAACTTGCTGCTGTGGTTGGTAGGTATGTCTTTGTAAATTTTAAAAGACCAAGATAATATTGAATGGACAGTATAAAAACAGCTGGGTCAACAAGACACAGCAAAAGCTTCAGGACATGAGGAATAAGTCACATACATCCCTCTGTAGCTCTCTCCTCCCTGTTCCTCTCACAGTGTTTGGTTAAGCTATTATGTAAACAATTATTATTATGTACATGGAGGATATTTTTGTGCTCCTTGTGTATCCTTTGATGTGGCATTGCTTGGGTACAGCTGAGACAAATTTTCAACTGTGTCAGTTTTTAGCTATACATGTAGTTTAGAGATTATTGAGTATTAGGAATGAGCATTAATGCTTGTCAGAGCAGGAGTAGGTTCCACAGGTGGTGAAGATATCTCTCCAGCAGCTGTCATCCTGTGGGCTGCCACTCACTTTAATCTCCCTGTCACCCATATTTCTCAGGCACTTGGCAGCCCCTCAATTTCAGTACTGAAAATTATGTGCTTCAGAACTTTCATGAAGAAATTTAATAGTTTGGTTACATTACAGGGAGGAATCTACTATAAATTGTATTTCTGAATTTCCTTAATATTTTTTTTAATAACACATTTAGTGTGTCAGTCACAGTGTGTCCCATCTCAGAGTTATGGCAAATTAAAGGTATCTAATGAGAAATCCTTTTTGGACAAGCTACTCTAAGGGCCATTCAGAAAAGTTTTCCAGTGAATTCAAAAAGTTTGGAGGGGTATACAGAGCAGGGACACTTCAAATGTGCACCAACAGGACTTGGGCATAACAGCCCTCTGAACAGCTTCACTCTGTGTGTGCGTGTGTGTACCTCCACCTGTGCTGACACACAGGAGTCTTTCTTTCTTTTTTTCCCTTGTGACGTCCCCCTGTCTGATTTTTGGGTTTTTTTAAATAACTTTTCATACTGTTTTCAAACCCTGTAAGTGCTTTTTTTTTTTTTTTTTTTTTTTTTTTTTTTTAAATAAGCTATTCCCTTATAACTCAGCAGGCTCTTTCTTTTTAGCTGTAGGAGGGGCTCCAGTCATCCTTCCCAATTCTGTTCTTGCCCTTCCCTGGTGTCCAAAGCTGAATCCTAGCACTGTCCCCTGCCTCAGCCTGACCTTACTTCCCCATGCAGCAGAGTCCTATCAGCACCTGGCTTGCACAAGAGGATCAACCCTTTAAATGGTGTGTGCAGAGGGGTAGTGGGATGCTCCCTGAGGGCTGGGAATGAGGGCACAGCCTGGGGTACCCCAACTCTCATGTACCACATATTTCAGCCGAGCCTTTTCCTTAAAAGTTTTTACATTTATTTTTATTTCTTCATGGTTCTATGTGTTCCATTATATATTCTCTCAATATATAGAATACATGTAGAGGACAAATATAGTATGTTCTATATCCTCTTCTGTGTAACTGTAGCCTCTCACTTAGCAAGATACTTGAATATAATCCAGATTCTTAAAATAGGTTACCTGAAGATGATGATCCAGAGAGCATTTTAAAAATTCACTGTAGTGCCCTGCAGATATACTTCTAAAAATTGTCATAATATCAAAACCTACACCTTTTCTTTTTGCCAAACTTTTCATAAGAAATAACTCTCAACCTACAGATGAGACACAGCGGACCATGAACACTGTGCCAAAGCCTCGGCATTGAAATGAGAAGTATGGACACCACTGACTCCCTGTGCAGGCACTTCTAAGGCACAGTTCATCTGATCCATCTGGTGGGGGATAATTGGTCCCTCCAAGCTCCCATTTCTGCCAGCTGACTATAAAAACACTCTAGAAAGCTATCTCAGAGCCTTTATGTCATCTGGAACTGGTTGAGAACATTTTAACCAGAATGACTACTGAGATAAAAAGAAAATTTAAAATAAAACAAAAAGGGATAACAGACAGACAATCTTTTCCCCCCAGAGGAGAAAAAAACAGGTCCTTTATAGTACGTAGGGCAAAAATAGTCACCTTACGAGGGCAATGCAGCTCAATGTAATGTAAATTACATATTTACGTCAGGTCAGATGAGAATATTCTTTGTGTTCTACGTATGTGAATAAGCCTAAACTGCTGGGACGGTGAGCCACACTCAATTTGGCAGTGGAGAAATAATAATAATCAATTTCAATAATCTTGAAATACCAATATATTAAGAGCAAAATTTACATCAAAATTTACACAAGCAAATACCCCAGACTTGAATAGCCTGCCCTTGAATACACATCCAAATCCATTTTAGTACACAACATTGTAATTTATCACATAGGAGAATACACCTTATTTCCATGGGGAAAAAAAAGAAAGCTAAATAGCTTTAGGTGCTATTGATATTAAGTATAAATAAAAAGCATGCTTAGAGAACGGTTTTCAAATCAGCAGTAAAATCTTAGTAACTTGTATACAGCAGAAAATTATACCTGAAAAACATAAAACTTTTTAAGACTGCTTCAGAAGATTTTGTGCATTGCTGCAATTACTTTTGTAGCAATTGCTTTTTGTCCTGAAAAGGGATTTCTGTTCAGCTGACTTCTGTCCTTAATGTCACACTACTTTTATTCTGCAAGAGAGAAAAGGGACAAGTGAAATGTATATTCATATCCGGAGGAAGAGTTTTAGGCACAACATAGTGCTGTTATTTTAGAAGAGTTGTATTTTTGCACTAGGCACTCCTTCCCCATACATTTGTGTCTGCATATGTGTGTTTATGTGTCTCTATGCACACAAATGATAAATAGCTACATCGTTTACATTTTTATGGCTGAAGCCCTTGATTGAATTTTCATAATGCCAGGAGGGCCCATTCGGGATTCAGGTCCTGCTGTGCAAATACTCACTAAGACATCTGCCCCAAAGAGCTTGTAATTCTAAGAGGATAAAATGTGGCAGGGGAAATAATTAGGGGGAGATGCAGTGACTCTCTCTGGTTACATGGGAGGGTCACTCAGCTCCAGGATCAGAACAAGTCTTTGTGCTTGTCTGGCACTGATTTGTTGGTGAATCAACAGCACCATCCCAGCTTTTTATCCTGGGCTCACAGCCAAACTGTCCCTCCCTCTTGTGCTCAAACTACAGCATCAGGATGTCCCCAGCCCCAGCTGAGCTGCACAGCAATATCAGCCCCTTCCAGAGAAGACCCCCAATGGCATAAATCAGCCCTGGTTTTCCACATGCACATTTCAATTCACATAAGGAAAAGATTTTGCTGTTGTTGTACTTCTTTTTGAGGTAGGAGTGAGAAAGAAAGTCTTTCCCTGTTACAGGCTTGTTTCTCCATCTCACATAAAAGGAAGGGCAGGTAAGAGGAAGCTCTCAAACCTCTACAGCTTTCCCCAAAGGGACATTACTGGGAACCCCCAAGGAGTGGTGAGTTCTGGCACATCCCTACATGCCACCCTTCCTAGCTCTACGTGTCCACCTTCCACAATGCACTCCCAAAACACCAGCATCTCTGTGCCTAAAGTCCAGCCCCCGATCTCCAACATGTGGTCATAGCTGGGCGGGAAAGGAGGGATGTTGTCTTTGGAACTGAATTGAGGCAACATGAAAAGCAAGTCATGGGAATATCTCTGAATCCCCACCCCTCTCTGGGGCCAAGGTACCAGAGCCATCATGAAAATCAGATACCTACATTTGCTCAGGACAAGGAGTTTTGGTTTGCACTGGTGATTCTTGCAGAAGTTTTGTTCCTCTGTGTTTGCAGTGGTCGTCAGCCCCGATGGCTTTGGGGATGAGCCAGAGCATCACTGCTGATGTACTCAATTCAATCCCTCTGTGGGCAGTGAAGGAGAAACACAATGATACAAATGAGCCATTTGGCCTGTTGCTCCCATGTTTCCCTACCTCTGGTGAGAAATTGCCCAACTGATCAGAAGAGTGGGCAAAACAGGCTGCTTTCTTAAGGCCTGCTCAAGGCACTTCCAGAGATCTGTAGGAACAAAACCTTCTGTTGTGATTGTGATATGCAGCAATGAGAATAAATGATGCAAACTGGTGTGATTGTCCACGGTACGTCCCCTGGTAGAATTACGTAAAATCCAGAAATCCCCAATACTCTCATTTTCTGCTACTATTATGAAACCATTATTTATTTACAGTCTCAAGAATTGGGCCCATGGGAACCTCGAGTTTCAACTGGACCAAGTGCAAGATGCTGTACCTGGGTTGAGGCAGCCTCCAGGTTGAAGGTATTGAGAGCAGCCCTGCTGAGAAAGATTCAGGTGTACTGGTTGTTGAGAGGCTAAGCATGACCTGGCAATGTGAGCTGGCAGTCCAGAAACCCTAATATATCCTGGGCTGCACAAAAAAGACTGTGGCCAGCAGGATCAGGGAGGTGATTCTCCCCCTCTACTCCACTCCCATGAGACCCCACCTGGAGTGTTGCATCCAGCTCTGCGGCTCCCAGCCTAAGAAGGTTGTGGACCTGGTCTAGTGGGAGGCGTCCCTGCTCATGGCAGGTTAGACTAGATGGCCTCTAAAGGTCCATATTTTAATATTTTATTTTGGTGTTGTCACCATCCCTGTCATCCTGGCACAACATACCACAGAAATTTGGGAAGGCTTTAGACAAGAGGTTCAAAATTTCAACATAATTTGTGGCTAGTGCCTGAATGCCTGTGCCAATGCCTGTGGCACATTTGTGCTAATGTTCTCAACCTAGTGCATGTGCTTTCTTTAGTTAAGTCATCCCTGTCTCCATCCCTCAGGGTTTGCATATGCAAACCCATGAGCAGCCACTGAGGTTGATGTTTGGGTAGGTGGTTCCATAAAGTGGAAATCCGCTGATGGATCTGTGGGGAAATTCTAGGTGGCTATTTGCATTGGATTTGTACATACAGAGGAGGAAAGGTTACTGGCAGTCATAGTTTTTCAATACAGTGCTTGTATAATGGTATCTTTATCTGAGGTTCAGGTTTACTCCTTGGGAATGGACACAGTTGATAAATTGGCATAAGCTTCTTGTCCTCCACCTCTGATGCAGGACCAAAGAGCATTTTGTATGTCCTTCCTTGTGTGGTTACACTTCTAAACCAAATGTAACCATCTGACTTGGTTTTGTGGTTTGGTCTACAAAGTCTTTGTGTGCTGGGCCTTCCCCCCCCACAGCTGTGCTGGGCAGGTGGACCTGTATGTCCTGCCTTTGTGGGGTCTGTAGAGGTAGAGCACAAGCTGCCAGAGAAAAATGAAAACAATATTAAGGAAGCAAAAGGAAAGTCTGTGTGTGTGTGTGTGCATCATATTCACTCAGAGAAAATGAGGGTATCACCAAGGTTGATATGGGTTTTCCTCCCCTCCCCCTTTCATTGTCCCTTCTGCACTCCCACACGTGACGCACATATATGTCTGTTGGAAAGTACAGGGCATTTCATTTGGTAGGCTTGGACTGTCTGCTGGGCTGTTTAAGCATTCTTAAAATGGACATTTCTATCTCCTTAGAGGTAGGGATCCAGTGAAGTTTGTACACCTGGCAAAACTAGCCTTGTCCTCTTCTTCAGTGGCATTGTGGCGAGGTCCCGGAGCCTCATATTGCTATCAGGGTATGCCAAAAATCTAAGTATCAAGGTATGGCAACAATCTGCCACTGCCATGTTGAAGCACCACCTGGGTTTCTCTTTGAAAGGGTTTCTCCCTTGTCTGTGTAAAAAGGTTCACAAAGCTGTGGATGCCCCATCCCTGGAAGATGTTCCAGACATCTTCCATTTAAAGAAGAGTACATAGCAAGGATGTACGAACAAATGAGTGTGCTGAGTAGTTTATCCAGAAAACATCAAGTAGAGCTGAAGGGGGACTGATACAGAGCTTCATTTAAAGTTGAAAGCAAAACCTGCCAATGTATTGTTGCAAAACCAGGGGCAGTTCCTTTTCTGTCTCAAACACCAGAAGAACCAGACTCCCTGCTGTAGATATTAAGGTAGGACTCAATTGGGGTTAATAAAACTTAGGTGTTGTTGTGCAGTAGCAGCTTAAAAGATAGTGTATAAGCCTGATTTTGCTTAAAAAATAACCTGGTAGTTTTTTGATAGAATAACTTAAAATGAAAAAACCAGATAAAATGCCATGTTCATCATTGCCTTCTCATGGTGGATCTGCTGCCTCTGGTGTCTCAGGAGCAAGTGGTTGAGAGCAGAACTACAAGTGTAGTGGAGAAGGAGGAGCTGCTCCTTGGAGACTGTCAAAACCAATGCAGCACATGTTGTGGGAGGCTGGATGGTGGTCTCAGGGGAAATCATGGAGTGCTGTGCCGAAGTTTTTGAAGTTACCTTGATGAGTAGCTAAGGGTGGATTAAAATGCAATGGCCTACTTTGGGAGCAAAATGTCTTCCTCCTCTGATTTCTGACAGAACATTTTTTTCACAAGCCATCTTCTACTCTACTCCAGAGAAATGCTGTTGTTCCTTTCCCCATCTTGCTCCATCCTGTGTCAGGGATGGTTTCTTATCTCCTCTCACTCCCTAAGCAAGCCTGCTGCTTTCTGTTTGCTGTTGTTCTTCCCAAGCTGGCTGTGATATAGGCAGCAAATGGGTTCCCTATGCCACAGGGGAGTCACAGGCTGTCTGCCAGTCACTCAGGCATATGTTTAATGTGGGTGGTGCTCTAGTGGTCTTGGTCTGGTGGTCACTTGAAGACCAACCAGCCCATGCATAGAAGGGTTGGATAAGGAGAAGGGTTGCATGAGAGCCTTGAGGCAGCATGTGTTCCCATTGATTAATGGACATTTTGGAGTAGAGAGAAAAAGTAATGAAACATGAAATAAGGCTGTTATAAAAATGTATTGGAGGATTCACTCTGTGATCATACTTTTGGGCTCTCAATATAATGTTGCTAATATTTTTGTATTGCTGTTGGCTGGGGTACCTCAGCTGGTACTGGGACCTCTCTAAATATATCTTCAAGTATTGGACTCACAATACTTGAATACTTCCCTACAAGTCTATTTTCTCCCCTGTGAGACAGCCCATATTGCCTGTCATACATGTTATTACCCAAAGCTGTTGCTTACTTGGTGTGACCAAGCAGAGCTTCCCTGAATAATGAAAGGCAAAAAGTATTTCGATTATCTATGAATTGTGGAGAAGGACTTGGTGGTACTGGTGAATGAAAAACAAGCCAGCAATGTATGCTCACAGCCAACCATATCCTGGGCTGCATCAAAAGAAGTGCTGCCAGCAGGGCGAGGGAGGAGATTCTGCCCCTCTGCTGCACTCTCATGAGACCCCACCTGGAGCGCTGTGTCCAGGTCTGGGGCCCCAACATAAGAACATTGGAGAGAGTCCAAAGGTAGGCCACAAAGATGATCAGAGGGCTGGAACACCTCTCCTATGAGGAAAGGCTGAGAAAGTTGGGATTGTTCAGCCTGTAGTAGAGAAAGCTCAACAAGACCTGATTGCAGCCTTTCAATGCTTAAAGGGGGCTTATAAGAAAAATCCGGAGATATTTTTAGTAGGGCCTTTACCTACAGGAAAAGGAGTAATGGTTTAAAACCTAATAATAGGGCAGTTTCAGACTAGATATAAGGAAGAAATTTTTTACGATGAGGGTGGATGTCCCATCCCTGGAAACATTCACATGGCTCTGAGCAACCTGGTCCAGTTGAAGATGTCCCTGCTCATTGCAGGGGGACTGGACTCAAAGGCCTTTAAAGGTCCCTTCCAAGAAAAACTGCCCTATGATTCCATGGATTCTGTATCAGTAGTGTGGAAAACCCTTATAAGACTGATCTTGTATTACCCCACCATTACACTTCAGGCAATCACTAAAGGCACTGAGTGGGGTCTTACTGTGTAAGCTGCACTTCTATCCACCTCTGGAGAGTGATCCATCCCAGTCAGTACTAGACTGTGCCTCAGCTCTTTGAAAGCAGGCACAAACATTCGAGTCTGTGTCTGATCTACTTACTTTTTATGGCCAGTGGAGAGAAACAGGCACTTCTAGGTCATGATTCATCTTGTCCAAATGCAGACATCCAGAATAATTCAGTGAATCACACTCTAAACCTGCTTATTTCTTTCCATTATAATGGAAAATTATAAAATGAGTACAAGCTGATTAGCTATATGCATACATCTACCTTGTCAATGTCTCCAGGGAGGTAAGATGAACCTCCTACAGGCCTAAGACAGATTTTGATTTCTAGAGGGTCTTACCCCTCTCCATGCCTTAGGAAGATAGGAAAGACAGATCCCTAGCTTAGACTAGACACTTACCTTTTAAGTTAATAAAATTAATTTAAGATTACTCTCATCCTGAATCTGTATCTGTCACTAAAATGCTAGTATTTTTTTCTGGAACTGGCCATTCTCCAAAAGAGCTATCAAGGATTCAGGAAGCAAACGCAGAAACATTTCAGAGAAGTTTCACACTTAATTTATTAGTATTTTATTTAAAACTTTTTATTTTTAATAATAAATTTTCTCTTTTGATGATTGATTTGTAGCTCAGAACAGATTAACTCTCCTTTGGCAGTGGCTGGGTTAACCTGAGTACTCTGATGGCAAGCAGGTTGTGCCTGGCTGGTTGAGGGCAGGTTTTGATCCTTCCACCATACATGTTAAATGGCATCAACCTCTTTTACTTCAAACTCTTGTTTGTCCAAAATTTGAAGAGGGAGACGATCGCCTGCTGGAATTTATCTCCTGACACTACATAGAGCAGCAAATTTCCGAAAGTATTTAAAGCTGCTAAAGATTTAGTTATAATAAACATAAAAAGAATTGTTTTCTTCAAGTGGCAGCTAACTGGTTGTACTTGGAGCTCCAGACGAATCCCTTGAAAGACATGGAAGGGGAGGAAGCACACGTAGAAGACCACCAAGAGGAGAACAGTGAGTCTGCGAGCCTTCTGTTTGTAGCAAGCCTGTGTGTGGGGCCCGGTGGCCAAGATGCAAATGATGAGCACGTAGCACAGAGTCACCGTCAGCAAGGGCAAGAAGAAGGCAAACACAGTCAGTGCCCAGTTGTACCAGTGACTGGTGTCAAAGTCCTCAGCAGCAACCAGGTCTGGGCAGATGGTCTTGTTCTGCCTGTGACTTGGGGCAATCAGGATGGCCACGGGGCTGAGGGCCACAAGGGAAATCATCCAAACGACTGCGCAAGTCACCACTGCCCATCTCCGCTTCCAAAGAAAAAGGCATTTCATGGGGTGCACAACTACCAAAAAGCGGAATATGCTGAAGCAGCTAAGGAAGATTATACCACTGTACATGTTGAAGTAGAAACAAAACTGAATAAACTTGCACATGAAGTCTCCAAAAATCCAGTTATTTCCATTAACGTAGTAGTGTATAAAGAAAGGAAGCGTGACTACATACAATAGGTCAGTGATAGCCAGGTTTAACATAATGATGGTGCTGCTTTTCCAGGGCCTCATCTTAACACAGTAAACAAAAATTGTCACAATGTTCCCTGGGAAGCACACCAGGAAGATTAGGCTGTAAGGGACCAAGAGATAGAGTTTCACCTGTAAGAAATCTTCATCCTTGCAGCTTGTCAATCGGTCTGCGGGGCTGGGCTGAGCAGTAAAATTGCTGGTGCATTCAGATGCCATGTTTGCAGAAATCTCCTTAAGGCTTTACAAAAATCAGATGTTTAGTTTTAATTGGTTTGTCGGAACAAACACTTTCAGCTAAACCTTTTGTCGCTGGAGAAAATGTTTCACGTTTGAGAAGGCATAGTAGTGAGAGGAAATGAGGATTTGCTAACGTACCCAGTCTGACCTAGATAAATCCACTGAAATATATAATTTCACCCTCTCCTCTCATTTACATTTAATTTTGATAGTCATTAATTTTACTCTTTCTTTGTTTAGCCTCCTTCATTGAAGAAGACAATTACTGCTTATCTGCAAATCTTCAGGTGTAGGAAGCACACATTTAGAGAGCTAGAGGGAGTTTGGGCTTAGATTTTGCAAACCTTTGAACTAGTCTAAACATTTCAGAAAGTAAAACCATATCCATATATTATCTTCATTAATCTGAGCTAATCAGTGTTTCGTGCTCATGAAACAGAGATGCTGTTCTGCCATCGTGAAAGCCAAAAGATGTTAGGTTTAGTTACAGATCTCAGGACCTGATGCTCCAATAACCTGACAGATTGTTCCCTGAATATGATTTTATTCTCTTGGAGTCATCAGAGTATAAAATTAGTATAAATGTTTTCGTTTCAGTTTTTGGAGGGTTGTTTTTTGGCAGGGGTGTTATTTTGTTTTGTTTTAGTTTTTCAAACCAAGCTCCATGGTGGCATAAAACTGATTTAAATTATTAAAGACTGTTTCGCAAAGGGCAGAGGGAAAATGGAAAGCACAGAGGGAAGGCAGTGATCTCGCTTCCCATTCTGTGCCAATTTAAGCCAGGCAGACTTTTCTCTGAAATGATTTCTGGTCTGCCATAGCCAGTTTGGATCTCCCCACAGTGAGTTCAAGACATACCATTTGTTGGTAGAGTTTTAACCCGAAAAAATGGTAACCAAGGATGGAAATAATCTAACTTCAGGTATCAGAAACTTAGATGCTTTAATTGGAGTCAGTCCTTCTAAACCCCCCCTTTATTACCAAAGGAGAGGAGTAAGTTCCTCCAGGACATAATATATCTACCCACAACTGAGGTTTCTAAGATAAATTATTTACTCTTTTGGCATACCTATTTCTTTCCATTGATACAAAAGGCAGCCCAAGGTGACTAGTTCAGACCTGTATATCTCAATGAGACTGTGTGCCTTCAGCATCTCAGGTGAGCACCACTCTTCCAGATTCTAATGAATTCCATGTGAGAAAATATTTTAAAGAAACTTCATAAAGTGCAAGACAGGGTACTATCAAGCCTAGATGCTCTCTCTTGTCCCAGAAACATCATCTTTAAACTAAACCAGTGCTACATTAAACATCCAGGGTGAAATCAACACATTAAGAAAAACCCAAAAAACCAACCAACCAACAACAACAAACCTGGAAAAAAGACAGAATTGTACCTTATTCAGTCTTGGAAATTCTCTTGTGTATAGTTTTTGATGTGTTTCAGTTGTTTAACACATTACCTGTATGACTCTTCATTATCCCAATAACCAGTGGAACATGACCAATTTGCTGACAAAGCCAATCATTAAAGCTGGGACACAAGGGGCATTATTTGATCATACCCAGTCAGAAAGATGAGTATCTCTTTGTTACTCAGGAGCACTTCAAAGAGAAATTAGAACAGTCTCCCCACAATTAAGTTAAAATGCTAATGCTTTTTAACATGAATATTAGATCTGGTAGAGAAGCTTTGCTATCAAAGATGTACTAGGTAAAGACCATGAAGCTTGTTTTAAACCAATCCAGACTTACAGTCACAAAAGCCAGGGGTGTGCATGTTTTCTCTCTTTTCTGCTGCTCAGTGATACCACTGTCACCCACATTTATGCCTCTCCAATGTATTTCATATCATGTTAGACAAATTTACTAGAATATTTGATTTATCCCATTTGGCTTTCTTGCACTGCTGATCGGTTCTTCACCACAATCTTGAACCCTCCAAATTGAAAATGGAGAAATACTGCTTACCTGAAAACCTGCAATTCTGCTTCTCCTTCTGATATTGATTTGAGCAAAGAGCTCAAATGATATGTATTTATGTCTTCCTTGCAGTGAAGCAGGTTTTAGTATGGCTTTGCAGCCATATACACTCACTCCCTGCTGTCTGACTGAGGCTCCATGTGGCTGTGAATTAGGAAACTGGTGGAAAACCTCAGTTACTGGGTCAGGTGTCAGCTCTTAGAACTGGGTGGCTGGAGGAGTCCTCTTTTGCCCTCTGTCATTCACTCTGTCTTGCCTTCAGTGGGCAGATCAGGCTTTGCTGGCAGCAGCTCTGTGTGCTGAGGCAGACCTGTAGTATTCAAATAGCAGCAAATCACATTTAAATTAGCATGTATGTGTGAGCGCATGTGCTTATAAAGGACGAAATTAAATTTATTCTCCATTTCCTCTGAAGTGAAAACTGATCGCCAAAGTGAATAAGGCATGTTGTCATTTCAAGGTCAGGTGAAAAGTGTTATGACACACTGTCTTCATTAAAATCAAATTTCTAACCGAGTACAAATTTCACCTCATGAAAGAAATGAATGTTTCTTTTGGCATGATGTGCTGTTCAGAAACTGTGGCAATCTTTCTGCTTATTTTTGGGGAGTAAAATATCTACAATGTGTTGGCTGGTTATTACTGGAGTAGCTGAAGTTGCAAACTTGTTTTATTTTGAGCTTTTGATTTTGGGCTTCCTAATTCACAAGATCTGCAATTTTCTGTGCTTTTTGAGCCAAAAGATCGTTCTTGAATGAAAATCTCATTATTATCCTTAGCTCGAGGAACAAGATCAAAAGAGATTATTATTATTTAAAAACAGTCATTGCATCTTGAATTTTGAAACTGTAGTCTTCAGCCCCTGAGCTTGAAACCTGGTCCATGCACAGAGGCTCCAGCTGCCCAGTGTGGCCAGCAGCCTCTCTGCCTTGGTACATTTCACAGGTCTTTACTCACTGGTGAGTTTATGATCCAGTACAAAACGAGCAAGCTTTCATGCCTGAACATTATGTATGTATGTGTGTGTTGTCTCTGAAACTGCACATTTAAGAGTATTTTTCAGAAGACTGTCTTGACTCTCCTTGAGTGCCTGTACTGGGCATGATTTGGGAGCTGGCTATCTGTTCTGCTAATCATACTGCAGGGAAAGAGTGGTAACGGGGAAATCAAGACTGGGGCAGCAGTAATGTCTGACAACTAGATCGTTATCTATCTGTTACCATTAGGGAAAGGGCACCCTCTCTGCTCTCATCTAACCAAGCTTTTCTCTAGGTCAGTGCCCAGAGCACTTTAAAAAAATGTCCAAAGTTTCTCAACAATTGTAAAATACACTGTCATATACCAGCTCAGGGATCAGCAACTGTTTAAATAGCTATTACCCTGTTCCTACACACTGCATGTGTCATTAGAAACCATTTGTATGAGGCTGTAGCATTACAAGCACAGAGGGAGCTAATTATAGTTAGGGATCATTTAATGCATTCACTACTTAATCCATTATACCCCTGAGCAATGGGGAACCTTTGCAGCAGTGGCTGGTTTTTATCCTTCCTTGGCAGTGGCAGTGCCTGAGGTAAAGCAGAAATGGGCTTTTTCTGGTGCTGTGACCCAGACCTGACAGAGATTTGGTGTACTAGGGTCTTAAGCAGGCACTCTGAATGTCTAACTCTGGACAGGAGAAGAGAAGAAAATAAAGCACACATTTTCAGACCAGTCTTGAGAGATGGTGACTAATAGAAGGTCACTCATGCAGAGCTGCTCTGCACGGAGATGGAGACATGCTCCTTAGCTTACCCAAATCTTGTCTCATCATCAGCTGGAGAGACCTTGTGGCTACTGTACCCCTGCATCTTTCACCATGGTTACAGCAGCTCCTCATTGCACAGAGACCCTTGGAAACACTGGCTGCAATCGCAGCCTTGTGGCTGGCCCCGGGGCTGGTGTCAGGCGCCAGGGAAACTGAGAACAAACTAACAAGGACCACATGTGAATATCTGGTTTAAACGGCTTATCTGGCCTTGTGTGGGATCTCTATGGATAAGGGATGATTCTGCAGTGTGACTTTCAACTCCTCAGTCTGTGGACCTTTTCTCCTTGCCAGCCATTTCTCCACCTTGTGTTCATGGACCTCTTAAGTCTGCCCATTGGTGATCACCATTGTGATCCTTCACAAAAGCAAGGAGCTTTTCGTACTTTAAGGCTGTCCTCACCCTTCTCCGCTCTACAAGCATTGGAAGGAAATCAAAATACTCTGTAGTTCCACAGCCAGCTTAAGTGATTCTAATTGCACGCTGCAGTCAAAAGAGCTGGCAGCACCACCTTCCTCCTGACATCATAAACCACACATTTTCAGTGACCCCAGGGCTTGTGCAATCATGGGATATGTTGAATAAGTGAGCTTACCGAAGCCAAGCCAGTGTTCTTAATCTTGTGTTGGCTTTCTGGCCCTGTTGTGACAGGCAATGGCTCCTTCTGTGGGTGCATGGGCTCCAGGGCTTATGGTGAGCAGTGGTAGGGACTGGCCAGGGCAAGAGGACAACAGCAGAGGTAGATTGGCTGGGGCTGGCACTAAAGCTGCATGTGGGCTCCTGCTGTGGAGTTGTGTTTCACTCACTGTTACCAGCAACCAGCCACCAGCTGAAGCTGGTCTCCAGCAATACTTCCCAAAGACACAGCACTCACCTCATGTTTCAACAGCCTTCCAGGCAGGCTGGATTAATTGGTCAGAGGGGCTGACATTTTCCCTGACATAATAAAATTCTATAGAGTTCATGTGAATGTATTAATGTTGCTCTTAGTTGTTGTATAGAAAGGAAACTGGAATGAGTTGGTGGCAGGATTATTAATTAAATATTTCCTCTTGAAACTTTATACTCTAGGCAAAGTCAGTTATCACAGAGTGAATGACACAAATAGGATCATCTTTTCATAGTGTATTTTTCCTTCTGCGATAGCAGGGTGAATAGGATGCACAGGATGACTGATGGGTTTGCCCACCTGGGCCACCCAATCTCCTTTGAAAACTTCCAGTCTGAAATACAGAAGTGGAGAACAAAGCCCGGTATTTTTATTTTGCTTTGTGGCTGGTTCCAGACAATGTCTCTCTCCTCCGGATGGGCTGGCTATTGACTTTTATGGGCACTGGGGTGGAAGAGGTCACAGCAGGGCTTTTTGTTGTGTCTCAGCATCACCGCTGAACTTAACTGTAATTAGGCTTCACAGGCATGAGGATCCACAAACCAGCACGGGGACCATCCTCATTTCACAAAACCTGATCTAAAATCCACAGGCATGAGTAAAAGACTCCTTTCAGAGTCAGATCTTCAGACATGGCAGCACCCAGTGTGGTGCAGTAGAAGTGGTTCTGATTAATAATTATGCAGGAAAACAAGCAGTTTGTTGGGCAAGGGTTAGGCTCCAGAGTCTTAAGAGCTTTTGTTATACGTTTTACTTTTGGTTCAGCAAACACTTAATCTTTGCATGGGTTATTTCCCTTAGCAGACATGCATTTGTTTGGCTGATCTTACTCTGTGTGTGATTGAATACCTAATTACCATTGTTATCAGACCACCACTGGGAGATGCTTGGTTCTGTAGAGAATGATATCTTGTGTCTTCATCACATGGGGAAATCAACTCCAGTTCTCCCTTCGTATTTCTTCCCTAGACAGAATGGTAAGGGCAGCATTTTTAATCCCTAGAGGCACTGTAACTCTAAATTAATCACAGTTAAATGCTGTCATCTAATTATGTAGGAAATAGAGACTGTTAATGAAGACTTTTGGAAAGAGATATTTTACCTTAGGAAAATTGCATATATAATCTGGAATATAAGCAGTGCTGCTGCCATATCAGCTGAGCACAAGTAGTTCAATAGAGCTCCAAAATTAGCCCATATGGATCTGAGGCACTATTTTATGCCTAATATTAGTCCTTGAAGTGAATTGGTGCTCATCGACTACAGGGCATGGCAGATAAAATCTGCAGCCCTTAGATGATGGCTGAATTTCAGAAGGTATGTTGCCCTGTGGGAGATAGGGAGAGGAAAGACAATGGGACAATTTACCTGCTCAAAGCCAGTATGTGTTCAGGCACTCTGGTGCAGCACTGGCAAGATCGTAAACCAGTGAATAAAAGGCCCCACAGGAACACCCAGCTATGAAGTGGTCCTAAACACAGCAGCTGCACCAGTTAAAGTTTCCCAGCAGACACTAAAAACCAAACCAAACTCATTGGAGATGTGACAACAGCCATAATTGTTTCAGGTCGTTTCCTGAAAATGACCCAGTTCAGTGGCACTGAAAACAGAGAGGACCAATTTGCTGCCTTGTTATTTTGTTGGGTTTTTTCAGTTTCAAGATGAAGCAGCCTCCCTGGCTTTCAGGAATGTGTCAGTAGAGGATTCAGCAAACGATGCTGCTGATGTGGCTTCCAGTGCACAAGGCAAGTTTTCAGTCACTGAAGATATATTCTCTTGTGGTGCTGTTGCTCTTGTAATTTGTTTGCAGGATGGTGTGGCACATGGAGGAAAGTCTGCCCTTTGCCTTTGGTCACTCTAATAAGGTTTTGTCTTCAGAAAGTGACTTTGTGATATCACAGGATCACAGAATATCCCAAGTTGGAAGGGACCCACAGGATCATCCAAGTCCAACTCCTGGCCCTGCACAGACACCCCAACAATCCCACCCTGTCCCTGAGAGCATTGACCAAATGCTCCTGGAGCTCTGGCAGCCTCGGGGCCGTGCCCATTCCCTGGGGAGCCTGGGCAATGCCTAGCATCCTCTGGGGGAAGAACCTTTCCCTGATCTCCAACCTAACCCTCCCCTGGCACAGCTCCAGCCGTTCCCTGGGTCCTGTCCCTGGTCACCAGAGAGAATAGACAGACATGCTACAACCTCAATTTCCCATTTTTCTCATTTTTTCCCTCCCAAAGCAGTGCACACTGCAAACCCACCAGGCTTGGTCTTGGTAAGTGTGTTGTAGCACCAGAGCTCTCAACACGTGAATTTAACGTACACAGCCAAAGATGAGCCTTTCTATTAGCCAGACACTGTTCCCTCACAAGCCCGCCTGGCTCTTGGCCGAAGCACCCTGGGTGGTCCTGCTACCAGCACCACCCGTATCTGCTCCTACCTGCACCCCTAACCCCTTCAGTTCCCACCTCCTGAAATTCCACTTGTGCTTTGGAAATGAGTCTTTTCCAGTGGGGCTGGTGCCAAGAGGAGCACAAGCAGGACAGGGAAGGCAGCTCAGCCATTTAGGACACACTTCATATTTCAAAAGTTTAATTTCTCTCCCAAGATTATCTAATTCTTTTCTTCATACAGTCACTGAAATTATGAACTGGTGAATTAGGTGTTTGCATTGGTTGTTTGCAGTTTTTTAGCACTTGTTTCTGATAAGGTAAGGTAATTATCAGGTAGAATTTTAGTATTATAAAGCAATAAGCAGAAGTAATTTTCACTCAAATAGAAATGAATGTTCCTTGACAAAACAGACAGAAGCAGAAATCCACAAGGAAATGCCCTGCGCATCACCACTTGACCGGAGAGTCAAAGGTCTTGTATTTTTTGGAGCAAATTCCCTTTTTATCAGGCAGAGAGCTGTACAACAGGGAAGGTGTTCAGGCTCCTCATCCCAAGCACTTCCTATTCTACCCCTCATGATAGGAAAGCTCCTCTGTCAGCATGAAGGCAGCTCCCTCTGCTTCTCCCTTGCAAAGGCAGCTCTGCCAGCCTCACCCTGAAAGGCATGCCATTTCCCTGCATTTGAAAGAGTCTTATGCTCTTTAAATGATGCTTGTTATTATCCCCAGGCTATTAAATGGCTCTCCAGCAATTCAGATTGGGTGGAGGTGCAGATTGCTAAAATAGCCTTCGAAGAGATAATTCATGCAAACTGAACCAGTGGAATTCATACTTTTGTCTTCTTTTTTTTTTTTTTTTTTAACCTAATCTTTTTTCTCTGGCTCTTTTGTGCTCATCTAAATCAAATATATGAAAGGGAGGTGCTATTCTCTGCAGAGACTCTGCTTTGCCTTTCTATGCCACCTTTCACCAAGTGCTTCAGGGTCACTGAAGGGCTTTGGTTAGATCTTCTCTGAGCTTTGCAGGACTTGAATTAACAAAGCATTGGGCTTATTCACCACACCTGGGTCAGCTGGGAGGCTCTGCTATAAGCTGATGTATCATATTTGTCTCCATCAGGGCATGAGTTTCAGCTAAAACACCAGCACTTTGTTAAATGTGAGTCATTCTAGTGTATTTATCAAGATTTTCAATAATAGAGAAATGGTAGAAATCACATCACCATAGGACAGAAGATGACACAAGAAAAGTTAGAAAAAGCTCTCTGTACTTGACCTTGGCTTTTTATTTTTAGAAGGGAGCCGCTTAGTAGTTGCTGATAAAATGAAATTATACAATGTGTTAAAGGGTATAAAAAATGCAATGCTCTGCATGTTCAGGCTGTTTGGGGTAAGGCATTTTACCCACTAGTCTGAATTTTGCCAACATACAACTCTCCTGCTTCATATTGCCACGAATGATGGCCGTCTGGAAGCTGAGGAGGGGATCTCTAACCAGACTTTTATCAGGTTTTGCACATCATATTCTAAGGAGGTCTAAACTGGTGCATTGCCACTGACTTTGGAGCCAGCTTAATCCACCCCAGCAGAGTGTCTAATCCATTGGCTTTCATGGCACAGTCACTGCAAAGACCTGACACACACATCTCCCCTCTCTGAGGGACTATCTTGGTGCATGCAGTGAGATGCTGAAACCCTCTGTCGTGATTCAAAGGGGTTTTTCCCATGGCATTTCAAGAGATGGGGTAGAAGGAAACTCCTCAAGATACGCAGTCCATCTGCTGCCCCAGACAGGGTCATATCCTTGGCAGTCCCAGCAGGTGCTTTTCCAATGTCTTTTAAATTTATCTCTCTTCCAAACTACTACTCTGCTTCTCTGTGCCCAAAGGATGAGTTGTCTCATGCCTGACATCTCCCTGATCTATTCCTAGCTGGGGGCACTCTGCTTTCTGAATACAGGTCATGTGTGTGATCACCATCACTTTTCCTTCAGTGGCCCTTCTCCTAGATTGAACAACTCTCAATCTCATAAACTTTTCTTTTGTTTTGTTTTGTTTTTCTGAACCTCTGTTCTGCTCCATGTGCAGCAGGTCCCCCTCCTCCTCCAAGTGCAGTATTGGACCAGACATGCCACCCCAGGAGATGCGTTACAAAAGCAGTAGGGTTAATCATCCTACCTGGAAGCCTGTGCTCTTATTTCTACATCCCATTCTGCTGTTTGCCCTTTTCACAACAGCAGAACACACTGACTGATGTTCAGCTTGTGACCTGAGCAGCCATTCGATTCTTCACTGCAGTGCTGCTGCCTAAGCAGATAGTTCAATTTGTAGAGTTTTGATTAATCTCCTACAAACATAAATTCTGCATTTGTCCCCATTATATTGCATTCTGGTTTTTTCAGATCATTTCTCCAATTTCTGTAAATTGCTTTGAATCTAATGCTGTCTACCAGAAAGCCTGCAGTCCCCTCACTTGTCATCTGCATGCTTAAAGGGTATACTTTCTACTCCATTGCCCAAATTGCTAGTGAATATAATAAGGGTGAGCTCACTGCATAATCTGGACTTGGATGGAAAATTTTGTCATGCTAAACATCCTAGAGCTGAGTCCTGTACTTCTGTCCTAGAAACTCACATCAGTATTATCTGTGCCTGAAGTAGCAGCTTAGCCACAGCTCCCAGGAGTGCTGGCTTTTGTGCAAAATCTGAGAAAAGAAGCAAACTTTGCTTCTCAAAAATACCAAGTTTTGTGTCTGCTCTGTCCTCTTACAGAGCATTTCAGATGGAAACCTGCTCCATCCCAAGAAAGGAGCTGGATTCTGCTGCACCATCCTGATGGATGATGCAGCAGGCCTGTCCATCCCACCCTCATCAGCTCCCCTGCTCGCTGTCTGGGGCTGCTTGGTTCGCTGGGGGGCTTGCCTGCATGCTGCCTACTTTGTTTCTAACTTCTTTAATAGATTAAAGACATCCACATGAAACCTTTTGATTCTGTTGATTCAACAGTTTGCAGGAAAGAAGCATTCTGTCAGAAATTATTTGATTAGCTGAAGTCAACATGTCTGATTTCTTCCCAAGTAAACTAGATACTAGAGACAGTCAATCCTAATTCAGGGATCAAACGATTGTCTCATCTTGGGCAGGGCAACTTTCCTAATACACTCCTTTAGTACACATACAGAGATAATATTCAGCAGTAACATGGCAGCAGCTGGATTGAACTGAAGTCTCCAGGACAGCCAGGAGAAATTGCTAATCACTTTGATAAGTAGCAGCAAAGTATTGTGGTGCCTCTGTAGGCCTAGGTGGAGGACAATCTTAGAATCATTTAGGTTGGAAAAGACCTTTAAGGTCATAAAGTCCAGCAGTTTACCAGGCATTGCCAAGTCCATCACTAAACCACGTCCCTAAGTGGCACATACACACGTCTTTTAAATACCTCCAGGGATGGTGATTCCACCAATTCCCTGGGCAGCCTGTTACAGACTTGATAACACTTTTGGAAAAGCAATTATTCCTAATATCCAGTCTAAGTCTCCCCTGGCACAACTTGAGGCCGTTTCCTCTCTTCCTATCACTTGTTACCTGGGAGAAGAGGCCGACTCCCACTATACTACACCCTCCTTTCAGGGAATTGTAGAGAGCAATAAGGTCTCCCCTGAGCCTCCTTTCCTCCAAAAACAACCCCAGCTCCCTCGTTGGCAACAAGACCTAGGCTGATACCCCCCCCCCCCCCACACACACATTCTCCTCAAGGTGCAATCCATGTCTGTGGAGAAACGCTATGGGATTTGATGTATTTCGCTGAACCCAAGGGGAAATTTTGATGGGTGTCTTTACACACACAGATGTAGGTGTATACATCTCCCTTTGCCTGTGTGTATGTGTGTGAATTGATTATGATATGAATGTTGTGAATATTCTGAATCTATAACAAGTCACTGTTATAACTGTAGAAAACCCTGTGGAATCACTTTATAAATGCTACTTAATGTAGCATTTCACCCTCGAGTATCTTTAGCTCATCTGCTTGGGAGCAGTAGTGAGGAAACTTTTGTTGATGAGATGCTGCAATTCATGGACCCCAGGAAGACAGGAACAGAGGACTTACTCTAAAGCTGATGCCAGGTGTCTGGTTTAAGCTTTGTAAGCCAGTTGAAGAGCCTTCAATATCTCCAAAATCCTCACAAACAAATGAAAAAGAAGGTCCCAGAACAAAGGTCATCTCTCTCTCTTTCGATATCTTCAATTCACACAAGAAAAGGAAATTTTGTACAAAATTTAACATCAGATGCCACCCTGAGGCAATTACTTGGTGAAAGAGCACAGCTGCTGAGATCCATCTGTTCTTTACCAAATCCAGCTTCTGGGCTCCCTGGAAGAGAGACTTTCTACTTTTCACCTCCTGTCACAGACTTCTATATGACAATAACTCTTTCTTCAATAAAATATTACTTTATTTTTCAGAGTGATGAAGACAGGAGATTTTTGCATGAGACGTGCATCCTATGAAGTACTTCTTGCAGTTATTATGCCAAGGACAGGTGGTAGAGGTATTGATAACCACAGTGTAGAGAAACATGAAACAGTGTAGAAGACAACAAATGCAGCCCTGCTTCAGATTCCAGATACCTCTCCTTAGCCCGTGCCAGCATCCCTCAGACCCATCATTCACACTTTACAGTACAATTCAGGTAGAGAATATATAATTTTACCTCATTTGGCATGGCTGTATTACAGGATTACTACTTCTTCCTTTGTTCCCAATACTGTGCTCTGAAAACCTCTGCCATGGATTCACGTGCTTTATTGCAGTGAAAACACATCTGGCTGCCTGAAGGGCTCATCTCTTTGGCTCATTAGGGCCACAAATGTAATCCTTCTCTGGGCACATCTCCTGTTTAGCCCTTTGATGTGACAAGTGTTGAGCCTGCTGCCTGTAGAGACGCCTAGTTTCAGCAACTCACTTGGCTGGAGAGAGAGTTGTTGCCACCCACAAGACTGGGGCCAGCAGATGGGACCTATCCAGAACAGAAGGGCAACAGCAGAGGTTTTCCTTTCAAAAACCCACATCTATTTAGGGGAGAGATGAGATGAATGCAGTGCTCATGACAGCAAACACTGGCATGCTGGTCTTCCGAAGTACAGTTAATTCAGCCTTTAATTATCCCAGCTGTGGGAGGAGTCCCAGCTGCAGGAATGCCTCTGAGAGCTCTGCTGCTTTGATGGGCCTTCTTTGGTTCTTACTTCTGTCAGCATAAACAACTTATGTTTCAGAAGATTGAAGCAAATCTTTGCTTAGCATTCAAAAAAGTCATTTAGCTCACAGAGGTGATGCTTTGGGGTCTTAGGACATCTTTGTTGATCTGGGACTAAATAAATAAACTCAGAAAATACTCTGAAGCACTGGACTTGTTGAATCAGTGTGAAAACTTGCTTTGGAATAGTCAGAATATGTGGTGAGGAAACCTTTTCACGGTGCCCTTATCTGCAATGCAGGGAGCTCCCTGAGACAACCAATCTCACCTGGAAAGAAACTGCTCTTTCAGGGAGAGCAAGAGGAGGAAGATATGTTGATGCCTGCAGCCATACTTCCCCTCCTACAGCAAGATTCAGAGAAACCTGTCTGCATTTCAGCAGTGGAGAAATGTGTGAGGAGAAAACACAAGCCATCATTTCCTGCAATGGTGGAATGGTCAATAATAAAAGAGAGAGATAAATACAGCATTTGATGTTTCTGACTAGGCCATCGGGAGAGGGTGAATTCACTTCCAAAGTGGATAAACTCCAATTCCCTGTATTTATCCTTTCCTATCTATCCCTGTTTTTATCCTATCTTTCTATCTTAAATTCTTAATTAGCCACCATCACTGTTTGTAAGACAACATCTGCAGGGGTAATGCCAGCTGCATTTCTGAAAATCAGAAATCTATATTTTCTGTAAATCTGACTTACGGTTTACTTGTTTATAACAACATAGCCACTCCAGCTGTATTTGATTTAAAAATACAAAGCAGAGATTATGTTTCTTTAGAGAAATTTGGAACAATGCTCCCACCTTGCTCTTGCAGATGGTATAAACATATTCTTCCTTTTCCCACTCTTTGCTGCTTCTCAAGCACAGATTTGCTTTTCCAAATCAGACACCGCTTTTCCGCATACTCTACGCTTTTCCAAAGCGATCCTTTTACTGGAAGAGTTTTGTCTACCCTCTAGTGGGAATTTGAATTATAGCACCTGCAGATTCCAGCTGCGGAAGTACGGAAGGCTGAAGTCCCTTGGGCACAGCCTGGAATTACAGCGCGTCCAATCTTCATGGGTGTTTCCAGCAAAGACGATGCCCCATTCCTGTCCTTCCCTTCCCTCAGTGACATTCAGGTTTGGATTTTGGCTAAAAGGGTGGGGATTATGTTTGCTGGGATTTTGTTATGGTAGAGGGACAGATTTAGTTTTTCACTGGCGTTTGCTGACAAGTATCTAGCTAAGCAAGTATAGCTGTATTAATTATGCTGAGTCAAAGTAAGGATGGAAATTTAGAAGATGTATGATAAATCTACGTCTTAATTCCATTTGCTCTTCTCCCAGGAGAAGAGAAGTTCCAAAGGCAGAACATGGGCTGCTGGATGTATATTAGTGTCTCCAGGGAGGGGCCTGGCCCAGCTCTGAGGAATGATAGCCAGATCCATGTGCTCTCCCGGAGCTGGCACACATACATGGTGAGTCGTGGTATCCTTCCCCTGGGTGAAGGCAGCTGGCTAATTATGTAACCTATTTCTGACCTTTGTGCCCCACAAAGAACAACCTCCCGACCTGTGCACACATTTCAGCCTGGAAGGTTTCCCTGTGTACTGCTAATATTTTGTGTTAACCTGCAAATTAGAAAATACTTGATAGAAACCTGTAAATGGGATGAATACAGCTGTTAATTACTGGCTCTTGGGTAAGATCACACACAGTGGTAGCAAAATAACTTTGGTGAGCTGGTCCCCCGAAACCTTCTCTGAAAGAAAACAGGAGTGGTCCTTCCACAGATACAGAGTCTGATGGGGACGAAGTAGGGCCTGAGTAGTGTAGACACTGCTCTAACTCAAATTTTATTACTGAAGTGCCACCACTGAGCAATCAAGACTCCCTTGAAAATCTTTCCTTAAGCCTAAAATGCACTTTGTAAAAGCTCTGGGCTGAGAACTGATCTCTTCCCCGCTTGGCTGCTAATTTGCTTTGTGACTGGAGGCAAGTCACTTAACTCCCCTGTGCTTCAGTTTCATCACCTGTAAAATAGGGATGATATATAAATATCTCAGAGCAGCTTACTAGCAGAAAGGTAATGTGAGGAAACTCCTCTAGGCAGGTGCTGCTGCCTTGTCTGTTAAGATAACTTTCTGTTGATAAAAAATATCATGAATTGAAGGCAAAAGAGAATTTCCAAAAAGACCTATTGCTTGAAATTGTTGCACAGTGCATTTGTGTGCCACTGTCTGCTAGGTCTTCTTCATTTCTGAGGCCATAAGAGATTGGGCCAGCCTGGCTCACTCAGTGGAAAATTGCCCCTCTGGGATCATTTGGTGCTGGAAATAAATCCACTCATAATGCTTTCCTGCTTTGTGCCAAGTCCCCTCCTTTTTTTGGTTCAGCTGTACAGATCTGTAACCAGAGCAGAGCTGGAGTTTTTACCTTGGATACCCTTTGAGGCACCTACAGAGAAGGTGTTGTCTAGCCTGGTCAGCTGCAGGTCCAGGGCATCGCTTTGCACAGTGGCTGCATCATGAAAGTCCTTGAAAACTAGAGGAGAGATGTGCAAATATCACAGGGTGTTCTCGTGGTAATATCAAAACACTTTGTCACAGATCTGCCAGCAAAAAACAGTGCAAGAATTGGTGCGATAGTGCACCAATTCTGCCAAATGCACAGAAGTTGTCGTGAAAAGGCCCTATGATGCAGCCAATTATCTTGTGCCATTCAGGGGCAAATGGGAATCACAAAGATTTTAGCAGAACTGTTAGAAGGGAAAAAATCTATTTCCTAATCACTTTCCCAGAAAGCTGATGGGTCTTAAGCAACTGAATGGGTCTTAAGCGGGATGCAGTGAAGGGAAAGGGAAAGGAGTAACCTGCTATCAGCTTTGCTGGCTTGGGTAGCAGGGATCACGCTGGAAACAGAACTGTATTTTAAAAAAAAACACATGAAGGAAGATTACTCCAGGAGCTATACTTTCTAGCTTGCTTTATTAGTATTCAGTAAGTCATTGTCTGTCTGCATGCAAAGTTGCATTTCTTTCTGCTTCACCGTATCTTCTTGCACTATTTTACAAAATAGAAGGAAATTCACAAAGTAATTTGAAAATCATGCTTTTCCTTTTTTAAAAAAACAAACACAGAAGCTCAGAACTTTTGTTTTTCTTTTAAGAGTGGAGAGCATCACTGGTACTGTAGTTTCCAGGCATCCATCTCTCTTTTGGTTCAGAAATCAGTGATATCAACCATTTTGGGTAGTAAAGAAACTAAGGAGTAATCTTAGAAGATAACCCACCTTATAATTCAAATACCTTTTGAAGTTCCAGCAAGGATGAATCAAACATGCTGTTTATTATACTTTCCTGCAGCAGCTCTGAAAAATGGTTTCCTCTGTGTATTTTAAAAAATCAGCATTTCAGCTTTAAATTTTATTTTGGAAAGATATGCAGCTTGGTTTACCAACTTTAAATGTCTTCTTCTGCTTTTCTCCAAAGTACAGCTCTGACTGAAAGCAGGAATGCAATTTTTTCTCCTGCTTTAGGAGGCACCCAACTCACTCTGCCATCTACCATGGCACCCTGTAGGCTAGGGCATCAAGTCAGAAAAACACCTTAGTCAGAAGCTCTATTCCAGATGCTATTTAAAAAACAGGCCTTGAAATACATTTTCTTTAGCATAAATGGGTTTTCCGTGTCCTTGACTCAATTGTGTGACATTTACATTGAAGTGGCATCAGCTGGCACTGTTGAATGACTACTGTCACAAAACATAAGGGAGCTCACAAAGTATTTTCCTTTGCATCTCTTCTCCTTTTCTGGTGGCAGGGAAAAGCAGACTGAGTTCAGAACTGGTAGGACTTCAACAGTGATGCCCTCATTTGTTGTTTGCTGCTTTAAAGTTTAGGTTCACTCAACCTGCATTTTCAGAGCAGAAAATATTGGCAGATGGAAGCAGTCATTCAAAGTTCATTTTGCTCACTTAGCCTTATCAGCAAAATGGCAGCATCTGTGTGAGGTCTAAATGACTCAGTGGTGAGCCTGGCATTGCTCTGCACTTCATGTGGCTCTGTGCACTGTTACACTGCACAGCTGCTGCAGCAGCACCCCAGCTGCATATATATAGATATACCATTACATTGGGACAAAATTCAAGCCTTCTGTCATGGCAATATCCAACACAGACATTGTCAGAGTAGACCATTCCCAAGCTATTTTAGCCTTTCCCTCCACTAGCTCTTCACCAAGCTATTCATTTTGATGCTACATGCAGTCTGCTACACAACTGTCTCCTTAGGTGCTCTGCAGAGCAGCCAGATTAGGACAGATTTTGTGAATTCTCTTTTATGCAGAACATTACTGTCAGTATTTTTGCTCTCTGGGAGGTTTGAATATAAGGAAGGCATTTTTGCTTTCATTTCTTTTGGGAACATGTGAACTGGGGAGAAAAGGAAAAAAAAATTGTTGATTGCCTGCCTGGACAAAGAAAGATAGAAAATAGCTCTGCTACAATCTGCGACAGTACATGAGGAATATTCACTGTGAGGAATAAGGCTTGACTTGTCTACAAAAACAGTTGGCAGCTCCAAAGTGTCACCTTTAATGTCATCAGAGTTGACATTCCCTTGAGAGGTTTACCTTGCAGAGCTATTCTCTTGGTCCCTCTGCAGTCCCAGACAGAGAGCAGCCTGCTG
This sequence comes from Corvus kubaryi, assembly GCF_017639235.1. Lineage (NCBI taxonomy): Eukaryota > Metazoa > Chordata > Aves > Passeriformes > Corvidae > Corvus > Corvus kubaryi. The sequence continues at coordinate 35,932,203 of NW_024580667.1, read as the reverse complement.
GTGGGTACTTGAGCTGACATGGCTGTCCTTGCAGACAAACCTAGCAAAGACTTTTGATAGAAGCCTGCTTACTGGAGCATAGCTATGGTGTGAATTAGCCTGCAATAGTGTAGTAATTTATGTAGCTATGTTGTCACACTGTGTATAGAGCTTGAAAAGTGTCTCCTGTTTACTGCAATTGAAGCACTTATCCTTGTTTCAGCTGTAAACTTAACAGCAGCTAAAAATAGAAGCTATCAAGCTTCACAGTAAGCAGAAGGAATGAGTTGCATGAGATAATGATCTCTCAGTCCTGCAGAGCACCTGAGCAGTCCTTGAGTGCTTTAAAAGTGTCTGTGTTAAGGTTGAACTTTTCTCCTCTTCCAGACCCAGCCATGCTACTGGGAGACATGACTGCCCTTCTCCTGGAGGTACTTTCCCCACCAGTCAACTACAGCTCCAGGACCATGCCCTAATCTACTTTGGCACTTTAAAATCAGCTAGTTTAGCCCAAACTAAATGAAGCGACATGGTGGGTGAGCAGGTGAGATACGAAGAAGGCAACCAAGTAACATCTATATTAAGGAAAGAGAGGAGGGGGCAAAAATGTAGCCCCTCTCCAAGTCACTGACACTGTGAGACTGTCACTCTTGCTGTTAGAGGTGGAAAGCCTTAAAAACTTCCATTTCACAATTCTTACCTTCAGCTGCTTCATTTTACATTGTACATGTAGTTATATTGAAGAGCTTCTGCTTGTGTGTGATAAGCTCAGCTTGGGCTTGAGAACAAAGAGCTTCTGAGAACAAGAATTAAAAATGCTCTGACAGAGCAAAAAAGATAATCTTTAATCCACTCCTTCAGATGTATGTCTAAGTGGTAGACACATCTTGTTCTTTCACTGATGTGGAAGAGGAAGAGAATTTGTGCAGCGTGTTTGTACATTTTGCCCCTGTTGGAGAGTTGGGATGTTATGAATCTATGTCAGAAAAAATTTCTTTTGTGTGAACCACCTTGTGTGTTTGTCTAACTTTCGGGTTTGAATTAACTATGCATATGTGAAACCAGGTAGCTTGACCATGATTGATCACTATCTAGTGGCAACCTGTAAAATTTGGCCTTTGACAACAGTGCAGAAGAGGAGAAATTAAACTAGAAAACATGTCAAAAGGTGTGTGGCAGTGCTTCTGAAAGACATATCTGATGGATGGTCCTTTAACAAAGTATTTTAAATATCTGCAAGGCATCATAAACACTATATTTTATTTATACATCTGCTCTTTTTGCCACAGTAGACACTGTCAGCCCACTGAAACTGTCAGCTCCTGTCCAGCCTATGATTCATGGTAACCACAGATCTTTTTCTACAAAACTGCTACCTAAATAATGGTTTCTTTTTTTTCTCCTTTTGTGCTTGCACAATTCATTATTTCTACTTAAACATAGAACTTTGCACCTGTCACTGTTTAGTAGCACCCTCTGTCTCTACAGATCATAGTTGAAATTTGTCAGCTTAATTTTGTCCTCTCAGCTTCATGTAAATTTGTAAATATAAGAACCAGACTTTATTTCATCATCCAACTTGATAATGAAAACACTAAATACCCCTGAACCCAGGACAGACCAGTCAAATGCCCACTCAGTGGCTCCCCCTGCTCTGATAGTAAATCACTAATATCTTGACTCTGAGCATAAACTCTGAAACTAGCAAAAGCAGTTTCCTCCAGACTGTTTCCTTAGTTTACACACAAAAGGATCATCTCAGGTAATCAAAACTTCTTCTGGAGTCAAGATATATGACATCATCTTATTCTTCATGTACAAGCCTGTCAATTTGTTGTAGTAGGAAATCAGAATGATCTGGGATTATACACAGCTGATAGATTCATACAGGCTGGTACACATCTGTAATCATCTTCTGTAGACTTACATATACACACACACACACACACGCATTTTTATATAAGGTCAAGAATAGAATGGATGGGGCTCTAAGTAACCTGGTTTAGTGGAAGGTGTCCCTGCCTAGGGCAGGGAGGTTGGAACTTGATGGTCTTTAAGGTCCTTTCCAACCCAAGCCATTCTATGGTTCTATTTTATATATACACTTATATGTATTTTTATATATATATATATATATGTACACACACACTTCTATATATACTTACATATCCTTGTATTCACCATGTATGTCCTCCTCTCATATTCTCCTCATCCTCCCCTAGGCCAGCTCTGAGATTTCACCATTAAATTGCTCAGTGCCTTATGATAAAGTTCATTTGGTCCATCCAATCTGAAAACATCTGATTTTTATAGGAGCTTCCTAAGTGTGTAATTCAGTGGTTTCACCAACCATGACAATATCTGCTGTGTTTTACTTAGGCTGTAATAAACAAAGCACTACATCAGTGACAACACTGAAATCAGTGGAAGTTGTTCTCATGTCCAGACTAAGCTCTCCATGTTTTTGTAATCAATAGCAAAGCCCAGAGCTAGAGAACCCTGTATTTCCCAAATGTCTTTGGGAACAGTCTGGCTGGATGGTTTTAAGTTTCACCTTCAAGGTAGCTTACAATCTTGTCTTTTATGCTGTCTTTCTTTGGTTGCTAAGAGAGGTGTATATAAACCTGCTCCCAAGACAGCTTTTTGACAAGTACTCTACTGCAGGGAGAGGGCAAAGTCAGCTGCAATTCTTGCTATCATACCAACACAGCTGCCTTTGCAGGAGCTTACAGCACCAAAGCCATCCTGGGTTTGCTGGAATTTACTTCAAGGGAGTCCTTCACAACTTTAACGTGATTTCTGACTTGGTCGCCTAAGTTTTGCTGCTGGACTACTTGCTCCTGGATATATTTGCTCCACTTACACCTTGAGGAAAGAACATGGCTTGCTTGAAAATGTCTCCCACCATGACATAAAGTGATAGGTTGCCACACATGTTGAGTGGAGCCAGTGGCCAAGAGACACAGTAAGCAGAGTGGATTTGTTCTCCATGTTACCGCTGACTGGACACAAGTGTAGTTAACCTGAGCTGTTGCTTTAATGAAAGCTTTCGTTAAAAGATTGCTGTTTATGTTATCAATTCTAATATTGTTTGGAAAGTTTTCCTTCTGATCTTAGGCAACAGAGTCACCCAAAAGACGTGGAAGGGGAAGAAGCCCACATAGAAGACCATCAGGAGGACAACAGCAAGTCTTGAGAGCCTTCTGTTGTGGGGTCAGTGGCCAAGATACAAATGACGAGTGCATAGCACAGAATCACCATCAGCAAGGGCAAGAAGAAGGCCAGGCTGGTCAGCAGCCACCTGATTGTGCCCAGGGTTTCAGAGCTGGTAAGGTTAAGGCATAAGGACCTTATGTTTTGTGTCCCTTTTGAAGAGATCAAGAAGTTGACAGGGCTGACAGCTTCCAGTGAGATCAACCAATCTCACAACAAATGGTTGTGCAAACCACCACTGTTCACCACTTCCTCTGGATGCAGAAGAACTTCATTGTGTGAACCATCACCTTGTAGTGGAAGGCGCTGAAGCAGGTGAGGAAGAGGATGCTGCTGTACAATTTGAAATGGAAGCTGAAGCAGATGAACTTGCACATGAATTCACCAAAAATGGAGTGCTCCCCAGTGTTAGTGTATCCCAGACAGTGTACCAGGAAGGGAAGGCAGGTAAGGAAGAGCAGGTCTGTGAGTGCCAGGTTCAGCCTGATTGTGCTGCTGCTCTTTCAAGGCCTCATCTTGAAGCTGTAAACACAAATGACAATGAAGCTTTCTGGGAAGCCCACCAGGAAGATCATGTTATACATAATGTGGAGTTACAAAGTCTTCAGACCAACTTCCACGCAGTGCATTTGGGAAAATCACCCTCAGTGTTTTGCTGGGTGAAGGAGTTGGCTAAGTTGTCATTTGTTGTGTTCATGTTTTCTCCTTAGCTGTTAAGGAAGGGAGAAATGTTTAGTGTTCACTGACAGGTAAGACCTCCTCATATCTCATTAAAAACAACTTAGAATCAGGTGTTTCCTTTCAACTGCTCATCAGTGCTCCTATTAAAGTGGCTTTTATGAATAAAGAAAAACCTTGCTGTGTTGATAAGAATTGATCTTGATCTAGAAGCCTTTTGTCATATCTATATAGATCCAATTTTATTTTAAAATACATATTTTCAGGAAAGGACCTGCATAGGCACAATGAAGCTGTAATACAAGGGATTCCCAGGCCCACAGTGTTTGATGTGTGTCGCCCGGTATACAAAGTTCACTTTCTGCTCTCATCAGGGGTCAAATGGAGAAAAAGGACAGATTAGTTGTGTGGTGCTACTGACCAAAAGTATAGAGGGTAATGTCCAGAACATAACTGTTCCATAAAAGGCATTTGGAGCTTTGTTGGTAAAGTAAAAAAAAAAAACCACAGAGCGGATGTTGGAATGTTTTCACATTCCTTTTGCTGCTGGAGTTGGTTAACATTTTTCTTCTTGCTTTTTTGGAAACCACTGATAGAGGAATATTTCATTATTTTAGTTCATTAACAAGATTGATGTTGCCAAGAAATAAGTTATTTTTAGGCTTGTCATTAGCTGCTATGTAAATTTCCATCCCTGTAAAATTTTTAAATGGTGTTTTGCTTTGACATTAGTCTCAGATAGAAATTTTCTGAAACATCAGAATAAATTAATCCAATTTTGTAAAGCAGCCAATTGCAAGATACAATATGGGACATGAGCAGGATTCGAGGAAAGTAAAGACAGCCTGGTATACAATCTCTACAACAGAAAATAGATGGTCACTGATGCACATAGCAATTAACTGTTAACATGGCATTCAATAAATGCATTTTCTGTGAAGAAGTGCCTTCTTCTAAAATGGAGCAAGTGTTCTGCTGGAAAAAAATGAATACATCTCTAGCACAATTTTTTCCAGAGAAATGCAACTTCTTATAGGATGATGCCTATTCTCAAATTACTGTGGCCTGGATCCTGTTAAAATGGATCCTACTGAATCACTGCTTCTATTTCTTGTTTCACTCTGAATTTTCTTGCTGTAGCTTCTACCCTCACTTTTGAGATCGCAGAGAGAAAGGTTGCAGGATTCTAATTCAAATTTGTGTAGAACGCTTGGTTCAAACATATTTAAAATACTTTGAAAACTGTAGGTGGAGCTTGAGAAGATGAATGCCAAACACTGGCAATGGTTTTTTAAAGAGCGAATCAGTTTTAAACCTCTTGTCATGGCTGGGGATGGCGCAGGAGTGGTTTGGATTAACCCAGAGGTCCTAATTCACTGTTGTGCACAGATGCCGTCATTCCCAAACAAACTTGAAGCCTCTGCTGTGGCTAATGGCTAAACTGGGTTGACAGCAGCGACCCCACCCTGCAGTAGCTGGGCTGTGCTCTCTGACGCCGGGAGCGCCAGGGCTGTGCGCATCCCGCTCCTTACAGTGCACAGCTATTGAGCGAGCTGAAGGGCATGGCCAGGCGCTGCTCCCCACACCACTTTCTTTGTGGTTTTGTGAGACTTTCATTCTGTCAGCAGCTTGTTTACCATCAACCAGAGTGCTGTTGCAGCAAACTATAGAGGCCAGAGGGCAAACGCCTGTGATCACCAAAAAGCACATCAGTGGCACTCAACCAACCGTGTGGTCCCTGCTGGCAGCCACTGGCCCTTAGGGGCTTTGGGGGCCTTCACTGTCAGTGTGCTATATGTTATGGCTGGATTCAGGTCAAGGAACTCCCTCAGAAGCCAGACCAACTCCCAAGCCCTGCACTGGTTATGGAAACACAAAGTGAGGACAAGTATTGCAAGAAAAGCATGTGTGTGTGGGGTTCCAGTTCTGGACTGCCCTAAGATAACAGCAGGTTACAGCACGGACCAAAGGAAGGAGACAGCAAGTCTTTGCTATTGGCCTTGTTATTTTGCTGCCTGAATTACAAATAGAATTTAGACAAAACTTAAATCTAATTAAGGAACAGTTTGTACTTGTGGCAGATTTTATCACACTAAGTAATTGGCCATAATGGCACTTCTGCAGCCCAAGCTGAGGGCAAATGATATATGCTGTAGACACATAATGAACTTTAAATAAATTATCCAAATGCAGAACTCGTACTAGAAGGGAACTAGATTATTGAAATAGAAACCCTCTTTCAGTCCTAATGGAGGAGTCACTGCTTTATTACATGGTGTTCTTTACTGTAACCAATTGATTGGAGTCACTTTAAAAAATGTTGTGATTGCATGTCTTTAATTGTAGTCACGTATAAGGGAAACTTGTCTCCTTCTGCATTGTGATAATTTAATTACAGCCTGCTGGAAATAAAAGCCAAATGGCTGCAGCCATGGCAGAGTAACCTAGTGCCAGTAATTGGACTATATTTCACACAGATGTGTTGCTGAATAAATTAAATAGAATTTGGCTCACAGTGTTGAACTCTTCAACTGACTTAGATTTAAAAGACACAAATGATATACTCAAGGATCAAGATGTGAGCCCTCCTTCCCTTACCCTTTGTAATTCAGGAGATATTTTCATGCAGAAAGAGCATGTGGATTTAATTCAAGTGTTGGATGCATCCCAGATAAGTTTAATTTGTTCCATACTTCATCATCTTGTATAACCCTTTGCTCATCTCTCTCCACTTTGCCCTGCCTCCAAGTTCCTACCTTTAAATCAAAATATGCATTTTACCTATAAACCTTTAGTGTTGTCTTCTCTCCTCTTCACAGCTGTTTTCTTAAATACCTTACTCCAGCTGGCAGAGTTTGCTTTTAAATTCCACAGGCTTGTGCAGTGACATGGGCTGGGAAAGCCCACATGGGCTATCAGGCAGGTTGTAGGAATGTTCTCACTCTGTTCCCAGGTTTCTGCCAGGTGAAGACAGCATGGGCTCCACGGTGCTAAATGACAGCAGCTCTGCCCCCTCTCACCTACCTGCAGACTACCTGCCATGTCCCCAGTAGCGGGGCTGTCCCAGTGTCACCTGTCCTCCCATCTGGCCTCCAACACCTACTTGGGACACAGGCACCTACCCTGTCTCACTCACAAAATCAACTGGGACTGCCTGTAACCTGCCCAGTTTGGCTGGAGTGGATTGCTGTGGTTGCTTCCAGCCCTCAGTGAGGGAGGCAGGCCAGCAGCGCTCAGGCAGGGAGAGGCAGCTCAGTGCCTGTCTGAAGGATTTCCCATCCTCCAAGTCCCACAGCACAGCACAGGAGAGGTGGGAGATGGGGAGCAGGATGGGGAAAGAGCAGGGTTTTGAACTGGCAGGAGCTTCTCTGTAGAGAGCTTGGTGGATGCTGGGAGCTTCTTGCCTCTCAAGGAATGCAAATGTACCCATGCTCTCCAAACTGGGAGGTTGGTGGGACCTGTTGTCCCTTCTGCATGGATGGACCTGGCTCTGAGAAGAGCAAGGACTGTGCCACTGGGGCTCAAATGAGTCTTGTGGCTGGGAGAGATATTTAAGACCATGTGCTTGTGAGGGCAACCCAGCTGGAGGAGGGTTTTGCTGGAGAAAAGGATTGCATGACTGACAGACAACTACCCTGGCCATATTACATGACTGATACACTTTTCTGCTGACATGGCTAGTCCAGAAATCAGAGGAAAGGCTTTGTAGAGAGATCTGGAGAGGCTGGATTGATGGGCTGAAGTCAACTTCAGAAGGCTCAGTGAAGCCAAGTGCCAGGTCTTGCACTTGGGTAACAACCCCACACAGCACTCCAGGTCTGGGGAAGAGAGGCTGGGAAACTGCTTGGCAGAAAAGGATCTGGGGGTGCTGTTCAAGAGCCAGCTGACCATGATCCAGAGTGTGCTGTTGGCCAAGAAGGCAAATGGCGTTCTGGCCTGTATCAGCACTAGTGTGGCCAGCAGGACCAGGGCAGTGATTGTCCCCCTGTACTCAGCGCTGTTGAGGCCACATGTCAGGTGCTGTGTTCAGTTCTGGGTCCCTCACTGCAAAGAAGACATTGAGGTGCTGGGGTGTGTCCAGAGAAGGAACATGAATCTTACTCACAGGGGTCTAGAGATTAAGTCATGTGAGGAGCAGCTGAGGGAGCTGGGGGTGTTTAATCTGGAGAAAAGGAGGCTCGGGGGCAACCTTATCACTGTCTACCACCACCTGAAAGGACCTCTACAACTTGTGCTCTACAGCTGCCTGTAGCAAGGTGGGGATTGGCCTCTTCTCCCAGGCAACCAGTGATAGGACAGGTGGAAATGGCTTCAAGCTGTGCTAGGGGAGGTTCAGCTTGGACATTAGGAAGAATTTCTTCACTTAAGGGGTGATTAGACATTGGAATGGACTGCCCAGGGAGGTGCAGGAGTCACCGTCCCTGGAGGTGTTCAAGGAACAACTGGACATGGCACTTAGCGCTATGGTTTAGACAACATGGTAGTGTTCAGTCAGAGGTTGGACTTGGGGATCTTGGAGGTCTTTTCCAACCTTAATGATTCTGTGATGCTATACATGAAGAAGCCTATGTCCAACTGTGTGCTCCTTTTGATTATGGTTCATAAAAATACCCAACCTGATGTGTGATCTGGAGCATTTTATAGTCCCCAGATAACCAGGCAATAAAGCACTTCCTGCACTTCCTTGAATGTGATGGCCAGCTCTCAAGAAGGGGCTGGCACAAATCTCCTCTTCCTTTGGAGATGGCTTATTCTTGTGTGTCTTGAAACAGGGATTTCACTGCCTGTGCACCTAGAGGTGCTGGTGTAACCATGGTGTGGACATTGAAGATTTTATGGGATGACTCAGTTTTCTGGTGTGTAGTGCTTGCTGCAATGACCCTGCTGTGACCCTGTTATGACAGGTAGCGATAGCACAAGGGAGAATGCCTTTTAACAGAAAGGGGAAGGGTTTAGATTAAATTTAAGGAAGAAATCCTTTACTGTGAGAGTGGTGAGACACTGGAACGGGTTGCCTAGAGAAGCTGTGGGTGCCCCATCCTTGGGGCAAAACCAGGTTAAATGGGGATCTGGTCTAGTGGGAGACACCCTCATGACAAGAGGTTTGGAACTAGATGATCTCTAAAGGTTCCTTCCAATACAAATAATTCTATAATTTTATGATTTTATGATTGCAGAGTAGTGCCAGTATTTGCATGTTTTATTTGATCTTCTCTTCAAAAGGTTTTGACTCTTGTGCTGACTGGCCTGTGTGGACTTTCACCTTGTTTCAGAGATGTGATCTTTACACTGGTTCCAGGCTTCTCTTTTTCTGAAAGAAAGCACTTTCAAAAGCATAAGCATTCCAGATTTGATTTTGAATTAAGTATTTGCAAACTTCTGTGAATAGGTAGGAAAGTTATTATCTTGAGAGGGAAATGTTTAGATGAGGCTGAAAAAAACTTGAATGTTTTCCAACACTGAACTTCATCTCAGATCTCATTTGAAGCTATTATTTACTTTTTCATGATGATAAGAGATGTGAACCTGGAGATATGAGCAATTATTTGTATAAAGTACTGAATAATGTAATGGTGAATCAGGCTCAAACTGTTTAGTAAATATAACTTTTAAAATGATTGCATAACTGTCCTGTTTCTCCACCTGATTCTTTCATCTTCACATGAACGACTTTCAGCTTATTTGTCATAAACAATCTAATCTCCTGAACTCTTTCTTGTATAAATATTGTAATATCAGCCTTGAGTGTGAGCATTACTTTTGGACTTGTAAATGCCTGAGTGACAGCTGATATGAGCCACCATTGTCTACAGAAAGGGTTGAAATCACTGTTTACCATGTGACTGGGTACCAGATAGTACTAATTTCAGAACTCTGCATCATGGAAACTGTACATGCTACAAAGGGCATATGGGGAGTCGTGGAGAGACCAAGGGTGTGAAGTCAAGAGTCCCAGTTTATCCCTATACACCCAGATAAAGGACTTCCTGCATGTTATTGATGAGTTCTTGTTAATGTATAAGAGATAGAGTTTTCTTTTTATTTTTTTAATTCATTGTTTGAGAAACAATCTTCTGCTGTGGTGTGGTATTTTGGAATAAGAGTGGATATTGTTCTGGCATTACAATTCAAATTATATTAAAATGGCATCTTACTTGAATGCTTCATCTCAGGTTTAGTGTTTGTAGTTCAGGAAAAGATTTTGAAAAATTGTGAGTAGCTGGAAAAGAGCTTCAGGAATAAATGGAGTACTGGGAGACATTGTGACATGCCTTGCAAGGCTTTGAGGCTTTAGAGATTCTCTCTGACTAGTTTATTTGAGAGCGTATTTAAACAAAAACAAGTGATAGCCATGATCCCATTAATTAGAAGAGATTCCTGGCATCAGCATAGCTTAAGAGATGACAGTCCAGGGTGGCAATGAAGAACAAGTAATTCTTTGTGAGGGTGGGTAGCTACTGAAACAATTGCCCGTGGTAATATGGTAGATTCTTCACCTTTGGAATTTTCGAACCGACATTGAATTAGTATTGGTACAGTCCCAGAGAAACATGAGATGATACTGTCAGACAAATCTGCAGGACAGATTCATAGGCTGTAAAGGCTAGAACAACCTCTAGAAAACACAATCTAAAAGGTTGTATCCCCAAGGCTTTGTACACTGAAGGCCATAAGATTTTAGCTCTGAATTCCCATAACTTGTATTTAGCATGGGGTTTTTTTATTAATTATTACTAGGAGGACAATCTTATTTGAAGAGAGAGAGAGAAAATCCTCTTATTCCTTTGATAGTTTGTTCTAATGGCAAATCATGCCCACAGTTGAAATCACTCTTAGACTTTAGTATGACTCTCCAGTTTGTACTTCCAGCCTTTCAAGTTCTTCATATGTGTCTCTGCTATAAGGAGAGAGAATACCATTTAGCGATGACTGTTTTGATTTGTGGAAGTATTTAAATGTAATAATCCAATCCCCTTTCATACTTCTTCCTGATTGTTTTGTCTCTTAGGTCTCCTGTGATAGCATCTGGGTTTCTCTACCTATTCTTCTTCCTGCCACTGGCTTTGTGAGGGGGAACATTAGGTCCTCCAGCCTCCATGCTGGGTTTCTGCATCTCTGGCAATGTGGCTGGAGCCATGTCTTTGCCTGCAGTACCACACTCACAGAAACCCCAGGCATCCCCAGGGTGCATGCACCAGTCAGCTCTGCCCAAGCTACCTCAGGATTCTGCTGAGGGTGTCAAGGGTGGACTGTTCTGCACACTCCGCCCTTCCAAGCCCTAACATTCTCCTGCAGCAATCAGCAAATATTTCCTGCTTCTCTGTCTTCTCACTCACTGATCACATAGGTATTCTTCTTACTGTGAGTGGAGCATCAGGTGATGACACTGGACACTTTTCTGCCCAGCCATGGGGGAGAGATGAGAGGAGTGATCATTGTACCCCTGTTCCCTTAAAAAATCTGAAAATGGAGAAAAGTCTTCCCCTCTGCCTTTTACTGGTGAAGAGACAGGAATACAAAGAGATGTTACTGGGCTAGGAAACCATCACCCCGAGTAGGAGAAACAGAAAGAAGAATTGCAATTAATAGGATCTAAGAATCACAAAAAAAAAAACCCAAAAACCCCATGCTGATTCTATACCAGCAACAACAGAACAAAGAATGTATTGTGCTGGCCACTTTTTCATATAGAGCAGTGAAGTTATGCAGCAAAGAAACTGCTCTCAGACGCTGTCAGCAAGGAAAGCCTCCATAGCATAGCCCTTTTCCGAGTGCCTCTCCTGCTTTATAGGCGTGACTATGCTGTGCTATGTAGTCTCCAGCTTGCTTCCAAAATATAAATACCTTAATGTGATTCAGTTGTGAGAGATTGCCTCCTTCTGTCAGAAAATAAATGGGATCCTCCTGCTGTCATTCCCAGCAAAACCTAGTTGCTTTTTTCTCCTCAGAATGAGGTTTTCTCAGAAAGAGGTTATTTCAAATTCTTTGCTCCAATTTAGATGTTCCTTAGCATGTATTTTTACACAAGTTTCATGTGAACCATTGTGTAATCTCCCTATAAACAGTTTTGAACAATTTTCATGCTGTGTGAAGAATGACTTTGAAATTACTCTGTCATTATGTTTTGGGTCCCTTATAACTGAAGACTTCAAAGATGTTATCTGTCAGATTGCCAAATTTCACATTGACTGATATGAGGTTTTCAGAAGTGTAGTGGACATCAGTGGGGATTGGATACTAATTGCCCTTGATTCCCCCAATAAATATCATCTGACTTTACTGGCCACATGCTTCCTTCCTGCTATGTTGCTCCCCTCTTTTTCCAACAGAGGGGTTTTATACTTGCAGTTGAGAGATTTTAAGGACCTACCATTGAAATGCATTCACCAGTAGTCATCAAGGTGGTTTAAAACATGGACAAAACACATGCAAGTATTTTCATTCACACCCACAGTTTTTCCTTTGGCAAAAGCTTTCATTTTCCTTTGATTCTACATAAAATTCCCAGGGTGCAGCTGTCCTGTGAGCATTGGCAGCTTAGCAATTTTTATCACTGAAGCACCTACACCATGCGTTCTTCCGGCTATTCATTCCCCTTCCTGCACTGAACACTTCCTTCCTACACTCAGTGGGAAACTCAGACTGCTAAAATGTGATGGATGCCAACACCTCTATTTCTTTCTCTTGGTGTAACATCTTTGCCCCCATGGGAGTATCACTCCCATGACTGCAGGACCTAACAGTGTAGATGGGTGCATGCTGGATGAATCCATACCCTTCTTGTACATGGCAGCTCTGCAAGTCAGATGTGTATATTCCAAAGACATAAGTTTGTTCCCGGTTTATTTTCCCACGTGATTTGTAATTGTTTCTTGAAGTGAAACAATAGAATAATTGAAGAATTCCAAAAATACCCACGAGGCCTTGTACAACAAGATAGGAGATGTTAGTCTTCGGTATGTTTTATTTGCAGCACTTTTTCTTTCTTTAAGATCTCATGCTGTGTGAAGATTAACTCAGGGAAAAAGCTAAGATTTCCATGGACAACCTTTGCTCTTATGTCCTTTCACTGGAAGACAAGCATAAAAGTCTTGCATGTGATATCCTTGTCCAGCACAGTAACCCAACACTGAGCATGTTCAGTGGAAGAGTAGATGAAGGTATGGATCTAGGCATGATGGTCACCTCTTGTGAAACATTGCTTAGTCCTAAGCAGTGCCTGAGCCAGTGTGCCGGTGCCTGCACATTCTTGGTGTCTATGTATTTTTCTCTTGCATGCTCAGCTGGCCCACAGGCCCGATGGTGTTTCAAATGCCTGTGTCTTCCTTTGTTCCCTCTATCACTGCCTTTTTGAGGCCAAAACCCAAAAATGTCATCCAGTCAAATTTTGTTGGAAGCATTTGGAGATCACGGTAAGAGAAACCTTTTCTCCCCCAAGACAGCTGAGAGGTAAAACAGAGCACCCAGAGAGGCTGTGCAGGTGCCATCCCTGGAGATTTACAAGTCCAGCTGGATCCTGAGAAACCTGGTCTGAAATTAGTACCAACCCCATTTTGAGCAGGCAAATGCACTGGAGGCCTCCTGATGCCCCTGCCAACCTGCTTGATTCCAGGATCTTTTGATCCTCTGAAGTCTGCAAGCTGTAGAAGTCAAGGGTAAGATTAAGCCATCGTTTCAAGAGTGAGAAGTATCTAAGTGACCTATTTCTTTGGGAAAGACAGACCTTGATATATAACAAAGCTACCTTGTGTTGCATCCAATCCTTTCCACAGCTAGAGGGTTCTGTTTACCAGCCAGGCTTGTCTGTTTACACACTGTTTCTCATGAGGCTGCAAAACCAAAATTTTTAGCTGAAATACCTTAATTTTTCTATTTTATTAGGCCTCAATATTATGCAGTCCTTTTTATTAATTTTTCCAACCCGGGATTTGTATATGCATGGCTGTGTGCAGATCTGTGTGCTTCGTTACCCTAAGCATTTACATGCAGAAAGTAATCTGTATTTAGACAGACATTTATATTCTGAAATTACTCATTTGACTTGACTTGTGGTCTGAAAAATATTTCTATTGTTTAATCTAATTTCTGATAAGCAAATTGTCAGGTTTGTTTTAACAGCAGTGCTTTTCTTTCAGGCCTGCACTGTGGTATCTCAGTGTAGAACAGGGCGAAGGGCACGCACATGTCCATATGGGGGGGGCCTCAGGATCTGTTCGCGGATTAGGTTGTATCCATTTTCAGTATCAAAACACTTAAGTGTATTTGCTTTAAGTGTGATTTCACAGCCCAGATTCTCATTCCGTGCAGATTCCTCTTCAAAACGAAAGAGGATTTGGCTCTCTGGTTACACACCCCAAATTATTGAGAACTTCTACCTTCTTGATTGGTCAGTTTTGAGTTGCTAGTCATACTGCTTTGGTCATGTGTACCCTAGCCGTGGGAATTACAGCTCCAAATTCCATTTTTGTTCATCAACCAGAAGTCTGGGTGATTGAATAATATTTCCTAAAATACTGTCTCTCGTTCATTTTAACTGAGAATACAGACTGAAAACCTGAGGATGGAAATGAGCAGAGACTCCTTCCATCAGTGTCCTGCTGTCCCTGTAAGTGAGGACTTTGGCCAGCGGGACAGAATTGCATCCACTCTGGGCTGCTGATGCTGATGGACAGTAGATGTCACTCTTGCCTAACATATAGAATCATGGATCAGTTTGGATTGGAAGGGCCCTTTAAAGGTCATCTAGTCCAACCCCCCTGCAATGAGCAGGGACATCTTCAACTAGATCGGGCTACTTAAAGCCCCATTCAAACTGTCATTGAATGTTTCCAGGGATGGGGCACCCTCAGCTTCCCTGGGCTACCTCTTGGTTCCTCTACTGAAATGTTGTATCCTTACTCAAGTGTGTATGGGTGTGAGGGAAGAGTGACTGCTGATCATAATTGCTACTGAGTGAAAACTGTGTTTTGAGATAAGAAGATGTCTACATAGAAAATCATAGCTTTTATAGAGTCACAGAATGGATTGGATTGGAAAGGTCTCTCAAAGATCAGTTAGTTCCACCCCTACCCCTGCTGTGGGCAGGGACACTTTTCACCAGACCAGGTTGCTCAGAGCCCCGTCCAACCTGGCCTTGAATACTTGAGGGATGGGACATCCACAGTTTCTCTGGGCAGCCTGTTCCACTGCCTCACCACCCTCACAGTAAAGAATTTCTTCCCAATATCTAATCTAAACTACCCTCCTTCAGTTTAAAGCCATTGCCTCTTGTCTTATCACTGCATGCCCTTGTAAAAAGACCCTCTCCAGCCTTCTTATAAGCCCCCTTTAAGTATTCAAAGGCTGCAATAAAGTAAACTCAGAGCCTTCTTCTTCCTAGACAAGATATTTTACCTATGCCTTGTTCTTAGTCCCTAAAGAAAGGTATATGGAATCCCTAATGAAGTGTATATTTCTGGTGTGGTTTTGGTACAGGTTTTTTTTGTTTCATTTGTTTGTTTTAGCTTAGTCTTTGAAATGTGTGTTGGGAGCCTGCTAAATTATGCAGAACTACCCATCTGGTCAAAACCTCACCATTTTGATGCATTAATCATTGGAAACTTAATAGTAAATTTGAGTACTGAGGGGCTAAAGGAGAATTTCTTGGCTGTACATCTTATGGGTGAGGAACAGACTCTGTGGCAGTGTCTGACAGTGGAAGGCTGCCAGCCCGGGCCATGCAGGCAAAGCCTGCTTTCCTTTCTGCTCAGCAGCTCTCTGGCAGCTGTGCAACCACTTCATCACAGTTGTCCCCCAATCACCGAGGGCTGGAGCTTTCAAAGGGCTGCAGACAAGTTCCTACAGTTAAGTGTGTCGGTATGTCACATTTATTTTTTAATAACATATTCAGAGTCCATTTGAGATCAGTCCGTTGGGAGATCAGACCCGTGCCCAGGCACAGCTAAAATGATTGCAAAATTGCAATTGTACTGTTTGCCTTTTTTTTCTCAGTAAGTTAAGAACCAGGTTCCCTGAAAAGAAATATTAGTTGCTCTCACAGGGATGGCAAATCTCACTGAATGTCACAGTAAACTTCATTTTTTAACCATGTGGGGAAATCACAGTAGTTTCTGACTTCCTCTAGAGATCTGGCTGGTGGTCTCCTATCAAAATCAGTTTCTCTCTCAAATAGTGGCATTTAAAAGGTTTTTCACATAAGATAATTATCCTGCCAGAAATAAAATCCATTGTTTTGATATAATAATTACATAAATGCTTCCATTTCTGTCTGGATCCCTAGAGTTTCACTGCACAGGACCAGAAGGTGTTTACAAAAAGAGACACCAATTTTCTTTATCATTAATGTCTGCTGTGGATATGCAATTTCAAGAGCAAGGCAGAATGGAAGAATTGCACAACTGGGACATCATTTGAGAGAGATGCTGAAGGCGAGATATTTTATGAATACACATCTGCCACAGATTTCATTCCTTCTGAATCCCACTCTATACCCACTCCAACAGAGATATCAGTCAAGCATTAAATGCCTGTTTAAAGAAGAATCTTTGAAAAATGTCAGCTTTATCAAATTAGCAGTGTTATTAATAACCCTGACAGGGTTGTATGTCAGCCTGGCAGTTCTTGAATTTCTCCAGAGGAAGTCAATGTACACCTTCTTTCAGTGAGTTGCATCCACCTAATATATTATGCAAAATTATGGTAGTGTGTCAGCAGGAAAAAAAAAAGTAAAATTGTTGGCAAGTGTGTAAGTCTAATTAAACTTAGGGGTTTAGATAACATAAAGGGAAACCTCATGGCTTCAACCATACACATTCATTGGGAATAGTAGCTAGCTGAAAAGGATCATTTGGAAACAGGTTGCTCTCATGGCTGAGACACAGTGAACAGCAGCCTGCAGTGGCTCTGGATTAACTGGGGCTTATTTAAGAAACAAGAGATTTACTCTGCTTTCCAAGCCACCCGCTCCCTGGCTGACCCCAGCACTGTGGTCACAAAGTGTCACCATCCATCTCAGCAGGGACGAGGTGCTGACTGAGGACGATCACACAAAGTCAGGTTGGTTCGTGCTGTGCTGCTGCTCTTCATTAACAGTCTCAGGCATCATGGGCTGCAAGCTATCTGGTCTCCTCCACCTTCCCCACTGCTGGGTTATGCCTTCAGGCCAGATACATGCTGTTGTTTTCCAGACTCACTCCTTCATTCTGAGACTGCTACTTCACTTTGGGAGCTCCTCTTATCAGCACCAGCTCTTCTTTGCATCACCTGGAGCCTAATTTTTCTGGTCTGAATAGTCCATGTGCAAAAGCATAACATGTGATCGGCTTCCTAACTGTGGGGCTCATCTCACATTTATTTGTAAATTAGAGGATGTGCCATGTTTGTTCAGTTCAGGTGGGATGAACCTTAAGAACCAGCACATACCAGTTGCAGCTGACAAGCCACAGGCTTTGGCTTCAGAATTTCAGAAATTTACCTCCCTCCTGACATTTCTACACCCAGTTTTCTGCTGCCTGTTTGAATTCATAATTATTTTTCACCTTGTTCTTTTTCTGTCAAGCACAGAAACTCAAGATACCTATTTTTTGATCCAAGATTTCACATTAGGTTTGCTATGTTCTGAAGCCTTGCCACTAGGTGGTAATGTTTTCATCCTTAAAAAACCCCAACCAAACAAAAAACCAAAACACCCACAAACCTCCTTTGGAGGCATAGACTCAAACTTATTATTTCTGTAAGGCTTACATTTTTTATGAAGGGATCAGAAAAATTATGGCTGTTCTGATGTAAAGCCTTTGATTATCAGCTCACTGCACAGCCACATGCCTGTCAGGCAAACAAAAGATGTAGGAGACTTATGCTGGCCTCATGCTTTTCCTTACTGTGAGAAGAAGTTTGGTAGGACAGGAAAATTGGGCTTTATAAACATATTTTGAATGAAATATGTGATTATAAAACATCATGCAAGGATTTCTTTTTCTGTATCTCTTGAAAGGGAACTGTTATTCAGGACTGTAATGCCTCTGTAAGTGCCAGACAGTGGCTATACACATATTTACCATGCTGAAGGGCAACATTCCTGAGCTTTGTGTCTCTCTTTTAGGACATAGCAGTGAAGACTAATGAAAACAGCTGGGCTGTGCTGTGTCCCAATTACAGTAATTTTCCACTCAACAGCAGCTCACAGCAAGAGTGTCAGTGAGGTTTATCCTCAAGTGCTGGGCAGCTGAAGTACGAAGGTAAGGATCATGATGTGTCCTGTTAGGAGATGGGACACTGTGAGACCTCCATGGTGAAAACAAGCTTCACTCCTGGAGCGTTGTTCCTACAGGCTGCAAAGAGGCCCTAGGACTGGCTGGCTGACCCTTTGCCCTGGATATGAGCAATGCTGGTAGTACCAGCTCCATCCCAGTACAGCTACTCTGCTCCTCACTTTGACTTCAGCACTGAATACTGCTCAAATATCACCAAAAAACCCTAATAAAATGCATTTTAGAGACTTCCTACCAGGATAATTCCCTTGGAGAGAAAAAATAAACAAATATGTATGTAGGAAATGGTCCCTAGGCCAGTTCTGGCCCTTTGGGCAGTGTTCTGGCACCACAGTGGTGTCTGTGGTGCTAAATGGACATAATGGAATATATTCTTGGCAATAACTGTGGGGTATTTCCTTCCAGTCTCACACTGTGGTTTTTATTTAAAAAATGTTTAAAAATGGAGATCCCAAAACATACCTTAACACTCTTTCACTTTTCCCAGATAGAGTGTACACTCATCAAGTAAAAGAAAAAACTAAAGAATGTTGCAATATAAAACATTAAACTAATTATTTTTAGCATCGAATCAAGCAAAACAAACAAAACACTATATTTTACCCAATGTTCAAGGACAGCACAGGAAGTCTTTGGAACAGGAAGGAAGGAGCTTAATTCCTTGCTTGGGAGAGCTGGCTGCTCATCTGGGGATGGGGTGAGTGTCTGTCCTCCTTGCTCCACTGGACGCTCAATTACTCAAGGTCTCGTGCCACCAGCAAGAGGGTTTGAGGGTATTTCCCCCACTTCATCTTCTGTTTCTTATAACAAGAAGGGTACAGTATGCTCCTGGGAAGCAGGATATTCAGGTTTAAAACCCTGGTGGCTGTACCAGAAGTTGAACCCAGTTACCCCATTCCCCAAGTGAGAACTGCAGTTTGCTGGCTGCTCAGTCAGGGGGTGGTAGAAACTTGTCTGCAATGCTTATGTCCATAGCTACCCATTCCAGCCTGATTCTGATGTCAGATAAAAAACCTAGGAAAAGTGGTATTGGCTTGGGAAAAACAAACCCACCATTTTTGCCATGTCAACTATTTTCTCTAAAAAATGTTACCCATATCTAACAATAATAGTTCCCACAATATCATCCATTGTTAGTAGCTCAAAAGGAAAACTCCCCCTACAGTACATATGGACAATAAAATAATTGCTGGAAAGGGCTTTTTCCTCTCTCTTTGCAACTGTTTGTGCTCCTAGTTATATGAACGCAAGAACTTATTCTTATGTTTGCAAACAGCCTTGCCTTACCTGCTGTCATCTACCAAAGTCTGCTCCCTATCTTGCTGAGTGTGTGACAGTTGAAGGAAAAATAATTTATACAGTGAGCCTCATGCAGGTATGCACTGCAGCCTTAGGGCCAATGCATGGCTAGGCTATGCAAAGAAAAATATGTATGGTGTTGGAAAAAAACCCCTTTTTTTCAAAGATTCATCACCATGAAGTAAAAAAAAAAAATATACCAAAATGTCAAAAGGCCTATTGGCTATATTCTGGTCAAATTTCAGTATCTTTCCCTTATGATTTTGCCTAAATAATTGTTTAGAAAATCAGTAAGATATGGATATACAATGTATGTGTATATTTCTGTCAGAAGGTATTCTTTTTTCCCAGTATTTTCCCTGTTCAAGGATCGAGTAAGATTTTTAAATAAAATTCAGAAATGGGTTGCCTTTCAACAGGGACCAAGACTGGCATTTTCAATGAAAGTCAATAAAAGGTTGCAAAAGTTGAGAAACTGTTATGGAGGTGCAGCTAGATGGAATTAACCCTTTGGTCATTTGCTGTCTTTTAAGGGTATATGACCTTTTAATTCTGACAACTGGGTATTTTCAGACAGTGCTTTCAAATCTTACTGAATCGTTGCCCATGCTCTTCAATGGCAACTGATATTCCCAACATTAGGGTTTAATGCCTTTCTTACACTGTGACAACTTTATGTGTCATGGTTTAAAATACTTTCCAGTGAGCTGCTGATACTGCAGTATTTTCAAGGTAAAAAGTGTTTACCAAAATGAGATTTTCATCTGGTTTTAATCTCCAACCTCATCCACCAAGCTTACATGAAAAGCACTGAAAACATTTTCACCAGAGGCTTACGGTGGAAAACTGCCCTGGTGCAAACTAGACTTGTGTTTCTGTAAAAAGAAACAATTAAACACAACTTGAAGTTGCTAGTATGACACCAAAAATTCATCTGTTAAAAACTTAGTCTGAAGTTTCACACAAGAAAATGAAAAGGTGGATTTAGTGCTACACTAAAAGATTTCCCAAAGTGAGACAAGGAGTGAAATGGGTGCTAAGACTGCGAAGAGAATTGCAAAAGAGCTACCGAAAAAACAGAGGGTGAGAAGAAAAGCTTGTTGCATCCGATGCTCTGCATGTGATTAAGTATCGTGGCTTAGCAAAAGCCGCACGGCTGCCAAGGGCACGCATTTGTTTCCCCCTGCAGTCACGAGCAAGTGACTTGGCAGGAGGGAAAGGTTTGGCGGATACTGTGCAGTTTATGGGATATTCTGACCTTCACAGTCGGACTTCACACTCAGTGGGCCCTGGGAGGCATGGGCAGTGAGGCCAGCTCGCAGTATTTCCCAGGGATGTGCTGCTGCAGGGCCCAGGATTTCTAAACAATGTATCTATACCAAGGCTGAACATCTCTGAACTACCGCGCATCAATGACAGCGCACAGCAAAGGTCCGGGGTGCTGCCGGCGTCCCCCACTTTGTACAGAGGACAGGACTAATGAACACCGCTCTAATCTGGGAAATCTCCAAGGATCCCCCATTTTTCTGTGCAAACATCTTCAGTGCTTAGCCACCTTCATGGGAAGATTTTGTTTCATTAGGTACCACTGACATTTCCCTTGCTGCTCCCAGTGACTGTGTCACCACTTGCCCTTTGACAGACATCTGGGAGAAAGGTTGGGTTTCATCCCTCTCTCACCAGCCAAACTCTGCCTCTTCTCAGCACTGCCTGGATGCCCCCACATCAACCCTGAGCATCCCTTCTGTGGAGCCTGAATGACCTCTAACAGGGGCCAGCCTAATGCTTCACTCCTTGTCCTGTGGGGAGCTGGCAATGGGGACCCCAGGAAGGCTGTTACCCCAGGGAAGGCAGAGAAGGACTCTTCCCCTGGCCTTTAAAAAAACACTCCTCTGATGGGCTGCTCAGCATTTTATTTTCATTCATGGTTTCAAGAAGAAAAGCCTCATTATGATGCCATTCATTATTCGTATCTCAATCTAATAAAATTATTACCCTTCCACTTGACATTTATATGCTATTAATGCATGGGCCAGAATCTTTGCAGTGTATCTGGCCCAGATGAAGGTTATTTGCTTGTGAGCAGGAAGCAGACATAAGTTATCGTATGATGTAAGTTATCATAACATATATATGTGAGGTGCTGTAGCTGAATTTGCTTTAAGTCTCCACATTGCTTAATTGCAAACAAAAACAGCACTGCTATGTGTTGTTTCCATGTTCTGTGCACAATGCTTGCTCCATTTGTGTACACTTCAAACCATAAAAAACTCTGTTTTGGGAGTCACTTGCTACCTCTTCCTAGTGGAGAGACAAAAAAACAAAAAAGGAGAAAAAATCACACAAATCCCCATAATGGCAATTAAAAAAGTATAAAAATAAAGATGACAGTTTAATGGAGATTTGTTTGAACAGTGTGTTTTCCTTTTAACCAGATATTGTGGTGCATTACTAAAGGTTTTCAACAGCCTGAAATGGAGCTGCTGGAAACATTATGAGGCTTGCAAGCATCTTACACGTTGGGCCACTGGTTAGGCATGCAAATGGTCTGTCTGAGCTTTCAGAGCTGCAATAAATGTGCTAAATCTTGGAAAGAAAATCATCTTCTGTATATCAACTTCCATATATCATTCAGTTGTCAGCCTGAAGTTTTTTATACACAAATGAGCTTTTTCAAACAAAGAAGTGTTTGTCTATTACCACAAGATAATGCTGTCATTTGATAAGACTTAATTTTTCTGGTTGTTATAAATAACTTTTTTGTAATCAGTCTTCACCCTCATTTCGGCCTGATTTCTTGGCAAAGTCCTTGGCTTGTACAGCAAAGAAAAATCTGCAGAGTAATCACACACGTGACCAATTATAACAGACTGTCTCCACAAAATTCATCAGAAGACTGGGATTTCCTTTAAAAAGCCTGTAAGAACTTACAGATTTTATAGTAAGTGCTTCCAGAAAAATATTACAACATTGAAATGAAAAAGTGATGTCACAGACAAAGCAATGTGCCTGGAGAAACCTAACAATAAGATATTTAAAATACAGACATATATTTTTATAAAGTAGACATGTAACTCTTGTTTATCCCACTGTTTCTCCTGCTTCTAGTGCTTCTCTTATAAACTACCAAAAGAAATTAAAGGAACTTGATGGCCTGGTCTGGGCATTACAACGTCCCATGCAGATTTCGTTGTGCACTGCTCTCTTGCTCATAAGCCATGCTGGACTTCCCTGGGTGGCTGTCAGAGCATAGAACCAGCTGTTCAGCTGTGTAACAGTGGCAGCACAAAAATAGCCATTCCACTCAGCACTTCCAGCCACATCCACCTCCATAACAGGCATTGGGGTCTGTGCATGACACCCCTCTTTTAAATTGCTGCATGATGTGATGTTTGGCACCCACTGTAGTGTCTGAGCCCTGACTGCCAGGGATAAACCCCGTTAGTCATTAGTTCCCTGTCTGCAGGACAGCAGGGTTTTTGGTGTGACAGCTCTCCACTGGTTCCTGGTGGAAAAGGGGTCAGTGGTGGAAGCTAGCTCACTCATGCCTCCTTGCCCAACCTTCTTTAGCTGTCACGACTTTTTTCACCTAAATTCTAGAGCAAGAACATTCCTCTCTCACACAGACCTGCAGGATAGCCTGGCTCTTGGGTACACCCTCCTCCTCTTTGCCATCTTCCCCACAGCCATACACACATGGAAATTCTCCCACAACAGCTGCATCTACACTTTCCCACAGGGAAACCTGGGTTCCTCCAGAAACTTTCATTTCCTACCTTTGCACCAACAGCAATGAGAAGAGGCAATACATTAGAAAGAGGAATGTTTCCACTGGAGGAAGATCACTTTACCGAGGTCTATTTATGTCTCCTGCTGCATCATGCTGCCTCTTTCTCCTCTCTGCAATCGCCTTTCCTCCGGGTCAGGCCCTACGGAAACCAGTGCACCGTCTTTGTGCTGTGTTGGGCACCCAACGAAGGGAACACCTGCAACTCCAAGGAATCCTAAAGAAAACCTCTATTTCTTTCTACTCAGCACTGGTGCAGCCTCACCTTGAGTACTGTGAGCAGTTTTGGGCACCACAATATAAAACTGATATAAGGTTTTTCACTTGATCTTAAAACACCAGTGACTTTAGCAACTGATGAAGCCAGTTTGGGGTGCAATTGGAGACAAGCTACCAGCTCAGGTGTGGATCCCTCACCACTGCCACCCAAACTGAGGCCAAAGGAATTTGGAAGGGGTTTTAGGAGCTGACCTTAGAGGGCTCCAGAAAAGTGAGCACAGGCACATGAACAACTATTTTTTTTCTCATCCTTTGACAACTATAGTACAAATTCATGTCGTTTGGCTGATGGTCAGCTTCAAGAGCAGCTTCAACCTGTCAGATAAATGGTGCTGAGAATACGTATTTCTCCAGTGCATTTTAGATCAAATAGATTAGAAAAGCCTGTGTTCCATATTTAATACTGTGAAATCTAAGCCACAGTAAATAACCTGCAGTAACACTGTGAGAGCTGATAAGGACAGAAAAGGGGCATGATTTCCTGATAATCTGAAAAATGCACATGTGTGCACAAGATGGGCAAACCTGATACTTATTAAATATTATCACAGATTTGAAGGATCCAAAGGGAGTATTAGACCTCCAATGCTCTAGACTTTCCACAAATATACAAAAGAAAAATTCTACATCTTACTGAATTCAGATGTTCATAATGGCTGAATGAACTGCAACAGAGGCATGGAAAAATGATACTGGGTGTTATTTAAAGTGGTATTTCTAGTGTTGATCACATGTGAAATGCTCATAACATTTTCCCAGATTATGTATGTGTCTACATCAACATATTGCTTTATAGGTGAATGGAAGACCATATCTATATTTGATACAGAGAGCCAAAACTGTCACCTACTCTGCATGTTTTTGTCACAGGGCTTGTAAGGTTTGCTCTTTCTGCTTTCTTTCTCATTTATTTCTCAGTCTCACCCTGGACATACTCCTCCTTCCATTGCTTCTCCAACTGTTTGATGAGAAAGCTGTCATATGGGAAAATGACAAAATCTCCTTCTCACACATTTTAAAATAATGCAGTACTGGCACTTTTAGGTGTCGTTATTTGGGAGGGGAAAGTCTGAGGCTCCCTTACAGTGTTGGGGCCCAGATAGGAAAAGAGATGCTACTTCTTGCATCTCTTTTGGGCTGAGCCATGACATAGGTACCAAATGGTTTAGAGAGAAATGTTTTTTTGTGACCAGAAACATAAACTGAGGTATTTGGGGAACTTTAAATGAAAAGAGCAGAGCAGTTGTAGACCACAGGCATTCCCCAGAGGAGCACTGACAGCTCAGCAGGGGAATGCAGGATCTTTTGTGCTGGGCAACTAAATTCTACCCAGGTCTTTACAGGTGGTGCCTGGACCTTAGAAATTTCAATCTACATTTGTTCCAGGACCCACTCATACAACAGACTAACGACCTGTAAAATTTCAGTTTAAAATGCCTTTGGAGAGTTATAGTAAACATGTAAAAATGTAACTGAATATACATTTCCAGTCTGCTTCTATTCTTACAACCCATAAAGCAGAAAGCATTTCATATATAAAATCACTAAACCAAATGCCCTCTTCTCATTTTAATTTCACTCCTATAAGCTATAAACAATTTTATGTCAGAACACTGTAAAGTGCATGCCTTTCTGCTTCTTGGCTATGTTGAATTTCCAGAGTGGTATGAATTTCTAAGTCTAAGCTTCTGGAGAGAAGGGCTTATAAGAAAATGTTGATGGTCTCTTAACTATTGTGCTCTGACCAACACTGCAGTAACAGAGAACAACAATAAAGTACTGCAGTGCTGTATAATTGTCTTATTAATTGGAACATTATTTACAGAGAGGGCTGCCTTCACAGCATGCATCTACTTTCTGAAATGCTCACAGCACTCAGGACACAGCAGGCAGCCAGCATAAAAGTTCAGTTAAAGTAAGAGTAAAATAGCCATCCATATAAGTGCAAGTTAATGAATTGAGTCCTCCTGGCAGGAAGACTTGAATGTGAGCAAGCATTTTCAAATTTAAAGAGAGGTGACCTTAAAAGCCTGCCAAACCTCAAAGGTAATGAATCATTTATGATGATGATGGTGGGGCCCTTTAATTTTTAGACGAAGAGCAACCCAGCTCAGCTATTCTATTAAAATATGTTGTATGTATATTTTGACAAAGATTGTCTTTGGAAACCAGAAGGTAAGAAGGCAAACAACCCTTTTGAGTGTGTAGGGATCTCCCCTACATTTAAATTAGCTATTTAAATAGCATTGCACATACTAAATCCTGTGCAAGGCAGTTGTTTATGAAGTCCCTCTTTGACTAAAATTCTCCACAAACAATGAAAAGGAACTGACACACTCTCTCTATGCACCTAAAAAAAGGCATTAGTGCCAGCTATTCAACAATGCATTTTGTATTTTCAATGTCCCCATAAAATCCTTTCAACTGACAGAAGAGAAATTATGATGTCTGTCCCTTTGCCTTTGCAGTGCCCAACTGACTTCTTAGCAAATTCAATGGAAAAAAACCAAAACAAACCAATAAAAAGCATCCAGGGCCAAGGCTTACTGCTTTGAAGGACAGTTCTTCCCAAGATTAATGTTTCATTTTCATATATAAAGTAAAGCACAGCTACTGTGTCAATACTTACATTTACAACTTCAGTGCTAAGTTTGTAAATTACTACATGGCTTATTCAGCACAGATACACAACATGGGATTTCATAAAGTTTTAGGGCAGCCAATATTGTCACAAAATACCTTGCAGAATCCTTTTTATAATTTACTTACTAAAATGTCTGATGATTACAGACTTTTGGACAGATTGCCCATATTGCTTAGGGTTTTCCAGCCTACATGAATGCGAAGCAGGAAGGTAATTTCTGCTGTTAACACTGAGTTGCCATAAATCAGGCTTTATTGCGGGCTCTTTTGATGCGTCATTCATGATGCTACAACTTGCACTCATTTCTCAGAGGCTGAAGCCAGTTTCTTCCTTGGCAATTCCATGGTATAATAGCAGCCTGGATCCCACTTCATCTGCAATGAACATTAAAGCATTTTATGTTCATTATTCAGGGGAAAACAGAGCACTCCAGTGCCTAACTTCCTCTGTGGAGCTAGTAATTTCTTTTTTATTCTGAAAACACTGAAAATTAACATTGTACATTTTAAAAATGTTTTCTCTGGTGTTTTGAATAAAATCAACTAGCTTGTGGTTTACAAAAAGCACCTGTGAATGTAATACATCCCATTCATGACTCAGTGCCTATCTGAGACAGACCCACTTCTGCTTTCACCACTTGTAATCTGACTTCCACTGCTCTGCAGCTCATGCTTGGTTATGGCAGGGTCTGCCACCATCCACCACCACCAAACCCCTACCAGCCTGAAGGGAAGAAGTGCCTCCTGATTCAGACAGCACACCAAGATGCTGGTAGGTTCTAGGCACTGCCAGTTCTTGGATCTTCCATGTTCATTTGAAGAAAGTTACAGTGCTCCTGAAAAGCAGACAGCTGGAGAGCAAGGAAACCCAGATTCCTGAGTTATCTTTATTTAAAATTCCTTTTTTTTTTTTCCCCCTACAGAGTATCTTTATTAACTTCAGCATTCTGGATCACATTGGGTTGAGACAGGTAATAGGTAAATTCAAACACTAGTGACATTTCCTTGGCTCTCTGCCAAGTACAAAACTATTACGTATTGTTGCTAGATTTGTATAAATAATCACCAGCCTTCCTCTGAGCACTCCAGCAGTGTTTGGGATAGCATTTTTATGATTCTATGATTTTTCATTAACTAAAGTTGTAAATAGTATGATCTTCCAATACAATCTACCTTCCAGAAATTATACACCACCATTATTTTTTTCTAAACAAATATGCCTCAAGAAAGCTTTTCCGTGTCTCTATTTGGCAAAAGAAGCTATAGAAGACTTAAGAAAAGTCAATTTAACATACTTCAGAGAGCTAAGCACAGAGATTTAAGCTGGCCCATAAATTAAACTAGTGTTCCCATAACATAGATCAGACCAACATATGGTTCATGGGTGAATCAAGTCACTAGAAGTTGACATTTCAGATGTAAACAACTGTGTTGAAAGAAATGGTTTTTATTTCCCAATGCTACTGTCCAGTCCCAAGCAACAGAGATGACCCAGCCTCTGGCCAGCCCATAGCAGGCTGGATCCATATCACAGCTGCTTGTTGGGCTGTATTCTGGCACGGAGCCTCTTGTAGCCACCTTCTCCTGTTTCTTTCCTTAATCCTTGTCAATGACAAAGACATTTGCTGGCTGCTGCAAAGATAGTCTTACTTCTTGTTCCTGTCATAAAGTCATGGAACAAAGTTTGAGTTACAAGAGTGAAATGTGAGTTGCTGAAACCTGTGAATTCATAGTCTTTTATGATTTCTGGAAGTTTCATCAGATCGGATTTTGCTTCTGAGTCCAAATGTATCAAAAGCTGTTTTATGTTACCAAATGCCAGAATACACAGATGTCATCCATTTAACTGAGTACGTTTTTGCTATTGATTATGGACATTTCATGATATTAATCTGACATCTTCTTGAAGCAGCATTAATCTATATTTTAAGCTCTTTCTTAAGGTAAATAGGTGTTTGGCCAAATCCTTCTCCCTTTACTTTTATGAATTAAGTATTCACTCTAACTTCACTCTAACTGCTGACATATAAAGAAAATACTGTTGGATCTATGATGTTTCATTTATTATTTCAGATTAAGAGCTCTTGAAAAGACAAGTCAATTTTATAATTTTTTTAATTCCAAATGCAGCACCCCAGCCATATATGTGCCACAATGTACTTCTGAGAGAAAAAAGAAAAAAAAGCAACCTTCAATCTCTGCAAACAAAAAAGATATTGGAAGAAATAAGAACCACACCTCTACAGATGTGTTCTTTGGCCTAGACTGTATTTATTGATGCAGGATATGGATCTAAACCAACCTGAAATTATTCTTCAGAAAGGCTGAACCCAGCCAACTCTTCCTTCAGAGGGTCGGGAAGTATACCTATGGAAGATGACTGAATTTCACAGAGATGGTTGGAGCTTGAGCTATATTTAGAATAATAGGATTATGTTATTACAACTCTAGCTGTGATAGGGCTCGAGAAGGTTACTTAGACCCTGTGGCTACACTGCTAAATAGAAGAGAGCCAGGAGCTAATCCTCAGTGCTGAGGCTGAGCAGTAAGCATGGACTGATCCATGCTGCACAGCTCTCGTCCCTGTGACTTATCTCGTCCCATGTGGTGCCTATGTGGTCCAATTGAAAATGCTTTTTTTAATGTGTTTTTGACCAGTTCAAGATGTCTGAAGTAGTTTATAACCCATGTTGCAGCGTGCCAGGGTGGTGGCTCTGTAACATGAAGCTGCATATGTGTGTGGCATGTGTGAGGGTGCAAAACCTGCTGGGATAGCGTTGGAAGATTGCATAGGAGGGAAGAAGTTACACTCTGTGCAGTCTGCCCATGCTGTCCTGAGTGTGTTAGCTTGCACAAGTGAGCCCAGGCCTGGTGAGAGCCAGGAACTCAGCAGAGAAGTCGCTCTCCCATTGACTTCAGCTGGGAGTACAACACAGCTTCCAGAGGTGTACAACTCTCCAAAGCTCACCCTCAGACTCGGTGTCTATTTTGGTGTCCAGAAAGCTAAAGAAATGGCCAAACATTGGCCTTGAAGGTGCTGTTCTGGTTAGAGGTTGGCACTTGTAGGAGAGGATTCTGAAGAAACTGGTTTGACTGAGGAGACTCTTGCATGCTGTCTGGGAAAAAAGAGGTACTGCTCCCTTCTTGAGGCAGGCACAACATCAAGACTGGGGAGAAACCTTTTATACCAAACAATGGGCAGAGCTACCTGGGATTTCAGAATCCTGCAGGAGCATTATGATTCCTTCCTGCCAAATGCAGTTACTTGTGTTAGGAGAAGGAAGTAAACGACTCGTGCAGGACACTGCAGCCATTTCCAGACCAGTAAAGGCAATTCCCAGGGAGCAAAGGGGTTTTGGTAGCATTCCCAGATATTTCCAATGAACAGCACAGCACATTGCCAGCAAGTTCCTCAGCAAACCTAGCCAAAGCTCTATTATTGATCTTGAATGTCCTCTCCTTTTCCCAGCAAGACACTGGAAATAGCAGAAGGCTTTCCTTTCACTTGGCAGTGCAGCCTACAGACACAGCAGGGAAGTACCATGGGACTCATCACATGGCAGTGACAGATGGGCTCTTCCTGCTTTTTACCTCCCTTCCCTTTGCCTGTGCTGACTTGAACACCCTCCTCTCTTTCTGTGGCAGACTAAGCCTCAGGGATGTTGACACCATGGCCATGCCAGCTCCTCTAGGCTAAAATTTTGCAGAGAAACCAGTCTAGCTGAATCCCATAATCATAGAATCATAGAATATTCTCAGTTGGAAGGGACCCAGTAGGATCTTCTCACACAAAGTCCCACATTTTAGGTCTGAGATGTGCAACAAGAATTTTAGATAACTGCACTGGGGTTTTAGCATTTCCATTCACAACCAAGAGTACTGGGGATGGTGACTTGGGCTTGTCCCTCAGTGTTTTCCAGCGTAGAGCTGGATGCCAAAGGCTTCTCCTCGGTGCTGAAGGAGGTGGAGGCCAAGTTACAGTTTTCTGAGGGATTGCTGTAGCTGGCAGGTAGGGCTGCCTGTCTCAGTGCCATGGAGTGTGGGCTACTGCAATGGAGATTATGATATCTTTGGGAGAATTACATGGGAAAGACCTTCTACTCCATCTCCTGATGAAAGCATGAGGTACTCAAGTTTGATTCCAAAATATCTTGGACCTATCACGCTAACCGTAACTATGCTACGGCTATGGACCAAGACTAAAGTGAACACTGTTACTTTGCTTTCTAATAGTAATTCCCTCCTCTTTTTGTCACTGATAATTCTTTTTTTGATCACTTCCATGAGGCTGCTGCAAGGAATTTAGGGAATGCAAATAAAGGGGTGTTTGTTTGCCTCAGTACTACCTTGAGGCACTTCTCTTGTGCTCAGTGCCCTTCACTGAAGCCTGCTCTCCACCCCCTGGGTCTCATTTACAGATATGCTCTCTGGCCCCAGGAGATATTTTGCACAGTTTAAAAATTAACACTCAGTCTGAAGGTGGGAGGGTTGCCAGCTAGTCAAGCAGCACTGAAGTCATCCTTTTTTCATTCTGCCTGGCTCAGTACTCCACCTTCCAGGAGCAAATTATACACTTTCATTTCCAATGCTTTCCCTATTCTTGTCTTATTGACCTGTACTTTCCATTGAATTTTATTCCTACTTGTGCAGAGCACTGCCCTGCTCCAACGAGATGCAGGACTTAACTCTTCTAGTGTTCTTTCTGTTTAGTTTTGTTTGTTTGCTTGTTTGTTTGCTTGCTTTTTAAAAACTTTAGTTTAATCTTTAGGAACCAAATAGATGAGTAGAAGGAAATAAGGAGGAGAAGGTAAACGTAGGGCTGATGGCAGACTAAGAAGGAAGATTAGGGAAAGCAGAGAGTCAGATTAGCAGCCAGCAGCCAGAAGTCAGCTGATGCGTGCATAGGCTGTTTACTTCACTGCTGTCCAGGTTGTGCGAAAGAATGAGGTCATGAGGGGCATCTTCTGGGCTCTTCACTACTTTTGCTTTGCTTGTGCCACCACTAAATTAGTTTAATTTCTGGAAGGGCTTTCTCTGTTGTCTAGGGGTCATTGCAAACAGAAAGAGGTTGAGTAGGAGGCCATTCAAGTCCTTACATTACATATTTAATAATTATTTCCTCTAATGCAAGGCTTACAGCTACAGGCACGCCTTCCACTTTATGCCCTTTGGTCACATACAATCCTTCACATTGCAGGTGACATTCGGGCGTTTAAATTACAGCTCCCTTATCCTGCCTTGCAGACTGCAATGACTTTCTTGGCTTTAGACTTTTTGCTGTCCAGATGGTTCCTGTCAAATAAGAAGCAGGTGGCATCGCTGGCATGTGGTTTGCCTATAAATTTCTTCAGAAAAACAGAGTATAATTTCAAAATGTTCTTAAGCTTGATGGTCAGTATTTTTAAAAGGCATTTCAGTCCTAGGTAGTTTACTACTCTCTAGGGGAGTTGGGAAGAGAGAGCCTTGAAAAAGTCTCTGCACATCTTGAAGACAACTATTTCTCATCTTCTTTCCCCAAAGAGCTATCGCAGCCCTGATGAGCTTAGCTCCCACCTCAAATAATTGGCATTATTTCTCCTCCTTTCGTTTAAATGTCTCTCCAGCATTCCCTCCACTAGATGGTACTAGGCACATGTATTTCTTCACAGGCTTTCCCAGCCATGATAATCATAACAACAGTGTCCCTGCATATAGAAGGAGAAAAGGGTCAGACTTTTTGGAGTGCAAGAAGCTTCTGTTGAAGACCATTAAACTTTAGAGATGACATGATCAAAATTTAACAAAGAAAACAAATGGCCTGAGCAAGTATAGCTTGCTTATTACAACAATCTTCAGTTGCAGATATCATGCTCACTTTTTCATGCTTTTGTTTTTACTTGTCCTCTAAGAGCTTATATAATTGAGAATATTGATACAGCAAACAAATTGTAAGCATTATTTTAAATTAGATCACACCGCTATCTTTGGCCAAAAGTTGCCGTTTAACAAAAAAAAATAAAATTATTTTGCCTTACCAACACATACATTATTTGCTGCTGTTTAGGGTGAAGCAAGGCAAACCAAAGACCTACAGCTTGTGTAGCTGAATCCAGTATCTCACTGGTGTCACTGGTAGCCAGCAGCCCAGTAAATGACAGCACCTGTGCACTTCACAATATTCATGTGTCTTACACTGATGTTTTTAATATCAGGACTTTTCTACTTTGGGGACTTTTATTAACTGGAAAGCTGAGTGAGAGCGCAAAGAGATGAGTGAATCTGCATATTCACCATTGCATCAGGATTTTTCTGTCCTAAGCTGACCATGGCATATTATTCCATAGGCAACGGTTAAAATCAATGTCTGTTTGATTTGTAAGATCATGAGAAGAGGTGGGTTACATTTTGCCATTTCTGCTCCAAGAAAAACAGAATTGCAATAAGGTTTGTACAACTCATGCAGCAATAAAGGAGCAGGACTCCAAGGCCGTGCTGAAGACTCTGGCAGCTCATCTTATGAGCACAAAGCTGCTGGAAAGAAAAAAGTGAAATCAACACCTAGCTGCTATGGCATGCTGGTCTTGGACTTTTAAACCCAAGAACCACTGGTTTTGGTTTTTTTTAAAGGAAAAATTTGCAGCCTCTTTTCTCCGTGTGTGACCGCAGGATTTAAGGCATTTTCCATACTTTCTTCTCGTATCTTCTGGATGCAAGATCTCCCAGATGTTTAAAAAAACCATTAGAAGAAGCAAAAGGAAAAGATAATGTATTTTTCACATTATTTATTTCTTGTAAATCTAGAAGCTTTTGTTGGTTATTAGTGTTACAATAATCTATGACATTCCTCAGGAAGCGTCAGGTATCCATCTCTGGCCAAAGTGTATGTAAGAAAAAAAAATGGGATTTTGATTGATCTTATTCTTTTAGTGTACACATTTCAGAGTTCTGTTAAGAAAGGTTACTTGAGGGAAGACAGCTTGAGTTAGTTCCACCACCAGCATTAAAGCAAGGTTAATTTTTCCTTTACTTCTCTTTTTCAAAACTGGTACCACTTTCATGCACGTAAAGAGCTTTTCTGCATGCTAACAACTCTTTACTTTCTAATGAACCTATGACTGACAGAAAGTTGAGCTTTTCTTTCCTCCCACTAATACCACCATTGTATGTGTCTTGTTAACCAGTATTGTGTATCAGTCACAAGCTGACTCCTTTGTGCCTTTGTAAAGTATCAATTTAGTCAGCATTATCTGCTGGGGAGACAATGCAGCCGGTAAATGTGAACACAAAAATGCTGTAGCATTATAAGCCCTAAAAACACTGGTTCAGGAGGCCTGGAGCCCGGGAGGTGGCGAGGCTGCAGCCGGAGAGCTGCTGGCCATCAGCAGCTGGCCGCTGCAGGGTCCGAGGGAGCAGGCAGACAGCCAGGAGTGGACGGGCTGCAGGGAGAAGCCAGGGCACAGGAGCAGCCGGGAGTGGGGGCAGTCTTCATGCTGGCTGCTGGTTGGGTTGCTTGGCTGGAAAAAGCCCTCTGCCATCCAGATCTGCCTGCCAACCTGCCTGTGGCTTGACTATGCTGATATTTGACCGGACTGACACATTCCCAGCATCTATTTTGGTTTTTGCCTGATCAGGCTTTTCCAGTAGTAAACTGATTTCTCTGCATTAACAAAACATCACCAAATGTTGCAGCTCAGCCGCTAGGCCCTGCACTCCACGAGGAGTCTGTGGCTCTGCATACCTGCAGATGCGAGTTAGCTTTCCATTGGCCTCCAGGTACACTTTAAAGGGGAAGGTTAGACCAAAGCAGTCTCTCCTTTCATGTTTTCCTGCCTGGGCGATGGTCAGCAGAAACACCCAACCCCCATTGCACTAGAGAGGGGGAGGGCAGTAGCTCTGTGGGGTTTCTGTGTCTTTGGATGAAATTGTCCCTTTGTTAGTCCAAAATAGCTCAAATTGGGCAACTTTCCAAGCATGCAGTGAAAGACTTCTGTTTGAGACAGTGCTTAGAGAAGGCTGAGGATGGAGGGCTGAAAAAGAGGTGCCTGACTGGCTGGGTTCCCACCGGAGTGATTAATGTAATGTTGCTGGGATTTTACTGCATTATTAATGAAGTGCCAGGGTGCCTGGACCACTGGAAAAACATCTCAGAAAAATTATTACTAAAAATCTGAATTGGTGCATTGGATAACCTTTCATATTACTTTTTTTTTCTTGACCGTAGAGCCCTTATCATGCCAGAGGAAGCCTATAAATAATAACCAGAGAGGGCAAGACTACACAGGCTGCTGCTCCCTCCACCCCCCCAAGCAGCAGTGGCCCCACTGGCAGTGGGCTCGGGGTGCCAGGAGTCCATGGAAGCCATGCCCAGGGGCTGTGCATTGGCTCAGGGATGCACACAGCCCCTCTGCATGCTCGGCCAAAGCTTGGGTGGCCAGGGAGGAGATGCCTGTGGAGTTCTGCTTTTCGGAACAGTATAAAGATCTGACAGGGAATAGCCTGTGCTGGTTCAGGGCTGTTGTTTGCATTGATGAAGCTTGTAACTAGGATGATCAGTGTGAAATAGCGCTACTCCCCCCCCCCCCCCCCCCCCCCAAGCTGTTATCTCCTTTTTTATTGGCTTTGTCATGCATTTTTTTCTTTTATTTTCTTCTAAATTCTTAACTCCTCAGATCTATCTTTTAGTAATGTCTAGTAGCAACTGCGGATTTGTTTTGAGGAGGGGATTTTTGTTGCTCCCTTTTTTTTTTTTTTTTTTTTTTTTTTTTAACTGCTGTGCTTTAAACCAGCCTTGCCTGCCTAAAGCTTCCAGTTGCTAAGCGACTTTTCCCCTCCGCCCTTCCCGCAGCCCGGTTGCCATAGCGCTGCCAGCCTTGGCTATCAAGTAGCAGAGAGCAGTCATTACTCAAAGAAAAAAAAAACCAACCCCACCAAAATCCAGGGATTTTGCACGGGCCAATCAACATTTTCTTTCCTTTTTGATTCGTGTCGCCAGCCGGCGGGAGCATCCCTGTGCGCATCACAGCCGCGGTTGGCCACTGCGTTATTTTCTTGCGGAAGTTCTTGATTCAGTCTCTGCGTTAAACAGGACAGACTGCAGTGCTGACTCACGGACACCTGTGACGTTGGTCGTGGCAGCAACAGATACTGGAGGATGTACTCCCCAATAAGCTGTTTTGAGTACCTGTGCGACTGGTGTCGCCCCCTCCGTGGCTATAATTCACCGCAGCGCAAGCAGGCGCTCTGCAGCTCTGTGAATCACAGTGCTGTTCCTTAGGAACCAGGTGATACGGGTAGAGCTCTTGTCTTGTGACATTTTTTACTAACAAGAACATCATACGTACATAAAATATGTGGTGGGATACCATCAAAGACTAGGAGAATGGACAGTGGTTAAAAATTAGCTTCTCTTTTCAAATCCACTCGAACAAATTCCTGTGAAGGATCATATCCAAGGAAATAGAGACTCTTCCATTTTTTAAGTAAAATCATATCCCTAGTGGCTTGGGTAAGACAAAAGTTAATGTCAGTGCTAAAACATAATAAACAAGATGGAAAACCTGACATGTTTCTGCTCTAAAATTGTGAGCTGCCTTGTCATCAGTTTACTGATTACCAGGCTTTACCAGCCGGACGCTGTAGGGCAAGATGGTGATCTGGGGTCTCTAGTGAGCCATGCTATCCATCATAACCAGTCAAAAACATTTTTTAAAAAAAAGATATTTTGCTTTTCTATAAAAACAAAAGTGTGCAGGATTAAAATACCTGCTAATAAAGAGTTTGGTGGTATAGAATTACCCATGTGAGAAAACAAATCACATGAGTTACATTTGAATTGATAGTAGGGGGAAAGGGTCTTTTCCACCAGTAAATGTTACAAGCAGTGTCTGAGTTGGACTTGGAATAGTTTCAATTGTTCTCCGACTCTAGTGTCCATTAATCACAGCACCAGCCTCCACCTCAGGCTGTCAGTGCAAAGCCTCTCTTAACATCCAGGGAACTTTCTTCCCACGTTCTGTAGTCGGTGAGTTATTGTGATAATAAATGCAGCAAGGAGCTAGACTCCATGTCCTTACATGCCCTTCCACTTATCCAATCCAGCATCTGCCTATTTGAACGAGTGCATCAGATACAGGCAGCGTGCCAGATATTAAAATGTTAAACCTACTGCCATGGACCTGCATTGGACATTTTGTTTTTCCCTTGTCCTTGAAAAGGACTCACTCCTGAGCTAATAGGAGTGTGCTTAATGGTTCTTTGTCTTAAATTCCCAATTTACTCAACTATGTCTTCCCTGATTTGGTACTTCGTATCCCCTCTCTTCATGCTATTTGTGGGAACATTAAATACCATTCTGCAAGGAAAGTCATTTAAGAAACAATCTTTGTATGGAAAACTGATTTCAAAATCAGTTCCTACTCTGATGAAGCATGCAAATCAAATATTTTGAGGGGCAGGAAAAGGATTCTTTTAAAAGTTCCTTTTTTAAAATCAGGATACCTTTGTTCTTCCTCGGAGCTGACATGACGTACTTCCAGCTGGGGGCCCTGGTGCTGTGATCAGATACAGCTTAGGTTTCAATAAAATCACATTTTTTTACTGAAAAAAGGTGGTTCTCAGCTTTGTTTTCTGTTGTTCTAAGGGAACTCAGGGCTTGAGAATGGCTATGTTCAATAAATGAGGAATTGAAGGTCTACCACAGACCTTTTTGTCTGGGAAATATTGATTTAAGAGAAAGTATTGCCAGATTTATTATGTGAAGATGCTTGCATAATCATGGAACTTAGGTGATGAACCTTATTCTCAATTAGGTTGCTTTAGCTCTAGGCTTCATTTCATCCAGAAGAGAAATTACTGGAATAAAGGTTAAATATCCAAATCAGAAATATTATTGCCTGTGTTCCTTTATGTTTGAAATGGTAATAAAACAAATTGAACATTAACCTAGTAGGACCAAGGCATCTCTATTTGCATGGTTTTGACATCTGAATTGGGCAATAACTTCTCCATGTTGAAATTATGCAATGGTTGTTAGTCAGTCTTTCATTTCCTCAAGCATTTGTGCACAGATTACATCCGCATATTGTATTTTATTATGAGTCATTAAAATGCTAATCAACAAAAGTACACTACCACAGTTTCAGGAGAGATCTACATTGTTCAATGGGTCTCCATTTTGATACCTTTCTCATAGCAAACACAACACACCCACTGAAATCCACACCAACAGCTTGCTTTTGAAGTCTACGATGTTCCCTTTGTGTGCTGCTGGTCTCCCTGTCCCTGTTTTGTGCTTCTGATTTCTTTCTGGTTTTCTAACCTTCTCTCCCTACACCCATCAACCTGTTCTCAAGGTAAAATCACTGTGTCAGGGTTAGGTGTTTTCATGAAGCTGCCTCCTCTGCTGTCTGATTCCTATACTTCACCTACCTGTCACACTCCCCCAACTTTTTTCTCTGCTCACGTAAAACCTTTGATTTCTGCTTTTCCTCTGTCAATTCCAGATTTGTTTTTCTTGTTCTGGTATTTTCTCTTCCTATCTGACTTTTCTCTCTGATCCCTTATTACTTTGTCTTCACTACAAATGAAGACTCTCCACACCTCTTGTTTTTCAAGAATTGCTTTCACCATCCATAAATTCCGAAAGTCAAGATATCAATTTGACCAAATAGTACATTGTCCTTACAGCTGTCAGACAGGACATTTACTTTCTCCCTTCGAACTTCTAGTAATGATAACTTCACATCAGCAAAATTTCTACTTGTCTGAATCTTAGTTAGTCTGATACTAGAATTACATTCTGGAAAACTGCTATTTATCACCAGATCTGTGCTTATTCTGCTCCCCTCTTTTCTACCATTGCCCATACTTAGACATTATATGGATGATGGCCTTAAGATGAAGCAGAGTAGGTTTAGATTAGATATTAGGAAGAAATTCTTTATATAAGGGCAGTGAGACACTGGAACAGGTTGCCCAGAGAGGTTGTGGACCCCTCATCCCTGGCAGTGTTCAAGGCCAGGCTGGATGGTGCTCTGAATAACCTGGTCTTATGAAAGATATCCCTGCCCATGGCAGCGGGGTTGGCACTAGATGGTCCTTAAGGCTCCTTCCCACTCAAACCATTCTATGATTCTACGGTTCTAGGATTCTATAATTCTATTTTTTTTTTAATTTTACTACCCAGATTATTTCTTAAAAAAATATTCATATCCCTCTGATTAGTTAAAATTACTCTATCTTTCTAAAATTTAATCTAAAATTTAATCCAAACAGTCAAAGATATTTTCACTTGCTTAGGAAAAGTTAGTGAGAAGGAATGTCCAGTTTTAATTCACAGTCTACCTCATTCAAAGACAACACCACATTGACAGGAGGAGTAATTCCTGTCTTTCAGCCCTACCAGAGAAATCATGTCCCCTTCCCTTGGACTTCGTATCGACTCTCTTCTTTGTGTCACTGGTTTATTTCCCTGTATTCCTGGAGCCTGGGGCTATTGGAGCTGTATTTGTCTACTTCTCTGTGGTTTTATTTGGACATCAAATTATATGAACGTAGGTCATTACTTCAAGAAGCCTCAGATTTATCTGACCATGGACAGTAAAAGCAAACAGTGGTAAGAGTCATGAGAAATAAGAAAGTTGGCCTGAGTAAAAGAATTACTCTTTCTCTCACCTGATAACAGAGTCATAACAGGGATTAGCTGAATCGGGGACTGCCATGACTTAGTTTAGATAGTTGTGACTGAAGAAGGTTGAGGCATTCTGGCTGCTTTCAAAATAAATATGTCGATCATCTGCTCTCATTGGCTCCCGCTCCAGTTGGCTTACTTGAGTTTTTTGAAAGTAGCATGCCTGTTTGTTGTGCACCTGGTGCAATTCTATTTTTGGGCTACTATGAGGCATTTTATCAACTACATAAATCATGCTGAGTACTGCAGTATTTTGAGCATGTGTATGTGCATGTAATTCGAACCCATAGCCTCAAAGAAAAACCTTTGTCAGAATTATAGATCACTAGATATTCATTATTCACCATTGTTTGTATTTCTGTCCAAAACATTTTATTATCTTTTTAGCCTGATAGTAGTTTTCTAGACCACTGTGCAAGCTTTCACGTTATGTAGCAGTTAATCTCACCAAAAAATGGAACTACAGGTTGTCTACCCAAATTCACACTGTTTGCTGTTCTATCTAATCAAAGAAAAATAAACACCATTCATCTTTATCCTGTTACTTTTCCTTCCAGTGTGCTCTCCAAATACTAATACAGTCCATTATACCAGTGGAAAGTGAGAAAAAGAACACGTGCAGAAGAGGTTAAATTCCAGTCCAAAACAACTTGTGATAGGAAGTAATAATATCCTCTAAGAGTAAATAAGAGAAACTCTAGCATCTTCTGTGGATATTTTCATGGCTGCCATGCGTGAATGCTCAGATGTTGCTGTGATGGAGACCTTCAGAAAGGAGTGGTTAGATAAAAAATCAGGGTCTATCCTTTGCTTTTTCCCCCCCCCCCCCGGGTTAAGCTTTGTCGATATGGGGTTTTTTTCTCAAGTAACAAACATGCAATGAGGTTCCTCTTAAAATGATGGTGACTTTAGGTAAAAAGATTTCTGAGAGCATTACAGGATGAATTTTCTAATCCCTGTCTTAGAAAGTGAATATTTAGATCCATCAGTATCTGCTTTCAGTCCCTTGCTTCCATGCCGTTCAATTGTAGTCACCTAAGTAGAATTCTAATTCTTTCTTCCCTCTACAGAGAATAAAATGTAATATCTCATGGCTTCAGAGATAAATGTGTTTTTGTTGCTGTTGCCATGTTTTCATCTCTTGTATAATTCTTTTCTTTTCTTTTTGTTTGTTTTTCTTAGCCTAATTCCCTATTCTCTTGTAGATTTCTACTTCAGATTTTTAGCCAGCGGCATAAAGTGCTTCTCAGAAAGCCTCTTGAAACTTCTCAGTCCATTCCATGAAATCAGCATGAATGTTCTTGTCTCATGGGACTCCTAGAATAGATAAAAGCTTGCAAGGGCATCTAAAAAGTGAAAAACCACAAAAGGGAAAAACAGAATCAAGCTGACTACAACTCAGCCTGCCTTTTTACTGTGGGTGAGAAAGACCTCCTCACGGAATCAAGGCCTCAGTCCAGTTTACTGAAGACAGTGGAACGTTTTCCCTGAACTCGGCTCAGAGCTGCACCAGTGTCCGGCACTCTTCCACAGTACTCGGCATTGAAGCAAGCACTCAGGTACAGTCAGCCCATGGCAATACCCCAAATCACTGTTTTCTTCCCAGATCAAGCAACTCTCTGGCAAAGTTTTGTGCTTGTATGATTCTTTAAGGCTTTCATTACTTTACCAAAGCTTTAAGACTAGAGGTTATATTTTCGGGGTGCCATGTGCACCATGCAGCCTAACTCTCAGTAAAAATCATTTGGACTTTCAAGTCAGGTTGACACAGAAGGGGAGAACTTACAGAGTTTTGAGGTATGATTTACAAGTAGTATTATTTCTCTTTTTCTTTTCAGTGTCTCTGTGGTTCTAAGTCACAGTATTGCCATCTTGTACAACTCCCTCAGGGCAAGATGAACCTCGAATTAATTTAATTTGGCCTTTTAGGATCTGTCTTGTTCTGTGGGAAACACCATTTGCACAAGCAATACCAAACATCAGCCACTTACTGTTAATACAGGAAGCAGAACTAAAATTTATTGTCGTTATTAAATAAAATTTACCTGCATTATTTACAAGCCTGTAAACATGGCCTTTCATAAATAGATAATAAGCTTTTCAAGTCCCTGAACATAGTGTCATTAGGCCATGATGTACAGAGGCAATCAAGCTCCTAACTCTAAGCTGGGTTTTGGTAGAAATTCTGGTACTTCAGCATCAACTGGGAGCCTTTGAGGATCTGCTCACAGAGAGTATGGAAGACACAAAAGCATTCCAGAACAATACATCTTTTAATATCATTGTTCCCCTCCCTTTGCTCCAGAAAACCTTGCAAAGAGCCTTGGTTGTTTTGTTCACATATCAGCCTGACCTGGGCATGAAGGCATCTTCATTGTGCTCACTTCAGGAGTCCTTGAGGTGCAGGTGATGATGGGATGTTAGGGAAGGAGCGTGTAAGTCCCCCATCTGCAGTAAGTCCTATAAGGAGCCTGGGCAGGGGCTGAAGATGTCTTGGAACAACAGTTCAAAGACTTGGATGACAGAAATCTCAGGGAGGGAATTTCTGTTTGGGAAGAAATTAATGCCATCTCATTTTAGCTACTTTACTGAAATACTTGAATGACAATGCAGATTCTCTATGTTTCCCATAATGGTGTCTCCATAAAGGAATTCATATCTCAATAGGGCAAAACAAACACCTCTAGAGGGCTGTCTCCCTCCACTTTCCCTACAGGGACCATGGGGAGCTAGGCTTTTGGTGGAGGTGCTTCATTTAGGTGCCTTCAACCAGATACTAAACTACTTT
Organism: Corvus kubaryi; assembly: GCF_017639235.1. Classification (NCBI taxonomy): domain Eukaryota; kingdom Metazoa; phylum Chordata; class Aves; order Passeriformes; family Corvidae; genus Corvus; species Corvus kubaryi. Next base: position 35,890,600 of record NW_024580667.1, on the reverse strand, counting down.
GACTTTGGTATATGGAGGAAATTACTTAGATGTTGAACTTAATAATTTGCAGGAGACCTTCTGCTCTCTTTCAGCAAACCAAAGATGCATCTTCAAACAGAGGGAAGAAGGAGGCTTCCTTTACCCATTCCCTGTAGTAAGTGATGAAGAAACATATTTTTCCTCTACACTGAAGCAAATCAATAACTGGTCTGGCACTGTTTAGTTCAAATCTTTTTCTCTTTAGAAATTGTACAACAACTGTCACACTGCACATTCAGCAGAATAGAAAAACATGGAGAGAATGTTCCTGTGGAGAGGAGACAGGGATTGTTTATGCACTTGAGTACACACTGAATGCACAGTTACATACATCACCACTGACTGTCGCTCCTGTAGGAAAAGAGAATCACCATTTGTGCTCAGCAAAACAGGGGTTCAGAAGAAAAACCCAAAGTTTTTGTTTGCTTTATTTTTTTTTCATTCCATTGGCTAAAGGAACTATGTAATTTACTGTCTAACGTACAATACTTTAATATTTTCTATCTTGTCAAGTTATGTTTTTTGTCATCCATTCAGTGAGTCCTAACTGTCTGAAATCTCTGACAGAAACTTCCCTGTTCCTGTACCCTGCTCCCAGTTTGCCAGATATAAATCTTTTCAAAACAGCATCTCTTTCCACCTCCAATCCCCACAAAATCTCTTTCTATGATACCATAACTATAAAATTAATGTATGGATAAGGAAGAACTGAATTCAGATGTCTTTCACTCTGTAAAACTAAGTAGGCAACGTGTTAGTTTTCACCATGTCCAGGGTTTTATGAAGAGTCCCAGCAATCATGAATCTGTTTAAATTGCTTTAAATCTATCTATTTAACCTTTGAAGACCTCCTACTTGGAATTGACAAACTACTTTCAGCAGCAAATTAACTGTATTTTCAACTCTTTACTGGCTTTTGGTTCAGAAGTCAGTAAACACTTTCATGTCACATGCAGGATATACACTTATTGAGATATATGTAAGAGAATTTCCAAAGTAACTGCACTGAATGGAGTTTAATGTATTTATTCTAGGATGTTTCTGAAATCATAAGAATTCTCAGTTGTGAAGTTTGGAAAACCTGGTGCTGCCTCTGTACTTTAGCTTTGGTTCAATACCCTTCTGCTAAGATTTCTACGCCGCCAGATGCTGCTTGGGGCACACCAAGCCAGGGCTGAAGTCCTGTCCCAGCCTCAATCCATCCTCAGGAATGGATGAATCCTGAAGCTCAGGGCTCGGGCTGCCCTGCTCCTGGCTGGGGTTGTGGAACAGCCCTGGCTGACAAGGCCCTGCCCTGCCACTCACCCAGCTCAGGGAGCCACCTCTGCCCCCACCATCCCAGCCCAAGGGAGCAGCCAGTCCTTCCCTTCTGCAGAGGGGCATTATCTCTGCATGGGAGGGGCTGAAAATGCACCCTGGTTGTCTTGAGAACATAAAACCAAAACAAAGTTTATTTGTAAGGACATCTGAGGATTTCCCTCAACATACTCCTTTCTGCAAGGCTACTGCATGCTGTGTGCAGTCATCAGCTATCATTGCTCCACAACACGTCAAAACAATGAAAATCGGTATCACAGCACAATTTACACTGAGAATTAGGGGAATTCATATGCAGTAAGATTTACTAGAAATGTTGAGATAACTGCTGAGTAGGGCTATTCCGTCCGTGAGCACCAATGATCTCTGTTAAAGTATGGCCATTTCACATAGTTAAATGGGCACAGGAAATCAGCTGCTTTGAAGATGACACTGCTGTGATAATCTGTGAATTTTCACTGGATTCTGTTGTTCAAAAGTCCAGAAGAAAAATGTCATTAAAGGGCATTGTTGTCAGGAGTGGATGTGCCGAATATCAGGACACACTCATGCACTCACTCACTCACTCATCCACAGGTGAGAAAACATGACTGGCAAAGGAGTGTCAGTGGAAGAGCAAGAGGGAGGGGAAGCCACAAGAATATTTTGGCTGGCAAGTGTCATTTTGCACAGTATGAGTTCTTGTCAGACCTAGGATTTTGTATCATAAGTGTTTTGGATCTTGATGAGCTGCACAGCCGGAACAAGTAGATGTAGAGCATAATCATGCTGTTGATAGCTCAAGGTCTCCTTCCTCTTCTATTGCTCTCTCAATGGGTCACTGATAAGAGCTAGGATGTTTGTTTTGGTTAGTGGGTTTGGGTTTTTCCCCCCAGTTGTAACTATTTGATAAAACCACAGCACTCTTTCCCTCCTCCTGTGTCCCTGACACTACAAAACAACGACAAGGGAGAAGGCAGAACAAAATAGCAGATGATAAAAATGTGAGATGGGTACAGTGGTACAGTGGAAGCACAGAAATTCAGAGGTACAGAACAGCAGTGCAATACTCTGGGAGAAAAGAATACATTAATTATAGGGACAGTTTTATTTATCCAGTCTCATGTTCTCATACAGTTTTTATTGATCATAGAGCAGTTTAGCATACCAGCAGGAATGCTTTTCTGTATCCCACTGTATACTGCTAAAAACCCAGAGATATTTTACAGTCATTGGGGTCAACACAATTTATTTGTTACATGTAGTCCCATTCCAATACCCAATTTTTAGCAGTACTAGTTGCCATTATGTTTCTACTGATGAATGCATACAAACGGCAGCAGTTCACAAAACTTCAATGGAATAGTTTGAACCTCATCTTAAGTTCAATATACCAAGGATACAGACACATCAAGACAGTTTTAATGTCTCATCAAAAATACTGATCATTGCATTGGCTTTTTTTTTTTTAACAAAGTCTTCAGTGAGACCAAAACGTCTTTCTCTTTTTTTCTTTTTTCCCTGTCTGAAGGAGCACACAGAGGGTTCTTAACTACACTGTAGAAAATATGGAAAATCTCATAGTAAATATCCTTTTTCTCTTCCCTCAAGCAGGAAAGCAGTTAATCTTTGCTTTCTGCTTAACAGAGATATGCCCCTATATAAGATTTTGGTCCTGACTTCTGTCACACAGTCATGACTCAAAACACTGGGAATTGCACTTCTTGGTTAAAACATTTATTACTGAGAAAAGGCTCTTATTTCTAATCACTGCCCTAGTATCAGTGCTTCTAAAAATAACCTTCTTGTCTCCAGTCGCGGCTGTATTCTTGCAGTGTGGTTATTGAGAACCACTGAACCTGAAATATGGTTATTGCCTGTCTCATTAGGTCAGTCTCACACTTAATTATTGAATGTAAGTTGTGTTGACATTGCGAAGTTAGGCAGTTTGTCTCTGCCTTGGTTCTCTTGGTAAACCCTGAACCTTGTGCTTCTGCTGACAAAACACTCAGCCTTTTTTTTTCAACTACCTAACAGTTCCAGTTTATTTGAGCCATGAGGAGAAATAGTGGATTTCTTTTTATATTTCTCACTTATGTCCAGTATTTTCTGCTTGACTTCACTGGCTTATTGTAGCTCTCCTTCAAAAAAATGACAGGACATACATTGAGATTAGGAGCCAAAACGGTCTTCAGCTTTCCTCAGAGAGAAACATGCCTAAAATAACATCAATTTTGAGCACTTTTTTATAGCTAATATCACTTAACAAAAGCTGTTACAAAATGAATGTGATGACCTCTACATGTCCGAATAGGTAATTTGGATTTAGTACTGCTGTAAATATAAAGATACTGTTCAGTGCTACTGCCAGCATTTCCACGAACTGAAGACACTTTAACAGTCCCTGGCACAGACACCATTAGTACCAAGCAAGCTGTATCTTCTCTCACAAGTCTGAGGTCTGACAACTTCAGGGTGCCAATTCTACAGTTCTTCTATCAGCTTGTGTACCAAACATACTGGCAGTCTGGGTGTAACTCTTCCCCTTCATAGTCTGTGAACACAAGATTGCTTTATCAAAACATCATCCCAAAATTAAGTTTCAACACTCAGGGGAAAGGATAATTTAGAAGGATTTGCCATTCACCAAGAGCTATAATGACAATACAGGTACCTAGCTTGGTAAAGCTTTGTCGTCATAAAATCCCAAGAATGCGCTCTTCCACAGTCATCTGCAGCCTTTCAGGCAGGTGCTGATGGGACAGAAAAGAACTTTAAAGCAGGAGAAACCAATATAGTTTTCAGTGCTTCTCTTACTGCTTCTCTGGGTCTCACTTCCTCCTCCCAAAAAGAGTAGTAAATTTGTGACTAAAATTATAGAGATTGCTGTTTTCCTTTCTCTCAAAGGGGGAAGGTGCCATGGGGCAGGAGTGGTGGACGAGCAGCACACGGATTGCCCCATCCCGCCACCCCACTCACCATCCCTGGAGGAGTGTTCTGTGGGATCTGGAAAGCCTGGCTCACGGACAGACACACACTGTGATGAGTCTGGGGGGTCTCTATCCCAAACCCACTGGTGAAGTGCAGCTGCACCCAGCGTTGTTGTGTGCAGTGAATCATTTGTCTACAGGTTAATGTCACTTGTCAGCAGTCTGCTCTGAAATGTGTGTGTGTGTGTGTCCATGCCATGAAGTGATTTATGCACTGATTTTTTTATTTAATTATCACAAATACAGCCTTAGATCTTTTTTTCCAAGGTGACTTGTTTTGATGACTTCATGTATTGGTCTTCGCTGCTTGCCCAATGGTGGGAAAATGGGAGCTACCACTTCAGCTCCATATCCAGGGCTGGGTGCATTAAATTGGCCTAAATCTTTAGACATGATACTTTATCTGTCCTGAAGCAGAACAGACACGTTCTGTGATGATGCATCTCCTCTGTGTGCAGAAAATGTCCCTTTGTAGACAATTCTTTCTTAGGAAATCCCCTTCTACGTGATTTCATGCCTGCATGCATTGAATCCCATGAGGTGAATGTACTTGACTTTGAATAGACATCTCTCACAGAATTCAGAAGAGGCAAGCCTTGTTCTTTGTCAAATTGCAAGCTCCTCCACCAGACAAGAGTTAGGTGGTTAAAAGCTGGGACAGACAGCAAGCTTGCATCTGATGGCAGCTGGTGGCAATCAGTGCTGTTCCGCAGTAACTGCATAACTTCATGGGTTTTTACCTTACTCTGCATGCTAAGTAGCTTATTCTTTCACTGAGGAGTAAGAAAGCTCAAATTACCTCATGCACCCCACAGCAGCATCAGCACCACATGGTCTAATTACATATTGTGCTAAAAAGTGTTAGTTTTTAGCGTTTTTTAATTTGCTACCTTACAATTTCACTGAATGTCTCCATAGTATTGTGTTGATCCAGGGAATAGAGCTGTCTCAACAAAGGTTTTTATCTGTCTTGCCGTACCATTCCTTACTTTAGCTACTATTATCATGTTCTCTTTTAAAAGTCTGCTCTGTGAAACAAACTCGCCCAACCATTTCAATCCATTCATGCATGGGTTTCCTGCACTCCTAATCATTCCTGTTGTCCTCTTCTCAATCCCCACAACCTCTGTTTTGTACTGTGTTCTGTTGGCAGGTGGTGAAAGTACTGTTGCAACCTGTTTTCTTTTATTATAAAGGGTACATAGCATTTTTTTGTCTGTGTTTTTTCTCAATGCACAGGCAATATATGGACAGGCTTTGATTCAGAATATAGCTGTATACTGAAGAAAGGCTTTCACTTGAGCTGTCCCTAGTGGTAAACAGGTATCCTTCCTGAATAAGAGTTCTAAATAATTCCAAGTTTCCCTTCACATGTGTGTTATCTAGTGACATTGAGCCTTATCTGACATTGTGCTATTTGTTTACCTCACTAGGGTAAGTCCCTCTGATGTTCCATGGGGTCTTTTCAGGATTTGATCAGCCTTCATAGCCATCACTGCGTGTGGCTCATAGCCAAGTCTGTAATTTGAGGAGCTCTTTAAGCCAAAATAAGCTTTCACTAGTCCCCAGCTGCTCGCTCGCTGCTTTATAGAGCCATACATGTTTGCGTGGTTACGCCATGAGCCAGGCTGGGTAGCAGACCCGGCTGAAAGCTGACACAGGGCCTGAGCCAGTGGCCCGTCCCACCGAGCACAGAGCTGTGGAAGCAGCTGTGTCCACAGAAGGGTGGCAGCAGTGCAGAGAGGTGAGAATGAGCCATGGAGAGTGGAGGAGATAGGGGATCCCTTCTTTCAGTGGCAGTGCTTTCTTAAACTGTCAAGCAATCTGTCACTTACAGCCTTTTTCAAGAATGGTAAATGGTGTTAGAACAAGCTTTATGCCGAAGTATCTGTAATCAGCAGGCAGTCTGAGGATACCTAGGCTGAGCACCTCAGCTGAACCCCTGCCACAGGGGGCTTTGCTGTGTGTGCCTCTCTGTGCCCCAGAATTCCCCTTCCTGGAATCTCATCAGAAGGGAGATTTCAAGAGCTTTCATCCAAATTTTGGTATGAGATACTGTCAAAAAGCAGAGCTAGGGTGCTGCATTAAAAATCAAATTGAATTGGTTTGGTATATATCAAACATCAGATACATAGCTGAGGCTATTAGGAACTTCCAACAATAGGCAGATGAAAAATCATTAGCCTTGAAAACCCAGAGGATGAGATTGCAGACACACAAGCCAATAAATCACACAGGTTGGTTTTGCAAAAGCTGATGTGGTATAGCAGCAATTCGTTTATGCTGTGACGGGTCAGTTGGATCAGTGTCGAATCTTCTTTGGGATAAAAGATTTTGGTTTAATGCACACTCTTTCCCAAATGGCTTCTACGCAGCCTTTATATCCTACCTCTGGTCAATTTCAGGATTGCAAATAGAAAATTTAAAATGGATGAAACTGCTAAAACAGAATTATTGCAGGATTACCTCAAGATGCAGATTTGACATTGAAGCATCTCCAGAGTAAAGCAGCATTACATGATTTAAGTTCAATTCTATCCAAATTATTTAAAGTGTTTCTAGTATATTCTTATAACCTCAGTTTCAATCACGCCTCCTTTTGAGAGAAGATTCCCTAAACCACATCTTTCTAAGGGAGACTTCAGGGCTGACATGATCTCTTTATTATCTTTTCTAAAACCTTGATAAAAATTGCCTAATCACAGAAAGAGTAATAAAGTTGGGAAGCATGACACAGAGAACCTTATGCTTGTGATGAATGTAACACTTCTTCAACTGCTATGAAGTGATTTGATATCACAAATGGCTACACTTTTGAAAGTCCTCCCTGCAATAATGCCCCAAATATTTGTAGCATAAAAAGCAGATTTATAAATGCAATAATGAAAATAAGAAACTGCAATTGAGGCAAAGAAGAGTTGTTATTAGTCTACTGTCACACAAGCAAAAGATAACATGGCTACATCAAAAAATTATGGGTTTTTTAAAAATAGAAATTATAATTATATATAAATTATGGTGTAAGCAGTATTTTAGGCTTTGCGCCATGTGTCCTTTGTCCTAGTTTACTCTAGACTTGTCGCTACCAACATACAGGCAGACACTTAATCTGAGTACATCTTCTCCTTCTTCCTGTGCTTGCCTTCTACTAGTACATCTCAGACCACCATTCCTTTTGTTCTCCACATATTTCACATCATAATTTCAAATGTAATCTGCCAATAGGCAGATCAAAAAAATTTTTTCCAGACTGCCTCTGTACTTCATTAAAAAAAAAAAACAAACCAAATTTGGCATAATCTCAACTTTTTTTTCTTTTTTTGGGTCACCATTTGGTAGGAAAAGAAGCTTGGATAGTGAAGAGCTATCTTTTACTTGGGAATTTTTCCTCTAATGGTGGTCTCTGGTGCTGTAAACCAAAAGGGTGATAATTAGTGTCTCCTACTGTTTACGCCTGCTGCCATCTACAACAATGAGCTATTATTATTCTGTCTGCTAATACTTGGAAAGGATATCAGTTGGACAACTAATCCAAAATACAGCAAGTAAAGATCATTGTCACACATGCCTGAAATGGAGACATTGTTACAGATGTTAGAAATGAAAGGATTTAGTTATATTGAATCATTCAATCCATCTGCCAAGACTCTGCTTTGCTGCACAGTCTCTAATGTCTCACATAAATGCTAGAATGCTGTAAGTATTAAATAGATCATTCTCTTTGAAATACACTGTGTTCACCCGAAAAACTTTTCCATAATTATGGTGCTAGGTAGACCTGATCTTAAACAGCAGTCCAGTTCAGTGGTGCTTTATGGCAGCGTGCTGGTCTTCCTGCTGGTTTCCAGTTAGTGGCCTGGGGTCACTGTGAAGCAGTTGCTAGATTAGACAGGCTTTCTGTGGAGAACTAGACTGCAAAACAGCCTAGAATATACTGTTGGGGTTTTAAATTTTTTTTTCCTTTACTTTTTTGTTTTGTTTTGTTTCTTGGTAAGCAGTTAGGCTTTTGTTGACAAGAAGTCCCCACCTTTGCAGAAACTGTCAAACTGCAGTTCTGCATCTCCATATGGTTTCTTCGCAGGGTCATGTTTTATCAGATGAACCTGGTATGTTCACTGTTATGCTCATGTTCACTGGAAAAAATCCAGAAGACAAGGACCACTAGAGAGTTCCAGCATCTGGATTTCGGTTTGTTTGGCATGTACTGGCTTTGGCAACAGGAAGGCAGAGAAGCTGCCATTTTCAGCAGTTTGGAGGAAGATGTCTCCAAGCCACCTGGAGTGCTGCATACATCACCCTGCTGAGTGAAGTGTTTCAACAATTCTTCTTGTACTCGACTATGAGTGACATGGGAGCCCCTGCGCTCTTTTTTTTCCCAGTTCTCTGCTGTGCGTATGTCTCAGAAGCCATGCTCCACAGAAATCATGTAGAAGCCACTCAGCAATCCCCCTCTTGCAGGTAGTACAGGACCCCCTCCACCTCTCACTAAGTCTTCTTTTACCATTTCTCATTGCCTTCATCCCCCTGAGAAAATCTTCCTGTAAGTTACTGACATCTGTTGCAATCAATACCTAGTGCTAAGTAAAAGTTGGACACTCACAGAAAGTGTCACCACTTGCTGATTAAAACCCATAAGCACAAAACAATAATGTTTCAGTATTTCAAATAAATTTTAGTTCTTGACTATAAGTCCTTCGAGTCTGGCACTCTATAGAGTCTTAAACATTTTTCTTGCTTCCTGTAAATAAATCTGACTGCAAAAATAGTTTAATTCCCACATGACATGTAAGGGAGAAAACCTCAACATTTTCTTATGTAAACTCACAAATGACAGCAGCAGAAAGTTAAATCTATTTGATCATTCAGCCTTTCAAGTCATCTCCTTAACTAGACAGAAAAGTTTCAGAGGGATGTTAAAATGTTGAATGTATGTGGGAGGGATCCACACTTTACAATGCCGGGGACCAGGAAATTGTGTTGTTCACAGTGCATGTGTAAAAAGTAAGGAAGTGCTTTCTTACAGTGCTTACTTTTACAGTTTCTTACTAAATGCTTCCTAACAGTCGGTAAGCTATTGATTAAAAAAATAGAGGATTTAAGAAGATACTTCACTGTAAGTATCATGTTCAATTCATGTATTTTGGATAACTTACTTGTAACTCAATTTTAGATGCCTGCTGAAAAACCATTCCCAAAGTAAGGACCAAGGTTCTTTAAGAAGCTAAGGGGTAGAGGTCTTCAGAGACACCCATCTCTTTTTCTTTTTAGGTACCTTGGTGAACCAGCCTCCATGAAATAAGTGTTTAAATGCTAAAATGTAACACTAACTGTAGGCAGACTGTTGTAGATTCACTAACCACGCTGCTGATATTTTTTCAATCCGTGCAATTCCTTAAACTGTGATTGCTGTAATCTGAAACAATAATGCAGTATGCTGTTTATTTTATCTTTTATGTAGTGGTGCCTACTTGCAGTCTACATTTGTTTAATGGAGAAGCTAGAAAGGTAATACACTGCTCCTGGTGATCAAAGTCCTAAATTAGCTGTTTTCTCTCTTGGCTTATTCAATGTATGCAAATATCTCTTGTTTTTCCCTCACCTCTCTGTCTCCCTATTGTTTCCTTGCTTTAGATATGTTTACTGTTGCTATACATTTTTAATGAGGTGTCCATAGCTGCTTTTCTAAGAATCTATTGATTCTGTCTGTGCCTGTCAGTCAGTCTGTTTCAGTCTTCTCTAAACTCTTTTGAAGCCATGGCTCCAGTTCAGCTGAATTTGTCAAAGGGATTGAAAGTTGATGTTTTTGTGAGTTTTAAGGAGCTAAAAGCTCTTCTAGGTAGGCAAGCATATCAGCAGGCCACTGCTGGAGAGGCTCCAGCATGACTTTGATCTGTTCAGCTTTCCTGTTAACCGATGAGCATGTGTGTTCTGGACTGCTGGTCAGAATCCACACAGCTTGGAACAAGTCCAAGCACATGATAGGAATCACATTCCCCAACAGTCACCCTTTTGCTAGACTAAGCAATCCAAGGACTTTTAGTTTACTCTTGTAAAACAAGCTCTACTTTCCTTGGATTATCTGAATATCATTTGCAACTGTTGGAATTTCAGCCCTTCTCTCTTAAGCATGGATGGGCAGAGCTGCACACTGGGCTCCAGTTGAGGTCACATTAGGACTAGGTGGTGTTAATTTTTGCTGGACTCCAACGGGACTATTTTGGCTGATTTAAGACATTCTGAAAATCAGCAAGATCTCTAGCACACTGAAGATGACTTGTCTTGGGCTGGGAAATCAGAAGTTACTAACTTCAGATTTTTTCCCTTTTTTTTTGCTTGATGTGTTAAGCAGTAAGATCAATTTTATGAAAATGGAATTCTGTGAAATGCTAGAAAGTATTTCAAGGTTGTGTTCAGAATTTATCTTTTAAAGGAGATTAATAATGTCTTGCCTTCTCCCTCATTTAGTTCATAGGAACAGATGTCACAGCAGCAAATTTTACTGCTTGGCCATCCAGTCCTCTGTACCCTGCATGAAAAAAGCTATTTTTTGAACAAGCTGTTATAGATATTAGTCTCACAATGTCGCTATGTCTGATAAGAAGGGGAAAGATGAGTGCAGGCAAGCAGCTGAACTAACTGGAAGACAGAAAAAGAGAAAGCAAAACTCTTTTGCATTGCGGCTGTAGAGATGGCTGAGCATTTAATGTTGGGCATTAGTACTTAGCACTTAAATGTATGCTTGAACTGTAATTTCTGGTTACTAAAAGATTTTCTGGCCAAGGAAGTGGGTGTGTAAAATGTCTGACAAGTGTCCTTCAAACTTGTGTCACAAGAGAGAAACTATCTTCTGGCCTGTTTGAAGTTTGATATTTTCAAATACACTTGTAGATTTTTAGCCGACATACTGAACATATGTTTGAATTTTGTTCATCTTTTCTTTGGCTGATAAAAAGAGTAAAATGAAAATATTTTTTCTTTTTAATAAGCAAGGATTAATTTTTCTACCTAGTGGAGAAGTATTGAGTTATGTTATTTCATATGAAAGTCAGTTCTCAGTAATGAAAGTGTTTTTCCTTTTATGTGATAAGATGGGCGGACTATAAAGCAGCTATAAAAAAAGAAGAATAGGAAATATATTGCTATAAAGAGCTACACTGTGTGCTTTTTGTTAGGATTGTTTTGTAAAACCAACTTGCTGGAAGTAATCCACAAATAGGCTTAAAAATAAGCCTCAGAATTTCGTTCTGAATATCTCATCAACAACAATAAGGAGAACATTATGCATATTGACAGAGACAAACCTTTGTATCAAGTATTCACTGTAGTTTCAGAGTTGTTGCATTTTAAGTGTGTTTGCAAAACATCTTCGGACCTCTTGGACCCACTGCAGTCGTTTTTATTTTGATCTCTTATGTGAAGGTTTCCCATGATTTCTATTCATTAATGTGAAAAAGGCAATTAACCACATACATTTAGATAACCAAAGCTACAAGGAGCATCTGTTTTCCAGACATCTCTGTGTCGTACGTGACCTATGGTCCGATTTGGCTGAAATCTGATAGTGTTGTATAATTTCACATGCCATCATTAGAACATTCCTCCAAGGGGCAAAGGAAAAGGCCCCGAGCCTGGGAGCGGCATCTTTGGGTGATCTTCCTGCCCTTAAGGAAGCTCCATGCAGAATCACATCCAGCACATGTGGAACAGGGCCCTGAGGATGGGCACGCAGGCTCTGGTGGGCAGACATGAGCTGGCCTGCGTGCTGAGCATGCAGGAGCCCCGTAGCAGTGCTAGAGCAATGATCAGCATGTCCCAGGGCAAGGTTTAATAGCTGTGGTTCAGTCAACCATAGCAACTATCTGAGCCCATGGGTTGCACAATGGTTTGCAAAGGCATGCAGAGACATCCCCTCTTCCGCTGCACCAGGCCTACACATGCAGAGAGAACAGAGACCATGTGCATGTCAGGCAGCACTGTGATGCATTAGGAGTGGATCAATAGATCTACTGTTAGGTGCTGAGCCTCCTACATCTTCAGTAAGCGTGGTCTGAAGTTTTGACTCAGAGTAGGTCTAATGGGTGCCCTGGACCAAATGTCTCTGGCACACATGTGGTTAGAAACTGTCTGATGTTAGGTTTGGGCGTTGTGGTTTGGATCCCCGCATGGGGATGGAACACATTTGGGGAGCACCTGGTGTGGGGCTTGAGATTTAGTTTCTCCTAAGGAAATACAGTTTGTGTATACAAGCCCCATTCTTTTTATGCAACAGTGTGCAGCAAGTGTGTCTGACTGGGGAATTTGATTCAAAACTGCTTTAAGGGTTCAAGCCAAAATCTCAGTGTAGACACAGCCTAATTAATTTTCTCATTATATTCGCTCACTTGTTCAACATTTCCTTCAGATCACCAAGATGTGTACAGTTTACATACAACTCAAAATCTGGTGTCATTCCATATGCTTTCTCTTGAAAGAGAATATAAGAGTAGTTTGAAATTGAAGAATGGGCCATAATGAGGCTGAAAAATCCAAATTTTTTTTACAATGTCTTCCTCTGGAAAGTAATGTGAGCTGTATCAATATGAATTTTGCTTACCTTGTGATGCTGCATAGGTAATGCATTTAAATTCCAGGGAAGCAACTCAAGCTATCAGAAGTACTGAAATTGTGGCTACCACTGCAACATGATTGTTTAGACAAACTTATAAGTTATGTTATATTTTTGTGGATTTTTCCATGTGGCATACAGAGGAGTTTGGACAAACAAAATTATTTGAATGCAAAACCTACTCAAGCTTCTTGAATGCTTAGCAGCCTCTACCTTTACAAACTTGGGGAAAATGCAGCAGCAGAAAATTTTAAAGTATACATTTTAATTGAAACCATAATTTCTAATCAACACCGAGAGTTATGCCTAGTATGAAAGGAATGCAAATTATATCCACTGACATTGAAACAAGAAAGAATCAACTAGAAAACAAGTTTCAAGCTAATCCTTTTATCTGTGCTTCAAATAAAATCCAAGTCAGTAACATCTGAAAGCTTTTATCACTGTGATGACCATTCCCTGATAAAGGTGATGTCAGGCTGATTTCCCTGAAGACTGATACATGTATCACAAAACTCCAACCCACTTTCACCAGACCTAACAACTAACTCAGGTATCTTGACAGTAAGCAGGTGGAGGGGCATAGACACAGGAAATTCCTTCTTATCCTGCTGATGCTTTCATTTGAGGTGAGGGCAGAATGGTGAGACAACATTCACAAGCCTGCAGTACTGAAATACTCGGCATTGCACCTTCTCTCTGAATTAAGATCTCACAGCTCTCCCAATCTCTCACCTTTCATAGCTATGCCATTCATTTTTAAAAATAATTTATTTATTTATTTGCATACAGATTGCATAAAAATTGACTGATAGAGTAATATTTTAAAGCAGTTTACCAATTTTTAGTACCATCCAGTGAAGTTCAAAGGTAGTACTTGTAAACATTTTTCATAAGTTTCAACATAAAAAGTTTATCTGTAAGAGTAACTTAGATCTTGCCTCCTATGCAAATCCTCTAATGAAGACTTTTAAAAGAATAGGAAAAAAGGGAGAAAAGTCTATGTAACATTACAATAAAATAAATTCCAATTTTTTGCCTCATATTTTGTTAACCAGGAGTACCTTTATGATCTGACATTCGGCAATTCTAGGTTTACGTCCTAATACATGAGGATAAAAGTCTTTAACCCATGCTGTCTACGGGTTTGCTGGCAGAATTATTATGTTGAAGTCATCACTCCAGATGACAGCAATCTAATGTGTTATCAACCAACCAAATATAAATGGGAAAGATTAAAAAAGAAAAAGCACCATAAATAATCTTCTGTAGCAATAATTAAAGTGTTTTGAAGCAACAGTTCATTCCTTACTCAGAAAGCTGGAGGCTGCAAAGGTCTCCTAGATTACCATAGTAACTAAAAGAATAATTTAAATCTGCCTTTTAAAGGGTTGTAAATAATGCAAGTGTAATATCAGTCGCTTCTCATTGCCACTTCACATGCTTCAGAAGACAATTAGAAGAAGACTGTGGTATCACAGTTCCTCTTGTAAGGAATTCCAGCATAATAAAATTGTGTCCAGATCTCTCCCTTTCTCTGTTGTTTCTTTTCTGGATCTATCTGATGAGAAATGAGAATATGTACAACAGGCTTCATTTACATGTCTCTTTGGGAACCTGAAATGGTTGTAGACATCCACTTCTCTGTTTGTCCAAAAAACCATCATCCTAAAGGATTGAGAATATGAATCAGACTCTCTCTCAATGGGTGTGTGTACCGAATATTGAAGGATCTTCTGGAAGCATTACAGTGCTAGTACACAGCTGCAAACTGCATGTAAGGGTCTTCTGCATTATCTGCAAGAGTGGGAACACACAGCTACATGGGTGCTCCTTTCAGTAGTATTAAAACTATTACCAGAGGAAATATTTCAGGTGGGGATTTAAATACACAGATGAAATGGCACTGATGATCTTGTACAGAGTGCTGTAAGAAAAAAGGGACATAAAATTCTGATCTTGAGAGCTGGGATGAAAAATATAGCAGGCCAAGAAATTCCTGAAGAACTACAAAGATAGCCTCTTTTCTGATGTAGAAAGTAGATACTTTTGACTCCCCTTGACTGCAATCAGAGGGTTCTGTATTTCCTGGGTCAACTTCTCATTGCCACAGTAATCATGATAGGAATGAGAAAAATGCCTTCTGAAAGCAAGCTGAAAATTATTAGCAAATTGAGTAAAATGATGCTTAGAAATTATTTTTATAGCAAACAACCTATAGATATTTTTGTCTCATCTAACTACAGGGGTTGCCCTCTTCAGATACATGAAAGGGACAAATCCAGTATATATCCTTAAGACAACCCAGCATGTATGGGGATCTGGACAAAACTCTTTTCTTTCCAGAGCCTCTGTCACTCACATTCATCTTCTCCCTGGAGAATACATGTTTTCTCAAACCCATCATTGTAGCCATGCTCTCTGGCTCTGGCTTAGGGTATTGCCTCTTTGCAGGGTCTAAAAATAAAGACTTCCTTTTGTTTAGACTTCTCTTGAGCCCAGGCAGCCTGATGCACTGAGAATATATACCTGTGGTGTGTGTGCCAAGGCTGTTTGGCCATGATCCAGGCAGTTTTTATGTCTTGTCCTAAGGGAAAATGTGCCATTGCTGACTTTTCTTCCTGACATGTGAGGCACCATCTCAGGAAACCTATACCTAAGACAGTAAGCCAGTAATATTCACGACTAATATTTGCTGTATTTATTGCAGGCTCAATGGGAGCAAATAGGAAAATCCTTTAGTATAGAGATATGCATCCATATTAAAAGACAGGGAAAAAGGATGGTGTGACAGACAATATTTTCATATATATTCAATACAAAGAATAAACTTATATGCAGATTATTAAGGCATGAGTGTTTGTGTTGCAGTATTTCTAGGAAGTGTGTACAAACTCTATGATGGTTCAGGCAGGGAAAGTGTAAAAGAAATCAGATGGTATAGGATTGATGTTAGTCCTTATTAAAATAGACAAGACCCATGTAGGTGGGCATAAAAGTCTTAGAAGAGAACACACATCGTTCTAATCAATAACACAAACAAGAAGATTTACTTTAATGTAATTTCTGACTTGATAGCATTCTCTTAAATGAATATAATCCTTAGGCTACTAAACTTTAGCCTAACATTATATTGAATTCATAGCACTTGCTTTGCAGTTCAAGAAGACAAAGGGCTGTGAAATATTGATCATGCAGCAAAAGATGGCACTGAGTATTTAAAAAGACTGTGGTAGTTTTCTCTGGGAGTAAAAAAATATAAGTCTCCCAGCTCTTGTTATTGGCAATGAGAAAATGAAGCCCAAAACTCAAGATTTCCAAGTTAGTAATTCTGTGTAATCCTCAGTTTTCCAAATTTATTAGAAAGATTGGTAATTGGAAATAGTTCTGCAACAACCCCCTCAATTTACACACAGTGCATTCTTTTATTATCCAGTGATTTCATTATCCATTTTGTCTGACTCATTTTTCCTGTGGTGCCACTCTTACTTTGTATTATTGTTCCACTGGATTGAATTTGCTTTGCAGAGAACTCAAGTGCCACAACAACAGCACATTTACTAATGGCAGGTAAAACACAATAAGAAGGGCTAAGTTCTGATGACCTTTGTTATTACCCAGGAATTCATGTGGTTGCAATGTTTTAGCTGCAGCTGGATTTTCAATCCAGTTTTAAATCCAATGAGAATTTACAGAAATAGTCTTATATAATTTCAACCCTACCTAGCTCCCTTAAAATATGTTGTTCTAAAAAATAAACATTCCTTTAAAGATGGGTGATTTATCCATAAGATTAAGTCAAATGAATTTATATTGTATATTTATATAGTATCTAAGATAACTTAGTCTAGCATCACAAACGACAACTGAACTTTCCCTGGTGAAGTACCATGTTTCCATAATGCTTCCAGGAGAAACAAGTTTCACAGCTGTATTTTTTAACGTTGGGTTTGTTGGTTTTGTTGGGTTTTTTTCCAATAAGGCTCAATTTAAGTTTTTAGCATAAACAAGATTCTAACCTGGGTAAGCAGAGGACTTCCACTGTTAAATTCTTTTGCATTATGTTGGCTAAAAAAAAAAAAGGACACTCAACAAATTGTATGATAGAAAAGCCAAAGATAAAATGCTCTTCATCTTTGTAAAACAAAGTAGAAAAGGACAATTAAGTGTAAAGGTACACATTCGACATACTTAAGCCACTCTTTGTACCCTACATGCTGTAAATTTGGTCCAGACTAGCCAAATCACAATTAGAAATAGGATGCTGCCAAATCAGATTTTTATTCCATATGTAACATCAGTACAAGGTGTGAAATCAAGTACAAGATTTCCTTGTTTCTTGACAGATACTCTGTAAGTTAACCCACAGATGCATTGCTTCTTCACAGTGCAGTGTTGAATTCATCCACATGAAAGCATTTATATGAATTGTACATTAGCGGTGAATTATGTAGATGTGAAAGCATGTATCACTTTCCTGTCTGCTGCTTCACTTTGTATTGCTCTATTGATTTGGAAATAAAAACTCTTCTGGTATTGCTCAAATAGGTTGCTTAGTTCCAGTTCCATGTTCTGCCAGGGTCACCCAACATGATTGTCTCATCTGCAGCTCCTAACTGTTTGCTACAAGCCTTTTCTCTCTGATTGCAGATAGATTTCTAATACCCAATTCAGATGGTAATTGGAACTGGGGCACTCAGAATCACCTGGCTGTGAGTCTGCTTCATTGCAGTTGAGAAAACTCTGCTTTATTTTATTTTATTTTAGTAGATTAAAACATTTAAATGGGTTAGCTGCCTCTTGTTTTCAACAGTCATTTTTCATGTCAGAATTTACATTACTTACTTCATTAAGTCAGGTCATGAGGTTATGCAGGGCAGAAAATTAGAAGACCTAGAGCCCAACTAGAACTTAATCTGGTTACTGCCATAAAAGATAATAAAAAATGTTTCTATAAATGCATTAGCAACAAAAGGAGGGCTAAGGAGAATCTCCATTCTTTTTTGGATGCGAAGGGAAACACAGTGACTAAGGATGAGGAAAAGCCTGAGGTATTTAATGCCTTCTTTGCCTCAGTCTTTAGTAGTAAAACCAGTTGTTCTCTGGGCACCTAGCCCTCTGAGCTGGAAGATGTGGAACATAATGAAGCCCCCATAATCCAAGGGAAAATGGTCAGTTTCTCCTTGACCAACCTGATCTCATTTCTATGACAATGTGATCAATCTAATGGATGAGGGAAAGGCTGTGGATGTTGTTTGCTGTACTCTAGTAAAGATTTGACACTGCTTCCCACAGCATTCTCCTGGAAAAAGCAGCTGCTCATGGCTTGGACAGGTGCAGTGATTGTCTCTCTGTACTCGGCACTGGTGAGGCCACACCTCCAATTCTGTGTTTAGTTCTGGGCCTCTCACTACAAGAAAGACACTGAGGAGCTGGAGTTTGTCCAGAGAAGGGCGATGAAGCTGCAGAAGGGTCTGGAGCACAAGTCCTATGAGGAGCAGCTGAGGGAGCTGGAGTTGTTTAGGTGGAGAAAAGGAGGTTCAGGGAGACCTTATCACTCTCTACAACCGCCTGAAAGGAGGGTGTAGCCAGGTCGGGATCAGTCTCTTCTCCCAGGCAGCCAGAGACAGGACAAGACAAAATGGCCTCAAGGCATGCCAGGCGAGGTTTAGATTGAATATTAAGAAAAATCTCTTCATGGAAAGTGTTGTCAAGCATTGGAACTGTCTGCCCATGGGAATGGTTGAGTCACCATCCCTGAAGGCATTTAAAAGACTGTGGATGTGACGCTTAGGTACATGTTTAGTGGTGGACTCGGAAGTGTTGGGTTAACAGGTGGACTTGAGGATCTTAAAGGTCTCTTTGAAACCTAAATGATTCTATGATTATGTTGGTTTTGTACCTTTTTGCTTCCAGAAACTCTCACCTGTTTTTTCACATCATAACTGAGGCTCAGGTAGCTAGGAGGCCACGTATGCATGTCAATGCATTGCATGGAGAAGGAAATTAATTATTTAAACTTTATTCATCTGCAGCAGTAATGTATAGGTATAAAATTCTGACATAACTCCTGTGAAGTTGTGCCAGTAGCTCTAGGGATCTGTTAAGTATTCATGAGCATATCCCTTTAAGAGTCATTTGCACATTTTTAAAAATTTCTATAGTTTATAAGGCACTGGATATCTGGATTCATTCTCTAGTTCAAATGATAAACTATAACAATATTTGCGTATTTTTCCCGGATAATTTTAAAATCAAAGTTCTTAGACAGCTATCACTTTTAGACATTTAATAGGAGAAATGCTGAAAATGTATACTAAATTGCAGAATAAATGTCTATTCCAGAAAAAAAGAAACCAAACCTACAAAAAACCCAGAAAACAAATGTGTGTTCTTAAATTAATCTCTATGCAGCAAATCATTTAAACATACCAAGGCTCCACTGGAACTTCAAGACATACTTAAGTGGTCTGAGAAACAGCGATAAACTTAAATAAATCCTTAAAGTTAAGTGCTTTGTTGAAATAGAATTCAGTGTTACAATTCCCACCCTGTAAATTATTAAATAGATGTAGGTGAAACAGTAAAGTATGAACTTTAGCAACCTTTCTAATGTGTCTAAGAAAACTTCTCTGGCAAGGACTAACAATATTTAAAAATATGTGAGCTGTCATTTTACAGTTACATGGTTTGGTTACATTTAGGTATAAAAATGGTATTTTAAAAAGGCTTGTATTGAAATAGATACAATGAAGTTTTGTATAAAAATAAAAAGAATGTTATTTTAAAAATACAACTTCTTCAGCAGAGAACCTGCAGCATTAACTTCTGCCCTGTTTTATATAATATCATGGCCGTAGGACTAAGTCTGATCTCTTGATGCTATGAGTTTAGGTGAATGTGGCCTGGGTGTAAGTCCTATTTTAATGCACACCTGGTTGGATTACTGCTGTTTTCTCTGCTGGCCTTTAAAAGCTATAGGGTAAAACACACCTGAATATGTTCTCCTGTATATGAGTTGTCAAAACATTTGGATCTTACCAAATGACAATGTTTTATGCTAAAGCTCATGATCTACCTATAAAGCATCAAGATGGAAAATAAATACCATTGGCTAATTCAAACCAGGGAATATTTGCTGGATAGTTGACATGAAAAAAAGTGATGAACTTCAAGGAGAAGGATTCTTTTCTTTTTAAAGCTTCTTAATGCAGTATGCCTCCTCCCAAAGGGAATGACTCATTATAAGACCTTCTCTTGACAAAGAATAGTTAATTGTCACTCTAAAAATTACCCTGTTGTTCATGTATTTCTCATTAGAATCTGATTACACTCCATTTGCCTAAACAGGCAATGGTAGCGCCAATATTCATCTGTGAAACTCCAAAAGAGCTAATTACCCAAAGCTTAGACTAATTGTCAGCATAAAGGACAGAGAACACAGCTTTGAAGTAGAAAGCATTAAGAGAAACTGCTAGTCGTTCAAAGATAGCCAGTTGGATATGTAGATCGACATGATTTCATTCGCATGTAAAGCTTTTACTGGGCAGAAAGCCACCCTGGTTAAAAAAATTAAATGAGGAAATGAGAAAGTACAAAATCAATTTGTAAAGACTCAGGTGGGGAAACAAAGTAATTAATGACAGGGATTAAAAGTCGCAAGAAAAGAAAAAGTTACTTGCTGGAGTAGTAGCAGGCAACCAGATTATATGCAGTAAAAGGGCACTTTGCTTAAATATTAGGAGAAAAGCAAGGAAGAATCTTAGCCCAAGTATACATGAAGTATGGTAGGTAAACAGTACAACAGATTTCTGGTATTTGGAACAAAGGGATTATGCATCCATGTGAGAAAGATGGAGAAAAAAATCACCTGCAAGAAAGCAAGCAGGCCAGGTTCTGCTCAAATCAAACTTCAGGGCTAACAGAGTTAGACAAGTACCTGTCTTCAGCTGCTAATAAGGCATTTTCCTAGGTTGTGGGTAATTCCAGAAGACTATTGTTAAAGTTGCATCAGTTTTGAAAAGCTTGAAAGGACCTGTTGAATAACTAATGATGTTATTCTTAACCATAGCAAAGAGATTGTTAATTTTGGATTTTATTAGCAAAATTAGAGGTTAAAATGTAATTAAGATCTGTCAACACAGCATCCAAGAAGGTAGTTACTATAGCTCTTTTGCTGGGGAGTGTGTGTCTGGGTTTCCTCCTTTACTTTGAAAACTGCGTGACTCCAAGTGCAACGGACAACTGTGTTCACAAGACAGCCATTGATTCTTTCAAAGCTTCCCAGCCAATGCAGCAATAACGCTTTGATTTAAAAGAGCTTCCATTATATGAAATTAATATTACATGGATTAAAAACTGACTCGCTGTTTGATCTCTAGATGTTCTTGTTAATGAAAAGACATAAACAAAAGAAGTTATTTTAATGATTTTTTTTTCCCCAGAAACTTATTTTTGTGCTTAATACTTTTATCAATGATCTAAACATAAAATATTATGGCAAAGTTTGCAGATGGTATTGATACTGTACTGCTTTTGCCAGTGGGTCTGAATCATCTCATTGAGAGCCACAATCCAACAAAAAACTCGAATTAAAAAGGCCAAATACAATGAATTACGCATGGCATCTGGCAACATTAGCTGCATGTATAGAGTAGGAAACTCGGGATCAGAAAATTCCACGACATTATGTATATAGAAGTAAGCTGCACAGGGCAAGAGTACAGGCTCAGCTCTGGCAGTTTGCTTTGGTCCATACTGTTTAAGGACCACCTGCCACATGGGATCATTGCATGACACACTCTCAGACAATACTGAGCATGCAAACCTCACAGCACCATGTTCAAAGATCAGGGAATAACTGTGTGCACTAGACAGAACAAATGTGGCCAGCTTTAAGGGGTGTAGAAGAAAGCCATGTATATGCAACACAAAGTGTCACTTGACCACAGGGTCAAGTGAGAAGAGTCAGGGTCAGAGAAGAGTCATATGTAGTATGGAGATGTCCCTCTACGGTCCTGCTGGAGGACATGAGCACTGTATTGCCCTGAGCATGTTCATTACATTTACAGCTCTTCATTAAGACAATGAATGTATTAAAATCTTTTATGTCTGGGCTTCAGCTGGTTGGCTATCACAGTATGGAAAGACTTCTTTCTGATGCACAATAGCCCAATTGTACTTTGTGGGTAGAGGGTTACTCTGACACACTAGAAATGAGCTGGAATATTGGTGGGAAGCACTCATTTTCTGAAATCATATGGAGAATCTTTCTTCTCAGATGCTTGTCTGCTACAGCTTTTTCACACAGTGAATGAAGTGCCAGAGAATTCAACAAATCTATAAATGGGAAATAATTTGTTTCCAAGTCAGGGGTATCCTGTCTTCCTTTGAAGCACAGGGCATCAGTTTTCTCTTAGGATCATCTGGCAATAAGGCACCACTACAGACTAAAGAAGAAGTCAGCCCCTACCAGGCCTTTGGTCAACTTCAGTTTCTCCGTTTCTTTGAGCATAGCATGCACAGCTCAGTCTGCTGTGGGATAAGACAGCTTCTGCTGTGATTGCTGAAGATGAGAACAATGTCATTGGGCTGGCTCTCTGTGGCTGGGCCTTGAGAAAATTTAATAGCACATGGCGCATGGTATCTGTAATCTATTGATTCAATATGGCCTTGAGTACTGAAATAATGAAAGTCTGCAAAGCTTCCTAATAAATGTATTGTGAATGTATTTGAAGTGTTATTTCCCAAGAGCATTCTGAACAGATGGGGCAAATGCTGCAATTGTCATATGAACAAATTTAATGTTGCATACATGAAAAAAAGACATTGCAAAACTTGTGCAGAAGCAGCAGCTTGCAGACTTTGTTTCCTTGGATGATGGCATTGCACAAACTTTGGGTGAATTGTTTATGGAAATCTTATGCTCCAGCATTTAATAATAAAATATTTGTGCAATTAACTTGCATGACTTCATGATTTCTCCTTACTATGAAAAAAAAATTAGAGAAAAGAAAGAGTTATGGCCCTGGCTATGAATCCTAATGGCCTCTGTATGTACATGTATAGGTGCCCACACACAGGAAAACTTGATACACAAGTGAATTTTTCTATTCTTTAAAAAAATGAGATAAGCTTGAACTGGCTTGACGGCCTTTGAAACAGCAAATTAATCTTAACTTGTGAAGACAGGCATAATGTCAGTGAGACTGTGCCAGCTTTCCCTCCCCGCAGTACATGAATATATAGATACAAAAAAGGGTAATTTGTAAAGTTTCTTTTTAGTTGTAGCCTTGAAAATAAAGGGGCAAAGAGAATTCATATCTGAATTTAGGAGTTTGCGGTGATCTGAAACAGAATGTTGGATTTTCTTGGTAGCCATTATTATCCACATATAAGCACAGTTTATGCCGGTATGGGCTCAAGTTATTTTGCTCCATGCATCCTTCCCTTGCAGGAAATTCCCTAAACCGATTTTAGGCGAGAGAGAAAGGCGCTGCACGGCATAGAGATTGGGTATGCCGGGTTTCTAGTGCCACATAAAAGTCTAACGAATTCCTGGAATCCCAGTGTTTGAAATTCACGTGTGGAGACACATGAGGGCACCACTGGGCGGGGATGGCTGCTGGTGGAAAATGGACGTGTGCTGGCCCTTTCTGCGGACTAGCTCGTAAGACTCCAGGCAGGGGACATGGCTAGTGGGTGGCTTCAGGGCAAGCGCCTGACATACAGGTGGTGCAGCAGAGAAGGCGGAAATGGAGACTAGAAACATAGAGCTCGTGTTCTGTTAAAGGACTTGACAGATCAGCTGTTGAGTTTCAGCAAAATTGAGCAACATTTCTGAATATAATTTTATAAAATACAAATAGTTCTATTCAAACATCGTGTTTAAATAGTAAAACCCCCTTTAGTCCTTGTGGTACGTTTGTAGTAAAAACTAATAATACAAATAAGACAAAAAAAAATCCCTGCAAATATTAAAGAGTTAATGGTATTTAACTTTGTCTTGCCTTCTCATAAGTTTTCTAGGCTGCACCTTCCCAAGTAGGATAATATTGACTAAGCCTCATTAAACTGATTGAGAAATTATTTTTAAAGAAAAATGCAAAATTAATGATCCATGCTCTAAGATCAATAAGCCACTTCAGAATGTACATTGATAAACTATTGCTACTAAAAAATACTCTCAATTTGGTATGCAAAATGACCACGATGAGGGCAAGTGCTGGCTAGGCACTTAGGAAGGCATGAAATTCATACAGGGAATAGCTGGTGAAGAAAGGGTGCTCTTGGCACTGACCCACTACTCAATGAGTCAGCAGGAAATTGCCATTGCAACAAAAACAAATCACAATGAGGGATTTATTGGCAAAAATTCTATATGTAAGTCACCATTAATTATTCTACTTTCTTCATTACTGCTGAGGCTTGGCTGGTCTACAGTGTGCTGTTGTGGATGTTATATTCAAATGACTGGAGGAGAGCAACAAGAATGATACAAGTTTGAGAAAATGTGGCAATTTGAATCAAAAAGTACAGTCTGAAGGGAAAATATAACTCATTACAGCTTTAGATGTATATGTAAAAGATTGTCATAAATAGGATAACATCAGTCATCCTCCATAGTCAAAAGAGGAAGACAAAATTTAATCAGGTTACTTTGCAGAAAGACTGCTCAAAGCCAGTCAAAGGGCACAGCAAATTGCCTGAATAGGTACCTCATGGGTGGTTTTTAAAAGCAAGGTAAAAACCCATGTTGGATTTGGCCCGGAATATATTTAATCCTGCTTCTGGGAGTAGATGCTTAATAGAAGGCCTCAGGAGATCCTGCATTTTATGGTATCAGCTGTGCACTAAACTCTTATTGATGGAACACCCTGTTGAGGCTTTTTGCATATTTAACAACTTCTTTAGTTCTGCTTTCTCTCATTTAATGAAGATTTTTTAAAAAGTGCCAGAGAACAATCTCATTTATTTTTTCTTCAC
The DNA here is from genome assembly GCF_017639235.1 of Corvus kubaryi. NCBI lineage: Eukaryota > Metazoa > Chordata > Aves > Passeriformes > Corvidae > Corvus > Corvus kubaryi. The sequence goes on along the minus strand of NW_024580667.1, from coordinate 35,865,703 downwards.
AAAACTGCCATTCACCAAGATCAAAATCATACAAAAAGAGGGAAGGAATGGACAGAGATGTTGCTGTTGCTGCTTCTGGTCACCTAGGGGCTACCATAATCAGCATAGGTTTATGCTGGAGCAGCAGATTTTTATATTTTATTTTCCACCCTTTTCAAAGCCATTGTCTCTTACAAACTGGGTGAGGGTGCTTACCGTACCTGGCGGCATCCTCAGCTAGGCTCTGGCTGGGCTTTGTGTTTACTCCATTTATTCTATTTCCCTTTCAAGTAGAACAATATTACCATAGTTTTGTTCATTGGGTATACTCAAACACATTTAAACAAGAGGTCGCCTTGAATGGACTAGTTAGAACTGGTTTCCAATTAGCCTTAAAACATTAATTTGTCACTCTGCTCATTACTAAAAAAAGGATTTTTCTTCTTGTCTCTTTTTTCAGGAAGTGGCTAAGTGGAAGGGGTCACTTTCTTTCTCAAAATGTAACACATTTCTCAGTAGCAGTTCAGTTACTGATCCTTGTGAAAGACCTCAGGACAGTCTAAAGGAATGTAGTTGAAATTGAAGTGCAGCTGCGTTCTGATTTATTTCCTGCTCCGCCACTTTTACATGGGGATGCTGCAGCGGTTAAGATCCATTGAGGATGGGGCAGTTGTGGCCTCACCCCTGGATGCTGCCTGGCTTTCTGGAGAGCCTGTTCAGGGACCTGAGCTGCTTGGAAATGAATTGTGGGGTTTGTCAGATGAGGCTTCAGCTCTCTCAGCCCACAGAGCAGGGGTTCGCTGGGATCGTGGGGGGCCAGGGGTCGCTGGGGACGCACGGCTGGAGTCGGCAGTGCTCCAACAGCTCCGCCGAATCGCACTTTCAGCTTCACCTGGCAAAAGAGCATAAGCACAGTTTGATGGGCTGGAGGCAAAACCGGAAACATGGCAGCTGCCCCTCTTTCTGGATGGGGAACATTCCACGTTTTTTAGGGAAACGTGCCAAGCCTTGTTCCAGGGACAGCGGCCTGTGGGAGAACGGGGGCAGAGGGGTACCGGGGGCCTGCGCTGGCAGCTGCTGGCGAGGGGAAGAGAGCCCATTTTGCCTGTGAACGACACTTCAAACGAACAGAAACTGCTCACGAATTCGGGTCAAAATGCGGGAAGAATGAACCCTGGGAGCCAAGCCACGCGTTTGTTTCCTCCAGAAAATCGTCCACGGTACCGGTAACACGCCATAGCTCCAGCAGCCAAAAGGAAGCCGAACAACACGACGCAAACCCAGGATTTTGGCCGCTCTGCAGCACCGCCCGCCCGCCTCTGCCCCCGTTGTTTCGCGGAGGAAAC